>NC_135307.1:70220124-70536470 GCF_048772815.1 Callospermophilus lateralis | reverse complement strand
TCTACCAACCAAGAAAAGCCCAGGACTGGATGGATACACAACTGAGTTCTACAAGACATTTAAAGAAGAAATAGCACAATACTTCTCAAACTATTTCATGAAATGAAAAAAGAGATAACATTACCAAACTCATTCTATGAGGCCAATATCACCCTGATTCCAAAACCAGACAAAGAAACATCAAAGAAAGAAAACTTCAGACCAACATATCTAATGAACATAGATGCAAAAACTCTCAATAAAATTCTGGTAAATCAAATACAAAAACATATCAAAAAGATAGCATCATGACCAAGTAGGATTCATCCCAGGAATGCAATGTTGGTTCAACATACGGAAATCAATAAATGTAATTCATCACAACAAAAGACTCAAAGATAAAAATCATATGATCATCTAGAAAGCATTTGATAAAATACAGCATCCCTTCATGTTCAAAACGCTTGAAAAACTAGGCATAACAGGAACATACCTGAACATTGTAAAGGCTATCTCTGCTAAGCCCCAGGCCAACATCATTCTAAATGAAGAAAATTTGAAAGGATTCCCTCTAAAAACTGGAACTAGACAAGGATACCCTCTCTCACTACTTCTACTTAACATAGTTCTTGAAACTCTAGCCAGAGCAATCAGACAGACAAAAGAAATTAAAAAGATATGGATAGGAAAAGAAGAACTCAAATTAGCACTATTTGAAGATGATATGATTCTATACCTAGAAGACCCAAAACATTCCACCAGAAATCTCCTAGAACTAATAAATAAATTCAGTGAAGAATCTGGATATAAAATCGACACCCATAAATCAAAGGCATTTCTGTACATCAGTGCAAATCCACTCAAAGTGAAGTTAGGAAAACCACCTTATTTACAATAGCCTCAAAAATAAAATAAAATACTTGGGAATCAGCCTAACAAAAAGAGATGAAAGACCTCTACAATGAAAACTACAACACCCTAAAGAATGAAAGAAGATCTTAGAAGATGGAAAGATCTTCCTTGTTCTTAGATAGGCAGAATTAATATTGTCAAAATGACCATACTACCAAAGCACTATACAGATTCAATTCAATCCCAATCATAATCCCAATGGCATTCCTTATATAAATAGAAAAAGCAATCATGAAATTCATCTGGAAAAATAAGAGACCAGGAATAGCCAAAGCAATCCTTAGCAAGAAGAATGAAGCTGGTGAAATTACTATTCCAGACTTAAAACTATACTACAGAGCAATAGTAAGTAAAACGGCATGATATTGACACCAAAATAAACCTGTAGACCAACGGTACACAATAGAGGACACAAAGTCTAACCCAGATAACTTCAGTTATCTTATATTAGACAAAGGCACCAACAACTTATATTGGAGAAAAGGTAGCCTCTTCAACAAATGGTGCTGGGAAAACTGTAAATCCACATGTAACAAAATGAAATTAAACCTCTATCTCTCACTGTGCCCAAAACTCAACTCAAAGTGGATCAAGGACCTAAGAATTATATCAGAGACCTTGCACCTAATGAAAGAAAAAGTAGGTCCAAATCTCCATTTTGTTGGATTAGGCCCCAACTTTCTTAATAAAACTCCTGTAGGGCAAGAATTAAAATCAAGAATTAATAAATAGAATGGATTCAAACTAAAAAGCTTCTTCTCAGCAAAAGAAACAATCAGTGAGGTGAATAGAGAGCCTACATTTTGGGAACAAATAGAGCACATCAGATAGAGCACTAATCTCTAGGACATATAAAGAACTCAAAAAACTTGACACCAATAAAACAAAAAACATAATCAATAAATGGGCCAAGGAATCGAACAGACACTTCTCACAAGAAGATATACAATCAATCAAGAAATATATGAAAAAATGTTCCACATCTCTAGCAATTAGAAAAATACAAATCAAAACTACTCTAAGATTTCATCTCTGCACTGTCAGAATGGCAGCTATCAAGTATACAAACAACAATAAGTGTTGGCGAGGATATAGAGGAAAAGGAACACTCATGCATTGCTGGTGGGACTGTAAATTGGTACAATCAATCTGGAAAGCAGTATGGAGATTCCTTGGAAAACTGGGAATGGAGCCACCATTTGACCCAGCTATCCCACTCCTTGGTTTATACCCAAAGGACTTAAAAACAGCATACCACAGGGACCCAGCCACATCCATGTTTGTAGCAGCATAATTCACAATAGCTAAATTATAGAGCCAACCTAGATGTCTTTCAGTAGATGAATAGATAGGGAAACGTGGTATATATACACAATGGAACATTACTCAGTATTGAAAGAGAATAAAATCATGGCATTTGCAGGTAAATGGATGAAGTTGGAGATTATAATGCTAAGTGAAGCAAGCCAACCCCCAAAAACCAAAGGCTGAATGTTTTCTTTGATAAGATGATGCAGATTCATAATGGCTATTAGTGGAGAACATGGGAGGAATGAAGGAACTTCAGATAGGGCAAAGGGGAGGGAGGGAAAGGAAGAGGGCAAGGGGTTAGGAATGATAGTGTAATGAGTTTGACATCATTACCCTATCCATGTATAAGACACGAATTGTGTGAAAATACTTGTGTACAACCAGTATCTTGAAAAATTATGCTTTATATGTGTAATATGAAATGAATTGCATTCTGTCATCATTAACAAATCAGAATTTTAAAAAAAAACATTATTGTGACATATATTTGGCAAATGAAATTCAATGAATCATGGAAACATGGGGATAAAAGACAAAGCACATTTATTAACAGGGAAAAAACCCTGTTACACAATAGTGGATACATAATGGCAGACTACTTATTAGTGGTATTTTATTAATTTCATTAGCCTTAATTTAAATTGGATGTCAGGAAACAATCATCGAGGTGAACAGAATGCAATCCCAATCATAACAAATTATGAGGTGCCGTGAGCTGCACTTTCAGCTAACTTTAGCAATTTTCATAATTCTATGAGTTAAATTTTCTGACATAAAAGCAGTTCTGACATTAAAAACCCTGAAACGAAGTAATACAACATGAAGATATAACTAATAAAGCATTCCAATTATTTCCAAACTAGAAATTTTTACTTTTGTGAATTCTTCAGCTAGGGCATTCTTCATAATATTTGTCTGGTCAGATCCTGGGCAAATATTAGAAATTGTTATGCTTGCATATTTGGTAAGTTCAGGTCAAAGACTATTAAAAAAATTCCTAACAGATACAAAAGAAAAAAAGATGAGAAAAACAAAGGGAAAAAAAGGAACAAAATAAAATACACACTCATATCTTGTGATTTATCAAAATATGCTTTGAAATGCCTGAGCAAAAGACAGGTAGTATAGTCATGCAAACTTGTTAGGCATTTTCCACTATGAGTCCCGGGGTGATCCATGAAAGACATTCTCAGCTCTTGCCAGATATAAGCAGTCAGCCACCTTGTTTGTAGTGGCTCTTGCCATCAATGAATTTTATAGTTGGCAAACCGTGAACCAGCAAGAAACTATCACAGAAGGTTCTGATACACCCTCTTCATAGCAATCCTCATCTCCCTGCTCCAAAACAAGTGCATGTTCTCCAGAAATCACTAGGGTGGGCTTTCTCTTTATTCCTCAGAGTCATCTAAAATGCCAGTGTTTGGGGTTATAGGAAATACAGAGAGATGAGTGCTGCACAGAAATTCATTACAGAGAAAGAATTCAACCTTTTCAAGTTACATTACTATATTAACAGGAAGATTTTGTTTCAGCAGACATACACCTGGCCACTTAAAATTTTAATATGATCACCTACTGAATGACATTTGTAGAAACAAGCTAGACCTTCTAGACTTAAGCATACTGATCAACAGGGAGTCAACAGAAATCTACTTCCCTTCATCTCTGATCCTAAATTAGGAATTTTCCAAGACAACATTGTTATGAAGCCAGATTAACTATTAAAAAGCCTAAACACCTGCCAGGTGCAATGGTGCATGCCTGTAATCCTAGCAGCTCCAGAGGCTGAGGCAGGAGGATCATGAATTCAAAGCCAGCCTCAGCAAAAGTGATGAGCTAAGCAACTTAGTTAGACCCTGTCTCTAAATAAAATACAAAATAGGGATAGGCATGTGGCTCAGTGGCCAAGTGCCCCTGAGTTCAATCCCCCGGTACCAAAACAAAAGTAAAAACCTAAACACCTTACCCATGGTACACTCATATATGATCCAAAATCATTATTCAGTTACCAGCCCTCAAATGTTGACCCCCTAACAAATTATGAGGGGCCATAAGCTACATGATTAATCCTGGGCCTCATGAGGGTTAGGAGGGTTCCTGCCATCTGAGACTGACAGAGTGCCTGTGAGAAATGGATGCTTTGTAAACAAATGATGAGCTCTCAAACCTTTAAATTCTACCTCTCAATAGCAAAAGCAGAAAAGACATCAAGCGAGCCACTCATCAAACACTGAGACCTCTCTTAAGATGGTGCAAACAACTTATTGGAAATACCATCAACTACAACATGTAAACCTTTCAATGAAACAAGTTCATTCTGTGACTTGTTGGGAATCTGAGACGCAGTGTGTTCTTCACAAAGAGCTTCCTCTCCTCAATGTTCAACTACCCTTATAACTAACTAGCATCATAACCTACCACATCATATCAGAAGATCAAATGCAGTAAATAAACAGAGAGCCTTGGAGGCAGGCCAGATGTTTTATTGAGAGCATCCTGCAAATCTTCTGAGACTCTTGGTGCCAACAGACAGGTGGCCACCCTCCCACATCTGCCCACTTGAGGTTTGCCCAACTGCTCTACAGGAAGTGACTGACAGCCCATCTCTAAATAGTAGGAAATCAGTGCTGCATTCTTCATCTTCATCACTTCAACTGTCTGTTTTTCAGAGCAGAGAGAAGATTAATCCTAAAGAACCAAAGCTCATGAGAGTAAGACAACCGTGCAACTATTGCATCTCACTATTCCAAAGGTGAAACATTGACTCAAACCGACCTTTAGAAGTATCAAGCATAAATTTTCATCTCATTTATTTATTCTCCTACTGGCCTAATGAGTTCATCTAATGAGTTCTATGCACTCTAAAGTCATCATTAAAATTTAAATCAATTCCCATATTTACACCTTATAATTCTTGAAACTCAAAATCAAGCTCTTCTCCCGGCCTCTGCCTTAACTAGGTCTTCTTCCAATCAAACCAGAATGAACAGAATCAAGGTTTTTAAAAAGGGATATCAGGCCCAGGACTAATTATCCAGATGGGATATATAATGAGACCACGTAAAATAGACAGCAAGTAAAAAAATGGAAGGAAAAGAAGCCACAGAAAAGGGAGGAAGAAAACACATCCTGAAGTCTACATAGAAGAAAGGAGAGGAGGATCCCCAGTTTTCTAGAGGATGGACAAGAATGGGGATAAGGTAAAGAGTGACATGCTGAGTAGACTTATATACTTCTTGGACATAATACCTTTATTTTATTTATTTATTTTTATGTGGATCTGAGGATCGAACCCAGTGCCTCGCACATACTAGGTGAGTACTCTACCTCTGAGCCACAAACCCAGTCCCTAGACTTTTACACTTCTTAAAAACACAAATCACGGGCTGGGGATGCGGCTCAAGCGGTAGCGTGCTCGGCTGGCATGCGGGTGGCCCAGGTTCGATCCTCAGCACCACATACAAATAAAGATGTTGTGTCCACCAAGAACTAAAAAATTAAAAAAAAAAAAAAAAAACACAAATCCTATCTTTATAGGTTGCATTGGAAAGCACAGGCAGGTACTCAATATACATATGCTGGATAGGTCTGAAATATGTGTGGCTCAAGTCTTTTATATCAAGGCAAAACAAGTATGTCTTATATCATAAACTGGGGATATTCTATACTAAAGTTCTATTTCTATTTCCCCATGTTACTGTCCAGTTCTAATGATGGTCACATTCCCCACAAACACATTTGAGTTAGTTCTATTGGAGTTGATTTCAAGGAATGATACCCAGAGAGCATGCTTGCTGGCACAATATCCACTGTAGGCTGATGAAGGTACGATATCCAAAAGGCTATTCACAGTAACTATCTTTCCCTGTTTCCTCACAATCATGTGAGGTAGAACACACTTTGTCAAGGACACTGTTTCTAAGTAGTAAAGCTCAATTACCTCCTTGAACACATCCAAGTTGCTATCCACAATCAAAGGGTGCTGTGATTTTTCAGCATTGTTGACCAGAACATCAATCTAGTAAAATAAAATCAGAAAAAAAAAAGTGCTTTTGGGTTGCTCTATGGATGGAATTACTAGTCTTATTGTTTATATAATTAACTTGAAAAAAAAACTCAAGGAAGCAATGGTATAGTTTTAGAAGGTAATTATAGAAACATAATAAAATAACCAGAATTCAACTATGGTACTCCCATTTTATGTGACTTTTAATGGAAAATAATATATGTCAAAAAAAATAGCAGTGAATTTTTACCTTTAGTTTTATAGGGAACAATTAGTAATTGTTAAAGTGTGAAAAGTATTAATTACCTAAAGACAAAAAACACAATGATTAGCTTAACTCATAGGCCTGACCTCAGATCATAGATCCCATGTCTCCAAGAGCACCTTAAATTCAAAATATCCTTTCTGGTTATTTCAAAGCCAGACACAGTGATGCTGTTAATGCTGTATGACTATAAATTGCTACTTACCCTACCAAACTCCTGGAGAACGGCTTTAGTTGCCACTCCTGGGAACTTCTGTCGGTCAGGTCAAAAGGCAAAACAAGTATATCTTTTCCTTTTAAATTGCCATTCTCTAGCTAAAACAATCCTTAGCAGAAAGAGTGAAGCAGGTGACATCACTATACCAGACCTTAAACTATACTACAGAGCAACAGTGACAAAAACAGCATGGTATTGGCACCAAAGCAGATTAGTAGACAATGGTACAGACTAGAAGACACAGAGACTAACCCACAAATTTGCAATTATCTTATATTAGATTAAAAAAAAAGCAACTCTTGTTGCTTTTTTTTTTTCTCCAAAAAACAAAGTATTGGAGAAAAGATATCCTATTCAACAAATGGTGCTGGGAAAACTGGAAATCCCTATGAAACAAAATGAAATTAAACCCCTATCTCTCACCATGCACAAAACTTAACTCAAAATGGATCAAAGATCTAGGAATAAAACCAGAGACCTTGTGTTTAATAGAAGAAAAAGTAGGCCCTAATCTGCACCAATTTGAAGCCCCACCAGCAGAGTATGAGTGTACCTTTTCCCCCACATCCTTGCCAAAACTTATTGTTTTTGTCTTCATAATAGCTGCCGTTCTGACTGGAGTGAGATGAAATCTTAGAATAGTTTTGGTTTGCATTTCTCTAATTGCTAGCAATGATGAACATTTGTTGATTGATTGTATATCATCTTCTCAGAAGTGTCTTTTCAGGTCCTTGGCCCATTTATTGATTGGATTATTTGATTTTTTGGTACTTAGCTTTTTGAGTTCTTTATATATCATAGAGATTAGTGCTCTATCTGATGTGCGAATGGTAAATATGTGCTCCCAAGATGTAGGCTTTCTATTTACCTCACAGATTCTTTTCCTGAGAAGAAACTTTTTAGTTTGGGCCCATCTCATCTTGATTTTAATTCCTGTGCCAAGGAGTCTTATTAAGGAAGTTGGCTGATTCATGGTGGGGTAGGAAGGGAGAGCGTGAGCGGAATTGAGGAACTCTAGATAGGGAGAGATGGGAGGGAAAAGGAGGGTGTATGGGGTTAGAAATGATGGTGGAATGTGACGGACATTATTATCCAAAGTACTTGTATAAAGACATGAATTGGTGTGAATATACTTTGCATACAACCAGAGATATGAAAAATTGTGCTCTATAGTGGAATAAAAATTGTAATGCATTCTGTCATATATAAATAAAAACTTATTTAAAAAATAAATAAATTGCCATTCTCTACATAAAGCACTTAAAAACTTAGTAGGGACAGCATGACATAGATCCACTATGCTCCTTGCTACTCTCAGTTTAACACACACCCTAGAACAGGAGTTGCAAACAGACTCACTTCTGGGTGGCTCTTTGAAATTTTCTCTCACGCAACAGGAAGAGAACCACTGGTCATATGGCAACATCTTAGACAAAAAGCTGGCTGGTTTCACCAGACATGGATGGGTTGCTTCAACTCGAATATAGACAGTTGTACTTTAGAACGGACTCTGACAGAAATCAAGATTAATGTAGAAGCTATAAGGAACAAAAATTATAGAGCAATTTCTTTAGAAGTACAGTTTTGTTTGTTCTGCAGTAGGCTCACAAAGGTTAGCTGCTGCTTTACACACATTAGAAAATTGTAGTTTAAGCTTTGAATCAGGAAGAAGCTCAGCATCTACAGTAAATAGCACATAGAAGCCGGAAGCCAGTGATTGCAGGTGACATATGAGAAAACGCCCTTTCTACAAATCCCACCAAGAATCAACAATTGAGCTTCAACTGTTGCTTTCCATTTCTGTTCATCAAAAGAACAATCAAAACAAATTTACCTGAACTTTAACCTTGAAATACAACACATAATGTCAATAAGAAAAATGAAATTTAAAAACATAAGTTAGATAAATGCCTTAAGGGCAAAATAGGACATAGTAAAGCATCGTCTGCATAATAATAAATGTAAGAGTTTGCACTAATGATCTTACAGATAAAAGGAAAGCAATCCTGCTCACACCAATGAGGAGAGGCTGACAGGGTTTAGCTTCTCTGCCAGTGCAGGATTTGCAGGTCCCAGAAGTAGAGGGGTAACTACCATAAGAAATGACCAGTGCCCCCAGCTATCCCACTCCTCGGTCTATACCCAAAGGATTTTAAAACAGCATACTACAGGGACACAGCCACATCAATGGTTATAGCAACACAATTCACAGTAGCTAAACTGTAGAATCAACCTAGATGCCCTTCGGTAGATGAATGGATAAAGAAAATGTGGCATATACACAAATGGAATATTATTCAGCATTAAAGAGAACAAAATCATGGCATTTGCAGATGAAAGGATGGTGTTGGATAATGTAATGCTAAATGAAGTTAGCCAATCCCAAGAAACTGGATGCTGAATGTTTTCTCTGATTTAAGGAGGTTGATTCATAATGGAGTTGGGGGTGGGAAGCATGGAAGGATTAGATGAACTCTAAATAGGGCAAAGGGGTGGCAGGGGAAGGGAGGGGACAAAGGGGTAGGAAAGACGGTGGAATGAGATGGACATCATTACCCTAAGTACATGTATGAAGACACAAATGGTATGACTCTACTTTGTGCTCTATATGTGTAATATGAATTGTAATACTTTCTGCTGTCATATATAACAATTTTAAAAAACATAAAAAATGTAAATCTCTTATATGCTGATCCATGAGATTATAGTTATTCTAAAGAACAATGGATTCTGAATTTTATCTCAAAAGGAAAATATATATGCATTATACACACACACACACACACACACACACATACATATGACTTCGGTAGTTGTGATGCTGATTTTTACTGTCTTCTTTGTATGTTGAACATATTTATGTTCCCCACACATGCAAGACTTCTAAAATGCCAAGCTTGGGGAAAGACTTCACCAAGGTGTTCTCAAAGAGCCTAAAACTGTTAGGCCATCTTTTTCAGCTTTTTATTCGTGGGTTACTAGTTTTATCATGATATCATCGTTGAGCAAAGATAATTAGATATGTCCAAACATTGGTATTTCAAATTGTGCTTCTCTAATGATTAAGAAGATTGGGCATTGGTTACCCAGGGACTACATATATAAATAAATAAATACAGTCTTTTTGTTTTTAAAACACTTTATTTGTTCTTAAAAAAAAAATTGAATGCAGATTTATCTATGTATTTAATAGTTTGTAGTTGGGTGGAAGTAACCTGTTATGGATAAGGTATATGTAGAATTATGCTATCCTTCACACTGGGATGAGAATTTAAATGTATTTTTGGATAGATAACGAGAGACTGATCAATATGTAGGCGAACAATATAAAATATAAAAATATTTTGCCACTTCTTCCTCAGAGAAAGGAAATTAAGAGCCTTTCAGTTCGGTTCAGATTTCAGATGTGATGTTATTCTGTTAGCTGATCTTTCCAAGCCCAGGAAATGTAGGGTTTCTTCAGGTTTCTACGGGAACTTTGTTTTCTCCTACTTCCAAATAGAATGATATTTAGGAAGGGGGCAAAGATTAGCTTCAAATATATGAAGTTCAAATATATGAATATTTTTCAAATGGTCTACCTCACCTAGGGTTTGGATTTTCTTGGGTATAAAGAATGTAGCACTGACATGGAATTTATATAAAACCTTCATGGAAGATCAGTACTCAAAATTATGGCTGTGGTTGGTGAATTTTTTGGTTTTCTTTTTTTGTTGTTGTTGTTGTTTTTGTTTGGTTGTGTTCGGATGGAACCCAAGGCCTGGAGCATTCTAAGAAAGTGCTCTCCAACTGAGCTACACCCCAAGTTCTACACATTTCTTCTCAACTAGGTTCTTGTATGAGTTTTTTCAATGGCTATTGTGGAAAAATCACCAGCCACCTGGTATCCCAAAACAACCCAGGGTTTCCTAACTTACAGTTCTGGAGGACAGAAGTCTGGCGTGGATCTCTCTGGGTTAAGATTGAAGAGCTGACAGGGCCACATGCCCTTCTTGGGGTTCTCTGGGTCTGGGATGGTCCCTTTCTGTGACTGAGGCAGAGTGCCAAGTGTTTCACAAGCAATTGAGGACTGCGCCGCTCACGCTTCTGAGGCTGGGAGTCCTTCCAAGGAGGGGCAGGTCTTGGGGACTTCCTTGCTGAGAGAGACCCTCTCAGAGCCCAAAGGTAGTATAAGGTTGTCACATGGCAAAAGGGTCACATGATTCACAAGGTGAATTTTAAGGGAAACTGAATTGGGATATTGCGTTGATCCAGAAAAATCTATAGCACAAGACAAGATTATGAAAAGGGAAATCAACCTACATATAAGGAAAACTCAGGTTTCAGTTGACAGAAACCTCAGCATGAATCAGCTGTGATGTGGCACTCAGCAAAGATGAGGCAAGTCTAGGCTGTGTCTGTTGAAACTTAGTGTCTGAAGAAACAACTGGAATAAGTCTAGATGCTTATTCGGCCCCCCCCACACACCCCATCCAGACCTGGGTGCAGCCAATAAACCTGCTTCCAGATAATTCCTCAGGGCCAGCCTCATGTGTCCTACAACTCAACTACAATGATGCCTCTGTACTGGGCATGGGGGCACAGCAGTGGCCTGCCATAGCCTGGGTCTTCATAGACCCTACTCTCCTCAGGATAAGGGATGTGATGGCATCAGCTCACCCTGCTCTGCACTGCACCGATCCCACTGGAATCCTGCATCCTGTATGACTGGCTCCCTTCAATAGGAGAATTGACCAAGGAACCCGAGCTGGTAAACAGATGTTATGAGAAGAGCCAACGACCTTGTGCTCATGAGGTGGGGTTAGCAGTAGAAGTTGAATATGGAGCCTTAGCGAAGCCAGAGATGGGAGCGCTTAGGGAGGACAGAACAGCTGTCTTCAAACACACAAGGATGGCCATGTGGAAGAGGCTTGATTTACTCTTTCTGGTACCAGAAGGCAGGCCTGCTGCCCATTGCTGCCAATGGGTAGAATTTAAAGCTATATCCCGTCAGTGAAAGAAAGAGCCCTTGAATGATTCAACTTGTGTGAAAGTCCCAGATGATGAGCTTCCACAGCCTGGGAGGGAAGGAAGTGGAGACTAGTCAATGGTTTGAGGACAGATTTTCAAACTGGGTTTAGCATTGATTGTAAGTTTCTGTCTAAGAATCTACTTTCAGGGGCTCTTTATATATGCCAGATTCTGTGAAATGTAAATGAAAGTTGGTGCTAAACAAAAAAGTCCTCTTCAGGGTGGGAGGGTGATGTCAGACCTGAGTGTACTGAGGTGAACTTGAGCCTAGACATTTTCACTATTGGCTTTATGCAATAGTTGCTTACTTACGTAAAGATGAAGAAATCTTTATCAGCTGTAGGTCAGTTAGTAAACAATTCCAAAGAAACTGTATTCCCCTTAGAGTCTGAGTATTGAAAATACATGGAAAAATGAGTAGCCAATAGCTATGTCTGAATACATACCTGTCACTCTTGTGAAGTCCTTCTGGCTCAGTTGAGCCTTTCCACAAATGAACATCACCTAAAAGGAGAGATTTGTAGCCCAGACATAATGCTAGGGCTATTTCCACTCCAGGTTTAGATATTTACAGGAGACTCTTTTCCTAAGGACATTTGTACTTTTGTGATGTTTAAGAAACATATTGGTTTTAAAATATTGCCTGGGCATAGGGCTCTGACCTACAACACTACTACAATGATGCCTCTGTAATTCAGTGGAAGAGCACTTGCCTAGCATGGGTGAGGCCCCAGGGTTCAAACTCAAGCATAGCAAAGAAAATGGATCAAGTTTCAATGTGTGTATCATATGACAGTGGGCAGTGTGGACTTTGGAGCTACATATTCTTAGGCTTCTATCCCAGCTCTGCCAAGGTTCTCGGAAAATGATTAAATATTTATTTAGTTTTGAAGTATTTTTTGTGTTTCAGTCTCTTTGTTAGGCACCAAGGCTTACCAAGAAACATTACAGACAGGGTCCCAGGCTTGATGGAATTTACAATTTAGTTAGGGTAAATTAATCTCTGTTAACCTTAGTTTTCCTTTTCTAAAACGGTGAGAGAATAATACCTATTTCACAAGGTTCTCATGATGGCTTTAAGAAGTAGATCAAAGCACATAGAAGTAATAAAGAAGTTAAGCCATTAGGACTATTAACCCCTTGTCCCAGGCAGGAGAAATTAGAGCAAAGTTATTGAGTGAGCATTTTATGTAGTAAAAATAGAGCAAAGATTATTAAAAGAGAAAGAGAAAGTTTACTAGAAAAATAAAGAAGGTAGGAAGCATCCTCAAGGGACAAAGAGGGGAATGACAACTCACTTATTTGTGTCCCAACTTTTATATGTGTTAAGGGGTATTTCTCAGGGGGTCCTGACAGAGTACATCTCCTAGCTCTTGATGACAGTTGGATTGTATCAGATTTTTAAAGCCTTACTGCATATGTTTTACTCGTAAGTGTCTAAATGAAACCCCTAGGTATGAAAATTTATACTTAAAACAAGGTTAAATAATATGACAAGGACTCCGAAGAAAATTTATTCATCTTGGTGTGTGCTGACCAGGTTTATCTAGAACTTATATTTTGTAGATTTTTATGGTAGTTTTAAGACAGGGCAAACTGTCCTCTTATCAGAAGAAGAGTCTTGGGTAGACACTTCTCTCCCCTGAGAAAAATATGCTGTTTGTTATGGGCTATTATCTTAAGTCAGCAGGGCCATGAAGATTTTGTATAAGTTGCTTCTTTAAAATACATGTTGAGGGGCTGGGATTGTGGCTCAGAGGAAGAGCGCTTGCCTTGCATGTGTGAGGCACTGGATTGGATCCTCAGCACCACATAAAGTAAAATAAAGACATTGTGTCCACCTATAACTGAAAAATAAATATTAAAAAAATAAATAAAATAAAATACATGTTGAGAATTAGCATAGAGGCTCAGTCTACAAAATTAACCTGTCATTTTCCATGTTCCCACATCTTATGTCTACCTGTTCCTTATCACTGTTACAAAATCACATTAGCTGGCAGAAATCCAGTACAAGTGGCAATTGGAGAAAGTATTTAAAAAAAAAACATAGGATGATTACTTCTTATCATAGAGCAGCACTCGGAATATTGGCATTCCTCATCAATAGCTCAGTTTCAAAAAGTTAGAAGAACTGATTGAAAATAGGCTGGGATCTTTAGGGATCATCTAATCTGAATTCACCATGATATGAAGAAGGAAAGTGAGTCTGGGAAATGAATTTCTTTTTACTTAGCTTTACTTTTCTTTTGTGATACATGTAGATAAACCTTGGAGTGAACTATGAAGTTCTAAGGCCTACCTGAAAGTGAAGCTGGAAAAGTTACCAACATTCTGAAATATACAAAATTACTGTTAATGATATAGATTGTATTCATTTATTGAAAAATTAGATATAAGGCAATTCCTTAGAAAATTTAAAATTTTAAGCTCCATTAAATTAGGTCTTAATATCTTAGTGGTATTGTTTGAAATTTGTTTATTCCAGTCTTTGATATGGGTATAATCCATCACTTATTTTCTGCCTTCCAACCCTATTCCTTCCTCAATAGAACAGGAGCTGACGGACATGGTGGTGTGGGTGACTGGAGCATCCAGTGGGATTGGCGAGGAGCTGGCTTACCAGCTGTCTAAACTGGGAGTTTCTCTTGTGTTGTCAGCCAGAAGAGTGCATGAGCTGGAGAGGGTGAAAAGAAAATGCCTAGGTAAGTGAACCTAAAACAGCAGCTGTGCTTCCTAGACATGAGGCAGACTGCAAACTCAAGTGCAGCCTGGGAATTGCAGAGGGGAGATGGACTTCTCCTGCCAGTGCACCCTGGCTCCAAAAGCTCCAAGTGCTTTTCCCCTGGCCCTTTTCTCCTGTCGCATCTTAGTTGGCTTCCCTTCACCTTTCCTGCCCCATTTTGTCAGCTTTCGACTCTTTTTTGCACTGACTCTTGGCATTAGGAAGTGACTGTCTATTCTGTCCCTGGTGACTTTTTAGTGACAATGTGACTTATATTTTTGCCTTCCGGAAGGAACAACTTGTTCCTTATTTCATGACATTCGTGTATGTAACCACTGAAACTGGGTAGGATGGATCCTTACTCATTTTGCTAAAATGTCAGATATTAATGCAATAAGGGAGTATATAACATTTTTATCATAAGATTTTTAAAAGGATTGAAATTAGGTGTAAAAAAATGCAACCAGAGCAAACAACTTTCACATTCTTATAAAGGGTGGCTGTGTTAATATTTTTTTAATATTTATTTTGTAGTTGTAGGTAGACACAATACCTTTATTTCATTTTTATGTGGTGCTGAGGATTGAAGCCAGTACCTCATGCGTGCTAGGTGAGCGCTCTACCACTGAGCCACAACTCCAGCCCCTGTGTTAATATCTTTGCTGGTTTGAGTTTGGTGTTATGCTCACACTGAAATCAGCCTCAAGTAGAAGAGCTGTTCTTTCTCATAGGGTGCTTAGTACCTAAATTGAGACAATGTTGAATTTTCTACCACAAATTATTTTTTTGGTCATCTCTCTTTTAATTCTTTTTTCATTCTTTCTTTTACTTTGCTGGTTGAGCTAAACACCCTGTAATGAGAATTAATTGCCTGATTAAACACTTTGCAAGCCACACAAGCCACAGGTCTCTTTGATGATGTTGCTTCCAAAGGCCTCTAGGGGTACTGGGTCATTTTTTTCCATTTATTTTTAAAATTTTAATTTGTTATATATGACAGCAGAATGCATTACAATTCATATTACATATATAGAACACAATTTTTTATAGATCTGGTTGTACACAAAGTAGAGTCAAACCGTTCGTGTCTTCTTACATGTAATTAGGGTAATGATGTCCATCTCATTCCACCGTCTTTCCTACCCCCATGCCCCCTCTCTTCCCCTCCCTCCCCTTTGCCCTATGTAGAGCTCATCTAATCCTCCCAAGACCCACAACACCCAACCCCATTATGAATCAGCCTCCTTAAATCAGAGAAAACATTCAGCATTTGGTTTCTTGGGATTGACTAACTTCATTTAGCATTATATTATCCAACCCCATCCTTTTACCTGCAAATGCCATGATTTTATTCTCTTTTAATGCTGAATAATATTCCATTGTGTATATATATATATATATATATATATATATATATATATATACACACACACGCACATACATACCACATTTTCTTTATCTGTTCATCTATTGAAGGACATCTAAGTTGGTTCCACAGTTTAGCTATTATCGATTGTGCTGCTACAAACATTGATGTGGCTGTGTCCCTGTGGTATGCTGTTTTTAAGTCCTTTGGGTATAGACCTAGGAGAGGAATAGCTGGGTCAAATGATGGTTCCATTCCAAATTTTGCAAGGAATCTCCATACTGCTTTCCAGATTGGTTGTACCAATTTACAGTCCTACCAGCAATGCATGAATGTTCCTTTTTCCCCACATCCTCACCAACATTTATTGTTTGTATTCTTAATAGCTGCCATTCTGACTGGAGTGAGATGAAATCTTAGTAGTTTTGTTTTGCATTTCTCTAATTGCTAGAGATGTGGAACATTTTTTCATATATTTCTTGATTTATTGTATATCTTCTTGTGAGAAGTGTCTTTTCAATTCCTTGACCTATTTATTGATTGGGTATTTGTTTTTTTTGGTGTTAAGTTTTTTGAGTTCTTTATATATCCTAGAGATTAGTGCTCTATCTGATGTGCTGTATTTGTTCCCAAAATGTAGGCTCTCTATTCACCTCACTGATTGTTTCTTTTGCTGAGAAAAAGCTTTTCAGTTTGAATCCATGCCATTTATTATTGATTTTTTATTTTAATTCTTGTACTATAGGAATCTTATTAAGGAAGTCGGGGCCTAATTCGACATAATGGAAATTTGGGCCTACTTTTTATTCTATTATGTGCAGTGATTCTGGATTAATTCCTAGGTCCTTGATCCACTTTGAGTTGAGTTTTGTGCATGGTGAGAGATAGGGGTGCAATTTCATTTTGTTGCAAATGGATTTCGAGTTTTCCCAGAACCATTTGTTGAAGAGGCTATCTTTTCTCCAATGTATATTTTTGGCACCTTTGTCTAACATAAGATAATTGTAATTATGTGAGTTAGTCTCTGTGTCCTCTATTCTGTACCATTGGGCTACTAGTCTATTTTGGTGCCAATACCACGCTGTTTTTGTTACTATTGCTCTGTAATATAGTTTAAGGTCTGGTATTGTGATGCCACTTACTTCACTCTTCTTGCTAAGGATTTCTTTAGCTATTCTGGGTCTCTTTTTTTTTTCCAGTTGAATTTCATGACTGCTTTTTCTATTTCTATGAGGAGTGTCCTTGGGATTTTGATTGGAATTGCATTGAATCTGTATAGTGCTTTTAGTAGTATGGTCATTTTGACAATATTAATTTTGCCTATCCAAGAACAAGGTAGATATTTCCATTTCTAAAGTCTTCTTTAATTTCTTTCTTTAGCATTCTGTGGGTTTTGTTGTAGAGATCTTTTACCTCTTTTGTTAAGTTGATTTCCAAGGTTTTTGTTTCATTTTGTTTTGTTTTTGAGGCTACTATAAAGGAGGTAGTTTTCCTTGTTTCCCTTTCACAGGATTTGTCAGTGATATACAGAAATGCCTTTGATTTATGAGTGCTGATATTATATCCTTCTACTGTGCTGAATTCATTTACTACTTCTAGAAGTTTTCTGGTGGAATTTTTTGGTCTTCTAGGTATAGAATTGTATCATCAGCAAATAGTGCTAATTTGAGTTCTTCTTTTCCTATCCTTTAATTTCTTTCATCTGTCTAATTGCTCTGGCCAGTGTTTTAAGAACTATGCTAAATAGAAGTAGTGAAAGAGGGCATCGCTGTCTTGTTTCTCTTTTAGAGAAAATGCTTTTACTTTTTCCCCATTTAGAATGATGTTGGCTGGAGCTTAGCATAGATAGCTCTTATGATATTGAGATATGCTCCTGTTATCACTAGTTTTTCTAGTGTTTAGATCATATATGGGTGCTGTATTTTGTCGAATGCTTTTTTCTGCATCAATATAGATGATCACATGGTTTTTATCCTTAAGTCTATTAATGTGATGCATTACATTTATTGATTTCCATAGGTTGAAATAGCCATGTATCCCTGGGATAAACCCCACTTGATTGTGGTGCACTATCTTTTTGATATGTTTTTGTATATGATTTTGATTTGCCAGAATTTTATTGAGAATTTCTGCATCTATGTTCATTAACAATATTGGTCTGAAGTTTTCTTTCTTTGATGTGTCTTTGCTGGTTTTGGAATTAGGGTGGTATTGGCCTCATAGAATGAGTTTAGAAGTGCTTCCTCTTTTTCTATTTTACAAAATAATTTGAAGATATTGATATTTGTTTTTCTTTAAAGTTCTTGTAGAACTCAGCTGTGTATCCATCAGGTCCTGGGCTTTTCTTGGTTGGTAGACTTCTGATGGCATCTTCTATTTCCTTACTTGAAATTGATCTTTTTAAGTTGTGCATATCATCCTAATTCAATTTGGGCAAATCATATGCCTCTAGAAATGTATCAATACCTTTGATATTTCTACTTTATTGGAGTACACATTTTCAAAATAATTTCTAATTATGTTCTGTATTTCTGTAGTGTCTGTTGTGATATTTCCTTTTTCATCACATGTGTTAGTAATTGAGTTTTCTCTCTCCTTCTCTTTGTTAGCATGGCTCAGGGTTTGTTAATTTTATTTATTTATTTTTGTTTTATCAATTTTTTCAATTTTTTTTTCAATTTCATTGATATCAGCTCTGATTTTAATATTTCCTATTTTCTACTGCTTTTGGTGTTGATTTATTCTTCTTTTTCTAGAGCTTTGAGATGTAATGCTAGATCATTTATTTGTTGACTTTTTCTTCTTTTAAGGAATGAACTCCATGCAATGAACTTTATTCTAAGTACTGCCTTCATAGAGTCCCAGAGATTTTGATATGTTGTATCTGTGTTCTCATTCACCTCTAAGAATTTTTTATCTCCTCCTCAATGTTTTTTATAATCCATTGTTCATTCAGTAGCATAATATTTAGTCTCCAGGTGTTGGAGTAGTTTTTATTTTGTATTTTATCATTGATTTCTCATTTCATTCCATTGTGATCTGATAGAATACAGGGTAGTATCTTTACTTTTTTCTAATTTGCTATTTAATATAATATATGGTTTGTTTTAGAGAAGGATCCATGTACTGCTGAGAAGAAAGCGTATTCACTGGTTGAAGGATGAAATATTTTATTTAAGTCTGTAAGTCTAAATGATTGATTATATTATTCAGTTCCATAGTTTCTTTGTTCAGCTTTTGTTTGGAAGATCTATCCAGTGGTGAAAAAGGTGTGTTAAAGTCACCCAGAAGACCACCCCACCCGGCGGAGGGGCCCAGCCGCCACTGGCCTGTGGCAGACCCAGAGGAGGGGCTGGCGTGGGGCACTGGGGTGCAGACTAGAGGAGGCACAGAACACAGAGGCTTGACTTGTGGGTCACTGGACTAAGCTCTGGACAAACATAAAGTCTCCCAAACACCCCCCACCTCATCAAACACCTTATGAGAAAAACTGATGGAACTCATCTTGGAAAATCCCACCAAAAACCCATCTACCAGTGGGTGTGGCTACCAGTGCAGTTCTATGGCAGATCAGGCACCTGGTTTCCATCTCAGAAAGTAAGAGAGGCTACAAGTGGAAGCTCAAGTCCTCTCACACTGGCTACCTCCACCACCCTGAACGCAGAGACTCAAGCTAGGAATAGACAACGCCACCTGGAGGAAAAGAAAACAGAGTTCTGAGAGACATTTTTTTTCTTTCTCTTCTCTCTCTCTTTTCATCCACTCATCCAGTCTCCTCTACCCTTCCCCCTCTGGTCCTCACAACCTCAACATATGTGAAACCAAGAATTGTGCATGAAAAAGGTCTTTAACAACTGAATCACCAGAATAATATAATATAGAGGAATTGCATATGGCCCACCTCCCTCCTTCCATTTACTTCTTTTCTTTTTTCTCTTTTTTTCTCTTATTTTCTTTTTCCTGGTCTCTTTTTTCTTTTTCCTTCCTTGTTGTTTTTTTCTCCTTCTTACTCCCTCTATCCCACTTGCAACCCCCTAAATTTTACTATTTATAAGTAGGGTAATCTTATAAATACAGATAGGAGTTTGAATCTATACATTCTTCCATAAATTACCCATCTATTGGTTAGAGCTTTCCAAAGTTACTAAGTTAGATTAACCCCATACCCTCACTCCTTTCCCCCTAAACATAACATCCTACACCTGAAATTCAGTTTTCTTCATGCTACCAGAAACAGTATGCTTTCATGAAACTAACATTTGTAGACATAGAGTCTAGCTATAAATGTAGTAATAAGGAAAACATGTGCATAGATGATGTACTATTGATATTGGGAACTGTTAACATTGTCTTTCGCCACAAAAGAGAGACTTTGGAACTATACAAGAACAATATAAATATAAAGGGGAAAATCAATAACACAACAGTTTCACAAAGCTGGAAAGAAACGTGAGCAGTATGAAAAGACAAGGAAAGAAAGGACCACAAACAATACAGGTCAATCCAACTTTAGAAGAGGTAATATCTGCATCAGATGGAATGTCAGATAAAGAGTTCAGGATATACATGCTTCAGATGATCTGTAGTCTCAAGGAAGACATTATACAGCAAAATCAGACAATGAAAGATAACTTTGACAATGAATTACATAAACAAATCCAAGAAGCAAAAGATCAACTCTACAGGGAGATAGAAGTTATAAAAACAAAAATCCTGGAAATGCAGGAAAAATAAACCAAATTAAAAACTCATATGAGAGTATTTCCAGCAGAGTAGAACACTTAGAAGATAGAACATCAGACAATGAAGACAAAGTATTTCAACTTGAAAAGAACATACACAGCTCAGCGAGACTGTTAAGAAACCATGAGCAGAACATCCAAGAAATATGGGATAACATAAAGATACCAAACTTAAGAGTTATTGGGATACAGGAAGGTATAGAGGTCCAAACTAAAGGAATGAGCAATCTGTTCGATGAAATAACACTAGAAAACTTCCCAGAATTGAAGAATGAAACAGAATTCCAAATCCTAGAAGCCTACAGGATGCCGAATGTGCAAAATCATAAGAGATCCACACCAAGACACATTTTAATGAAGATGTCCAACATACAAAATAAGGAGAGAATTTAAAAAGTTACAAGAGAAAAGAAACAGATTACATTTAGGGGTAAACCAATCAGGTTAACAGCTGATCTTTCAACACAGACTCTGAAAGCTAGAAGATCCTGGAACAACATATTTCAAATGCTGAAAGAAAATGGGTTCCAACCAAGAATTGTGTATCCAGCAAAATTAAGATTCAGGATGGAAGATGAAATTAAAACCTTCCACGATAAACAAAAGTTAAAAGAATTTGCAGCTAGAAAACCATCTCTTCAAAACATCCTTGGCAAAACATTATAGGAAGAGGAAATGGAAAATAACAATGAAAACCAACAGTAGGAGGTAGTACAGTAAAGGGAAAAAATAATCAAAGAGGAAAAACAAACCACGTTAAGTAACATAAATAAACAAATATGGCTGGAAGAACAATCCATATCTCAATAATAACCCTAAATGTTAATGGCTTAAACTCACCAATTAAGAGATACAGGCTAGTAGAATGGATCAAAAAAAAAAACAAAAAAAGATCCAACAATATGCTGCCTACAGGAGACACATTTGATAGGAAAAGACATACATAGACTGAAGGTGAAAGGTTGGGAAAAATCATATCACTCATATGGACTTCGGAAACAAGCAGGAGTGTCCATACTCATATCAAATAAAATAGATTTCAAGCCAAAGTTAATCAAAAGGGATAAAGAGGGACACTACATACTGCTCAAGGGAACCATACACCAACAAGACATAACAATCATAAATATATATGCCCCAAACAATTGTGCAGCTATGTTCACCAAACAAACTCTTCTCAAGTTCAAGAGTCTAATAGACCACTATACAATAATTATGGGAGACTTCAACACACCTCTCTCAACACTGGACAGATCTTCCAAACAGAAGTTAAATAAAGAAACTATAGAACTCAATAATACAATTAATAACCTAGACTTAATTGACATATAGAGAATATAACACCCAACATCAAGCAGTTACACTTTTTTCTCAGCAGCATATGGATCCTTCTCAAAAATAGATCATATATTATGTCACAGGGCAACTCTTAGACAATATAAAGGAGTAGAGATAATACCATGCAGCTTATCTGATCATAATGGAATGAAACTAGAAATCAACGATAAAAGAAGGAAAGAAAAATCATGCATCACTTGGAGAATGAACAATAGGTTACTGAATGATCAATGGGTTATAGAAGACATCAAGGAGGAAATTAAAAAATTCTTAGAGATAAATGAAAACACAGACACAACATATCAGAATCTATGGGACACAATGAAAGCAGTTCTAAGAGGAAAATTCATTGCTTGGAGTTCATTCCTTAAAAAAAGAAAAAACCAACAAATAAATAATCTCACACTGCATCTCAAAATCCTAGAAAAAGAAGAGCAAAACAACAGCAAAAGAAGTAGAAGGCAAGAAATAATTAAAATCAGAGCTGAAATTAATGAAATCAAAACAAAAGAAACAATTGAAAAAATTGACAAAACTAAAAGTTGGTTCTTTGAAAAAATAAATAAGATTGACAGACCGTTAGCCATGCTAACAAAGAGGAGAGAGAACTCAAATTACTAGCATATGGGATGAAAAAGGCAATATCACAACAGACACTTCAGAAATACAGAAGATAATTAGAAATTATTTTGAATCCTTATACTCCAATAAAATAGAAGACAGTGAAGGCATCGATAAATTTCTTAAGTCATATGATCTGCCCAGATTGAGTCAGGAGAATATAAACAACCTAAACAGACCAATATCAATTGAGGAAATAGAAGAAGCCATCAAAAGACTACCAACTAAGAAAAGCCCAGCACTGGATGGGTATACAGCAGAGTTTTACAAAACCTTTAAAGAAGAACTAATACCAATACTTTTCAAGCTATTCCAGGAAATAGAAAAAGAGGGAGAACTTCATTCTACGAGGCCAACATCACCCTGATTCCTAAACCAGAAGAAGACACTTCAAAGAAAGAAAACTACAGACCAATATTTCTAGTGAACCTAGATGCAAAAATCCTCAATAAAATTCTGGCGAATCGGATACAAAAACATATCAAAAAAATCGTGCACCATGATCAAGTAGGATTCATTCCTGGGATGCAAGGCTGGTTCAATATATGGAAATCAATAAATGTTATTCACCACATCGATAGGCTTAAAGATAAGAACCATATGATCATCTCGAAAGATGCAGAAAAAGCATTCGACAAAGTACAGCATCCCTTTATGTTCAAAACACTAGAACAACTAGGGATAACGGGAACATACCTCAATATTGTAAAAGCTATCTATGATAAGCCTCAGGCTAGCATCATTCTAAATGGAGAAATATTGAAGGCATTCCCTCTAAAATCTGGAACAAGACAGGGATGCCCTCTCTCACCACTTCTGTTCAACATAGTTCTCAAAACACTGGCCAGAGCAATTAGACAGATGAAAAAAATTAAAGGCATAAAGATAGGAAAAGAAGAACTTAAATTATCACTATTTGTGGATGACATGATCCTATACCTAGAAGACCCAAAAGGTTCTACCAAGAAACTTTTAAAGTAGTAAATGAATTCAGCAAAGTGGCAGGATATAAAATCAACATGCATAAATCAAAGGCATTCCTGTATATCAGTGACAAATCCTCTGAAATAGTAATGAGAACAACCAACCCATTCACAATATCCTCAAAAAAATAAAATAAAATACTTGGGAATCAACCTAAAAAAAGAGGTGAAAGAACTATACAATGAAAACTACAGAACCCTAAAGAGAGAAATAGAAGAAGACCTTAGAAGATGGAAAGATATACCTTGTTCATGGATAGGCAGAACTAATATCATTAAAATGGCCATATTACCAAAAGTACTCTATAGGTTTAATGTAATGTCAATCAAAATCCCAAAGGCATTCCTCACAGAAAAAGCAATCATGAAATTCATCTGGAAAAATAAAAGACCCAGAATAGCAAAAGCAATTCTAAGCCTGAAGAGTGAAACTGGAGGTATAGCAATACCAGATTTTAAACTATCCTACAGAACAATAGTAGCAAAAACAGCATGGTACTGGTACCAAAACAGGCAGGTGAACCAATGATACAGAATAGAGGACACAGAGACCAATCCACAAAATTACAACCACCTTATATTAGACAAAGGTGCCAAAGGCATGCAATGGAGAAAGGATAGCATCTTCAACAAATGGTGCTGGGAGAACTGGAAATCCATATGCAACAAAATAAAACTGAATCCCTTTCTCTCATCATGCACAAAAGTTAACTCAAAATGGATCAAGGAGCTTGATATCAAATCAGAGACACGGCGTCTGATAGAAGAAAAAGTTGGCCCTTATCTCCATCTCGTGGTGTCGGGCTCCAAATTCCTTAATAAGACACCTATAGCACAAAAGTTAAAAATCAAGCATCAACAAATGGGACATATTCAAACTAAAAAGTTTTTTTCTCAGCAAGAGAAACAACAAGAGAGGTAAATAGGGAGCCTATATCCTGGGAACAAATATTTACCCCTCACACTTCAGATAGAGCTCTAATCTCCAGAGTATACAAAGAACTCAAAAAATTAAACAACAAGAAAACAAATAACCCAATCAAAAAATGGGCCAAGGATCTGATCAGACACTTCTCAGAGGAGGATATACAATCAATCAACAAATACACGATAAAATGCTCACATCTCTAGCAATCAGAGAAATGCAAATTAAAACCACTCTAAGGTACCATCTCACTCCAGTAAGAATGGTAGCCATTATGAAGTCAAACAATAACAAGTGTTGGCAAGGATGTGGGGAAAAGGGTACAGTGGTATATTGCTGGTGGGACTGAAAATTGGTTCAGCCAATTTGGAAAGCAGTATGGAGATTCCTTGGAAAGCTGGGAATGGAACCACCATTTGACCCAGCTATTCCCCTTCTTGGACTATACACAAAAGACCTTAAAAGAGCATACAACAGGAACACAGCTACCTCAATGTTCACGGCAGCACAATAGCTAGACTGTGGAATGAACCCAGATGCCCTTTAATAGATGAATGGATAAAAAAAAAATGTGGCATTTATACATAATGGAATATTACTCAGCACTAAAAAATAACAAAATCTTGGCATTTGCAGGGAAATAGGTGGCATTAGAGCAGATTATGCTTAGTGAAGCTAGCCAATCCCTAAAAAAAAAAATGCAGAGTGTCTTCTTTGATATAAGGGGGATGACTCAAAACAAAGCAGGGAGGAAGAGCATGAGAAGAAGATTACCATTAAATAGGGAAAGAGGTGCGTGGGAATGGGAGAGAGAAGGGGAATTGCATGGAAGATGGTAGGAGACCCTCATTGTTACGCAAAATTACATATAAGATGGTGTGAGGGGGAAGAAAAAAGAGAGAGAGAAAAGTGTCACAGTAGATTGGGTAGAAAGAGGTGATGGGAGGGGAGGGGAGGGGGGATAGGAAGGGCAGCAGAATACAATAGACACTAGTATGGCCCTATGTATAAACGTAGCTGTATAATCAATGTGATCCTGCAATCTGTACATGTGGAAAAATAAGATTATGTACCTCATTTGAATCAAATGTATGATATGTTAATATCATTATAATATTTTGAGCAACTAATAAAAATTTTTTTAAAACGTCAGTCAGAATTATTGTGTTGTGATCTATTTTCCTCTTGAACTTGAGAAGACTTTGTTTGATGAACAAGGATGCTCCATTGCTTGGGGCACATATATTTATGTCTGATTGATAAATGGTTCCCTTGAGCAGTATGTAGTGTCCTTCTTTATCCTTTTTGATTGTCTTTAGTTTGAAGCCTACTTTATTTGATATGAGGATGGAAACCCTTACTTGCTTCCATAGTCCATGTGAGTGGCACGATTTTTCCCAACCCTTCACCTTCAGTCTGTAGATGTCTTTTCCTATGAGATGAGTCTCTTGGAGGCAGCATATAGTTGGATCTTTTTTTTTTTTAATCCAATCTTCCAGTCTATGTCTTTTGATTGGTGCATTTAGGCCTTTAACATTCAGGGTTATTATTGAGTCATGATTTGTATTCCCAGCCATTTTTGTTTATTTTTGGTATATGACTTGGTTTCCCCTCTGATTAGATTTTCATTTAGTGTAATGCCTCCTTCTTCTGATTTTCATTGTTGTTTTTCATTCTCTTCATACAATATTTTGTCAAGGATGTTCTGTAATACAGGATTTCTAGTTGTAAATTCTTTTAACTTTTGCTTATCGTGGAAGGTTTTTATTTCATCATCAAATTTAAAGCTTAGTTTTGATGGATTAAAGATTCTTGGTTGGCATCCATTTTCTTTCAGAGCTTTGTATATATTGTTCCACGATCTCCAGGTTTTTGAAGGTCTGGATTGAAAAATCTGCTGAGATATGAATTGGTCTCCCCCTCTATGTGATCTGATTCCTCTCTCTTGCAGCCTTTAAGATTCTATCCTTATTCCGTATGCTAAGCATTTTCATTATAATGTGCCTTGGTGTGGATCTGTTGTAATTTTGTACATTTGGTGTCCTATAAGCCTTTTGTATTTGATTTTCCAATTCATTTTTCATGTTTGGGAAATTTTTCTGGTATTATCTCATAGAAGAGATAGTGCATTCCTCTGGTTTGAAACTCTGTGCCTTCCTCTATCCCAATGACTCTTAGATTTGGTCTTTTGATGCTATCTCATAATTCTCAAATGTTCTGCTCATGGTTTCTTACTATCTTCACTGTGTGGTCAACTTTGTTTTCCAGATTATACACTTTGTCTTCATTACTGATGTTCTGTCTTCCAAGTGATCTAGTCTGTTGGTGATGCTTTCTATTGAGTTTTTTATTTGGTTTATTGTTTCCTTGATTTAAAATTGGTTTTTCTTTTTCTTTTTTTCCCCCCCAGAATCTCTCTCTCTCTTTCTGTAAGTAATCTTTGCTACCTGTATTTGCTCCCTTTTCTCTTTGGGTATACAATGGATGCCTGTATTTGCTCCCTTATCTGTTTATTGGTGTCACCAATGGTTGCCTATATATGCTTTCTTATCTCTGTTGGAGTGATCATCTGTTGCCTGTATTTTCTCATTTAAGTCATTCTTTAATTCATAGATCATTTTAATTATGAACCTTTTGAACTCCTTCTCTGACATTTCATCAACTGCACTGTCCATGGGTTCTGTCATCCTGGTTTGTTTGGGGCACTTTCCTCCCTTGTTATTCCATGTTGTCTATGTGACTTTCTTTCTTGCAGTTTGGATCTGAGGCATTACAGTTTCTAGTCTAGAATCTTGTAGCATCTCTGCAGATTATCTGTACCTCAATTTGGTGTTGAACTTCCTGACCCTGCTGGTGTCCCACGATGGATGTTACTGCAACTAAAGCTGGTGGTGGCAATATCAGAGATAACTCAAGATAGCAGTGGAGGTGCCCCAAGATGGATGCAACGTCTTTCAGTGATGGGTCTGAAAGGGCTTTGGGATGCCTGCTCTAGCTGCTTCTAGGCCCTGTTTTCCCAAAGTAGAGACTACTGCATGGGGAAGGCTATGGAAATGGCTGCACTGTCTCAAGATTGAAGTGGGTTAGTCCTGGGCTCCCATGTGGTAGGCCTGGGCTCCCATGCAGGTCAGTGGAGGCAGATCTGGGCCTGGCCTGAGTTCCAGCAGGTGTCTGATGGTGGGCAGAGGCAGTCCTGGGACAAGCCTCAGTTTCAGTGGGCATCTAAGAGATTTACATATGTTAATGGCACTGAGGAAGCAATCAAAAATTATCTTTAGTTCTCTTATAAGTTTAGGAAACAGTGCTAATAACCACAAATAGACTTATTATGATATACAAGTGCATCTTGTATATAACATAACCTAATCAGTACATTAACACACTAATAGGGATTAACTCATTTGCAACTATAGGCAGGTATGGTGTGGCTGGAGGAGGTGGGTCATTGGGGGGCATGCCTTTGGGTTATTGGTGAGTCAACACCTCTCTCTCTCTCTCTCTCTCTCTCTCTCTCTCTCTCTCTCTCTCTCTCTCTCTCTCTCTCTCTCTCTCTCTCTCTCTCTCTCTCTCTCTCCGCTTTCTGGTGCCATATCCCCAGCTGCTTTCCTCCACCACATCTTTCTGCCATGATGTTCTGCCTCATCTCAGGCCCCAAGTCAGCTGTCTATAAACTGAGGCCTCTGAAACTGTGAGTCCCAAGTAAATGTTTCCTCTTCTAAAATTGTTCTGTTCAGGTCTTTTGGTCACAGCAGTGGAAAAAACTGACTAAAACATATGTGTATTGGGTTGGAATTGTGGCTCAGCAGTACAGCGCTCGCCTAGTATGTATGAGGCCCTGGGTTCAATCATCAGCACCACATACAAATAAATAAAATAAAGGTATTATGTCCTCCTACAACTAATATATATATATATATATATTTAAACATATGTGTATCATCTATAAGGGATACATACATACACAAATAAGGACATATTTTTTTATGTGTGGAATCATAAGAAAGCAAATTGAAACCAATAAAAAATGTCATCTGCAAATAATGAACAATATCTCTCCTGAAAATGATAACATCTGCTTGTCTGCAGACATCACTCCATCTGTCTGTTCTTTCCTTTCTTCTTGGTGGGAAGATAATTGCCAGGTCCTGCCCATGGGAAGCACCAGACAAGGGTGTGGGCTTGGGTCACTTGAGGAGGGCATCCTGAAGGGGATGGCCCAGCAGGACTGGAAACTCACCTTAGACACTAGAATTGACGAGTAAGAAAATGTATTGAGAGGGCTGGGAATGTAGCTCAAACGGTAGTGCGCTCACCTGTCATGCGCAGGGCTCTGGGTTTGATCCTCAGCACCACATAAAAATAAAATAAAGATGTTGTGTCTACCAAAAACTAAAAAAATAAATAAATAATTATTTAAAAAAGAAAATGTATTGAGTACAATCACACATGAGAGCCTGAGGAGTTCATCAGGACTAAAGGGCTCTAGAGAGACACAACCACCAGAAAGACATAACGGGGTGTTGGATTATTTTGCTGTGAAACACATTGTGACAATTGGTGAAACTGATTGGAGTTTTTCGAGCAAAGATTTTTATTTATTTATTTATTTATTTACTAGTTGTCAATGAATCTTTATTTTATTTATTTACATGTGTTGCTGAAAATTGAACCCAGTGCCTCACACATGCTAGGCAAGTGCTCTGCCACTGAGCCACAACCCCAGCTCCTGGGCAGAGATTTTTTAGGAGTTCTTGTATTGCTTCTTTAATTCACTATGACTTCAAAATTGTCTAATATTAAAATATTTAAAATATAAAGACATTTTTTTCACATAACCACAATACAATTTTCACACTAGTGAAAATAAACTACATGTGAATAATATTACATATCTAGCCCAACTTTAGTTTCCTCAGTTAGCCCTAAAATATCTTCTCTAACTGCTATTTTTGAAGCATAATCTCAATCTACTCTGTCCAGTATTAGTATAGTCTCCTCAGCTCTCTTTCAATTAGAATTTGCATGGAATAACTATAAGAAAATAGTTTTTTGATTTGCATTTCTCTAATTGCTAGAGATGTTGAACATTATTTCATGTCTGTTGATTGATTGTTTTTCTTCTTCTGTGAAGTATCTGTTCAGGTCCTTAGCCTATGTATTGATTGGGTTATTTGGTTTTTTTGGTGTTAGTTTTTTGCGTGTTTTAAAGGACTCACTTCTTGATGATCATATCAGTCTGGGTTGTCTATCTGACTGCTATACCAGGTGTACTGTTCATGATCAGGGAATGGAGGCAGGAAATCCATGTCATATTGTCTATGAACCAGCAAGTCTGCAGGAAGGAATAGAAGGAAGAGGTGGACAGCTTTCATGGTCAGAGAGTGAGTCAGGCTAGGATGGTACTGGAGGACATTTGTCCACTTCATTCCACCACTCATTCTGAGTCCCTCTGTTGAAGCCATTCTTCTGCCCATTTTTTTTTATGGTGGTAAACTATACATAATATAAAATGTATCATTTTAACTATTACTTCAGTATGTAATTCAATGATTTTGGGCATAACCATATTGTTCTGAAAAAATGTAATACAAAAGTGTACAACAGTCAGGTGTGGTGGTGCACACCTGTAATCCCAGCAGCTTGGGAGGCTGAGACAGGAGAATCTCGAGTTCAAAGCCAATCTCAGCAACTGTGAGGTCCTAAGCAACTCAGTGAGATCCTGTCTCTAAATAAAATACAAAATAGGATTGGGGATGTGACTCAGGGGTCGAATACCCCTGAGTTCAATCCCCGGTACCTAAAAAAAAAAAGTGTACAACATTTTTTTTATTATTTCATACTGAAACACTACCCACTAAAGAATAATTCTCCATCATGTTCCACAGAACCTGGCAACCACCATTTCTGTCCTATTAATGAGTATTGTTGATACTTCATATAAATGGAACTGTACAATGTTCAACATTTTGTTTTTAGCTGCTTTCACTTAGCATAATGTCCTTGAGGTTCACACATGTTGTAGCATATCTCAGAACTTCATTCGGGGTTGAATAATGTCCCATTGTACGTATAAACCACCTTCTTCATCCATTCACTTGTCAGTGTACATGTGGGTTATGTCCATTTCAGGTAAACAATGCTGCTATAAACATTGGTATACAAATATTTGGGTCCCTGCCTTCAATTCTTCATGGTGTATGCCCAGAAGTGAAATTGCTAGATTATTTGGTAATTCTATGCCTAATTTATGAGGGACAACCAATGCTGTTTACTCTAGTGGCTGCACCATTTTACATTCCTATCCACAACACACAAGGACTCAAATTTCTCATATCCTCATCAATACTTGTTATTTCTGGTTTTTTGATAGTAATTATCCTAATGAGTATAAGGTTATATTTCATTGAGGGTTCAATTTGCATTTCCCTCATGATCAGTGATATTGAGCATGTTTTCGTGTGATTTTTGACCACTTGTTTATCTTCTTGGGAAAAATGTCTATTTAAGTTCTTTGCCCACTTTTGAATAGGGTCGTTTGGTTTTGGGTTATGATGGTTGTGACTAAGTTATAGATGTTCTTTATAAGTTCTGAATATTAATCAAGTATTATATATATATGATTTGCAAGTATTTTGTCCTATTTGTGGGTTGTCTTTTCACTGTCTTGATGGCCTATCATTCTAAGTTCCCTTTTTCTTTATTCAACCTTTACTTTTTTTGCTGTAAGTTTTTGTCTTCTTGACAGAATTCTAACACTGGATAGTAAGAGTTTTTGCTTGACTTTTGGAGGTTCTGATTGACAGATGCTCTTGGAGCTACTGAGCCCACTGTTTTTGCTGACATCACTCCATCTGTCTGTTCTTGAACATAAAGTTTCCTTGGAACACATCTATGCCCATTCATCTTTATATTGTCTATGGCTGTTTTGGTAGACATCTTACGACAAAGAGGCCTGTCTCTGATGTTCGCATCCTTTTGCAGTCCTCAGTGAATGTGGCCAGTTCTAGAGCTTTTCTTCTAAAAGCACAGTAGAGTAAATGTGAAGGTATTGCTTCTATGTTTGGATTTTGGAAGACTGTGACTCCCTTTTGCTGTTATCCTCTCCCTTTGCCTTCTCAGCTTGCACGCATTAATATGAAAGGCCCCCATGGGAAGGAACTGAAGGTGGCCTCTGGTCAACAAGCAATCAAGGAATTGAGGCTCTCAGTCAACCACTGCAAAACGCAATACAAATAACCACCTTGTCAATGAGTTTGAAAGCAGATCCTTTCCCAGTTGAGCCTTCAGATGGATCACACCAGTGGCTGACATTGTGATGGTGGCCTTGTGAGTGGCCATGAAGAGAATGCAATTCAGCTATGTCAATATCCCCAAAACTATAAGATAATAAATATTTGCTGTTTTAAGCCACTGAATTTAGGGAAACTTGTTATATATTAGACAACTCCTACAGCTATTTTTGCATTACTACATTAGAATTGCTTGTTGAGACAGAGGCCACATGACATCAAAGTGTAACATTCAGTTGTTCCTCAGTTTCCATTCATTCTAATTCCCCTGAGGATATCAAAATCCTGTGATGCTCAAGTCCATTGTGTAAAATGACAAATACTGGCTTATATAACTTGCACACATCTTCCACATGTTTTAAAGCATCACTAGATTACTTATAATACCTAATATAATGTAAATGTTATGTAACTAATTGTTATATTGCATTGTTTAGGGACTAACGACAAGAAGAAAAGTCTGTATATGTTCATACAGACACAGGATTTTTTTTAATACTAAAAATACATTTTTTTTTAATTTTTAAATTAATTTTTTAAAAATAAATGACAGCAGAATGCATTATAATTCTTATTACACATATAGAGCACAATTTTTCCATATCTCTGTTGTATATAAAATATGTTCATACCAATTCGTGTCTTCATACATGTACTTTGAATAATGATGTTCATCACATTCCACCATCCTTGCTAACCCCCTGCCGCTTCCCTTCCCCTCCCACCCCTCTGCCCTATCTAGAATTCAGACACAGGATGTTTTTAAGGATATTTTCAATTCACTCTTGGTGTATCCACAGCTATAGAACCCAGAGATGTGGAGGACCAGCTGTACTTACTCTATAGCTCTTTACAGGAAGAGTTCTATGTGAGAATGAATGCAAGGGGGAATGCAGGTAGAATTTTCCATGACCCAGGTAGAACCAGCAACTTTCCAGTCTATCACACTGGAAAGTAAACTCCATTGACATCTGAAGTAGTGATGTATATCAAGTCCATCTTAAACTCAGACTGATTTCCTAGCATAACTTCCTCTTCAGCAAATAAAGATGGAGGTCGCAAGAGGGCCCCTGTGTTTCCCCACGCCACTCAAACCCAGGCCACTTTTACTTCCTGGAAAGTATTAAAGGGCATTGAAGTGATACTAACTTAGCGATTCTGATGACAAGGGAGGCTTAGAAATTTCCACTTTAAACAGGAAATCTCTTTTACAGAATTATTTTATTTAATATAACCCTTTCATAGAATAAATGTTCCTTAAAGCAAAAGAGATGTTATCCTTTATCTGTGCCAAATGTGTCATTTTCTAGAAGAGAAAAACGAGACTGATCTAGTTAGAGATTTTCTGAGGGCCACAAAGCCAAGGGAGGAAAAGAAACATGAAAGCAGATTCCCTAATTTAGTTCCTAGGAAAATGATCACAAAATCTGATTCCATTAAATGTGAATTAATGTAGTTTTTACTGCACTAATAATCATCTGATTTGCATGTTAGTTGAACTATTTACATCAAGAAAAAGCTTTCAGGCTGGTTATGCTGCTCATTGGTAATTACATCACTTGCTTCACATGTGCAAGACTCTGAGTTCAATGCCAGCACAGGACAGAGAGAGAGAGAGAGAGAGAGAGAGAGAGAGAGAGAGAGAGAAGGAATGAGAAAGAAAAGGATTTTGTTACTAAATTTACATTTTCTATTGAGGGCATTAATGAATAGGTCCACACTGCCCTCTACTGACTGATTTCTATTCATCTCTCAATAGTGTGATCAAGATGATTAGAATGGAATTTGGGGTATTATCTTCCTAATTTCAATGAAAGATGAATGGAAACCAGTACATCTGCTCTCTATTGATATTTCCCCATGCCTATTAATCTGATTGGATAAACTGGTTCTCCTCCCAAAAAAGCCTTGATCTTCTAGTTTTAAGAATTGTAAGTTGAGGGCTGGGGATATAGCTCAGTCAGTAGAGTGCTTGCTTTGCATGCACAAGGTCCTGTGTTCAATCCCCAGCACCACAAAAAAAAAAAAAAAAAAAGGATTGGAAGTTGAAAAAGTGAATTTCAATAATTTCAATGTGTTACCCCAAAAGAGAAGGACAGAGAGAAGATAAGAGATTGAGATCAGAAAAAGGGAGAAAGCAATTGGAAGAAAGAGCCAATTCTCATCAGAGTAAATGGAGGCCCTTTTTCTACTTTGGCAACATCAAAATCAATAATTCAAGGAAAGCTTGAAACATCAAAAATAATTCAAGGAAAGCTATCTTTGTGACATCACCAGCTGTTGTCCTTGTCTATAAATTAGTTATAACTCTTGGAATAAACTTTAACTTCTGGAGACAAAATTTAAGTTCTCAGCTTGGTTGAATATAGTGATCACTTCTCCTTCATGCAAATGTTGTGCTTCTACGGAAGCAGACTAAATTATGGTTGGGAGTCAGTCAGCTATTTAACCAGACTTAATAACAACATTAAAACTGTCTCAACTTTGGCTCAAATCTTAAATTACAAGAAATATAAACAATAATAAAACCATACTGCTGCATTGAATAGCTCTTAACCTAGCCAAGGGGGAAAAAAGAAAGAATAGCTAGTATAAATAAAAGTATGTGCCAAAAATTACTGTGACAGGGACACCCAGATCCAATTTTATAAAAGAAATGCAGCCGGGAGCAGTGTCGCACGCCTGTAATCCCTGAGGCTCCGGAGGCTGAGGCAGTAGGATCACCAGTTCAAAGCCAGCCTCAGCAAAAGCAAGGTGCTAAGCAAGTCAGTAAGACCCTGTCTCTAAGTAAAATATAAAATAGGGCTGGGGATGTGGCTCAGTAGTACCGCTTAGTTCAATCCCTGGAACCCCCCCCCCCAAAAAAAAAAGGAAAGAAAGAAAGAAATGCAAATGCAAGATGAGTCATCCTTTTTGGTTTGAATATTCCCAAACAAACTCTCCAACCCTTCCCTCTCTCATCTCTCCCTGAAGCAGCCTCAGATCCTAGAAAGAACCTGGGCATGGACACAGATCTGAATTCAAATTCCAATTGTGCTGAGTGGCCTTGAAAAAAGCCCTGGTTTCCTGAGGGGCAGTATGAAAGATAATAGAAAGCAACTTTCACACTTTGGGGGAAATTAAATAAAATAGAGTATTTAAATCACTTAATATAGTATCTGGCTCAGATACTGAGATTCTCAAAAAATATTAAAAAAAAAAATTCTCCTTCCTTCCAAACTCTTATATTCACCTGAGTACTAGTCTATTCCAGGCAACTCACACAGGCCATCATTTCCAAGCAACGTGACTAAAACTCTCTCCCCCTACATCTTCTTTCTTTACTACTGCCATCATTGTTCACCTAATTGTCCAAGTAAGAAACTAGAGCATCTTCCTATATTCTGTTATCCTGCTCACTTCCCTGTGTGCTTATGAAACTCCTACTCAGCTTCAAAACTTGGTTCAGGTACCACCTCTTTTGGGAAGAGCCTGGATTTCTCTGCTCCCCTGAGACTAAGTTAAGTTCTTCTTCTGCTCCCATGTTCCCAAAACACCCAAGTGCACTCTATTAGAGTAGGAATTACACCATGTTATTGGGACTTGTTTCTCACCCCATCAGGCTGTGAGTACTTGTATCTTATTTAAAGTTTTAGGGAAAAAAAAGGAGTGGAGCTTAAAAGGAAAGCAATGTAAAATGAAGGATCTACATAAAAAGTTCTTCAAATAGTTTGGTTTCGAAAAGATCAATTTCAGCACTTGTTATGGTTTGGATGTGAGGTGTCCCTGAAAAGCTCATGTGTGAGACAATGCAAGGTTTAGAGGAGAAATGACTGAGTTATGAGAGTCTTTACCCAATCCATGAATTAATCCCCTGTGGGATTAACTGAATGGTAACTGAATGTGGGTAGGGTATGGGTGGAGGAGTCATTGGGGGTGTCCCTTTGGGGATATATTATTGTATCTAGTGAATGGAACCTCTTCTCTCTCTCTCTCTCTCTCTCTCTCTCTCTCTCTCTCTCTCTCTTCTCTCTCTTCTCTCTCTTCTCTCTCTTCTCTCTCTCCTTCCTGAACATGATATGAGCTGATTCCCTCCACCACACTCTTCCACCATGAACTTTTGCCTCACCTCAAACCTGAGGAATAAAGCCAGCTGTATATGAATTGAGATCTCTGAAACCATCAGCCCCCAGACAAACTTTTCCTCCCCTAAAGTTGTTCAGGTTGGTCTTTAAATCAAGCAGCAAAAAAAGTTAACTAAAACAGCAATAGTAACATTTTGAGCCAAATAATACTTTGTAATAAGAGGCTGTCTAGTCAGTACACAAGATGCCAGTAGCAACATTTCACCATCACCAGTTTCAATAACCAAAACTATCACTAGGCATTGACAAATGTACCCTAGGGACCAGCATTGCTCTCATTGAGTCTTCAGAATGCTGTAATCTCTAAACAACACTTTCCAAACATTTGTGTCTTCTGAAACTCTCAAAGACATAAAAACCAGGGTTCTATTAAATTTAGAAGTCCACAAAAACATTTTTAAAAGTAGAGCCCAAACAGGACACAGTAGCACACACACTTCCAAAAATCAGGAAGGTAAAGGATATAAAATTAACACCCATAAAACAAATGCATTCTATACATCAGTGGCAAATCCTCTGAAAAAGAAATTAGGAAGTCTACCCCATTCAAAATAGCCTCAAAAAAAAATCAAATACTTGGGAATCAACAAAAATTGTAAAAGACTTCTACAAAGAAAACTACAGAATGCTAAAGAAAGAGATTAAAGAAGACCTTATAAGATGGAAAGATCTCCCTTGTTCTTGGATAGGCAGAATTAATTTTGTCAAAACAACCATACTACTAAAAGCACTATACAGATTTAATTCAAATCCAATCAAGTCTCAATGACATTCCTCATAGAAATAGAAAAAGCAATCATGAAATTAATTTGTAAAAACAAGAGACTTCTAGTAAGAAGAGTGAAGCAGGGGCATCACTGTATCAGATCTTAAACTACACTGCAGGGCAATAGTAACAAAAACAGCATGGTATTGGCACCAAAATAAACTTGTAGATCAATGGTACAGAATAGAGGACACAGAGACAATCCCACGTAAATACAGGTATCTCATACTAGACAAAGGTGCCAAAAACGTACATTGGAAAAAAGATAGCTTCTTCAACAAATGATGCTAGGAAAACTGGAAATCCATATGCAACAAAATGAAATTAAACTTCTCTCTCTCACCATGCACAAAAATCAACTCAAAGTAGATCAAGAATGTAGGAATTAGACCAAAGACCCTGCACCTAATAGAAGGAAAAGTAGGCCCAAATCTTCATCATGTCAGATTAGGTCCTGACTTCCTTAACCAGACTCCTAAAGCACAAGAAATAAAATCAAGAATTAATAAATGGGCCAGACATAGTGGTGCAAGCCTGTAATCCTACTGAGGCAGGAGGATCACGAGTTCAAAGCCAGATTCAGCAAAAATGAGGTGCTGAACAACTCAGTGAGAGCCTGTCTCTAAATAAAATACAAAATAGGGTTGGGGATAGGGTTCAGTAGTCTAGTGCCCTGAGTTCAATCCCCAATTCCTGACCCCCCTTGAAAAAAAAATAATAAATGGGATGGATTCAACCAAAAAACTTCTTCTCAGCAAAAGAAACAATCAGTGAGGTGAATAGAGAGCCTATGGATGGGAGCAAATTTTTACCACACATACATCAGATAGAGAACTAATCTCTAGTATATATAAAGAACTCAAAAAACTTAACACCAAAAGAACAAATAACCCAATCAATAAACAGACCAAGGAACTGAAAAGACACTTCTCAGAAGATGAAATACAATCAATCAACAAACATATGAAAAAATGTTCAACATCTCTAGCAATTAGAGAAATGCAAATCAAAACTACTCTAAGATTTCATCTCACTCCAGTCAGAATGGCAGCTATTAAGAATACAAACAATAATAAGTGTTGGTGAGGATGTGGGGGAAAAGGCACACTCTTACATTGCTGGTGGGACTGACTGCAAATTGGTGCAACCTCTCTGGAAAGCAGTATGGAGATTCCTTGCAAAATTTGGAATGGAAACATCATTTGACCCAGCTATCCGTCTCCTCAGTTTATACCCCAAAGACTTAAAAACAGCATTCTACAGTGACACAGCCACATCAGTGTTTACAGGGCACAATTCATAATAGCTAAAACTGTACAACCAACCTAGATGCCCTTCAGTAGATAACTGGATAAAGAAACTGTGGTATATATTCACAATGAAATGTTACTCAGCATTAAAAGAGAATAAAATCATGGCATTTGCAGGTAAAAGGGTAGAGTTGGAGAATATCAGGCTAAGTGAAGTAAGACAATCCCCCAAAACCAAAGGCCAAATGTTTTTTCTGACATGAGGATGCTGATTCATAATGGGGTGTGGGGGGGGGGAGTATGAAAGAAATGGAGGAACTTTGGATAAGGCAAAGGGGAGGGAGGGGAAGGGAGGGGGCATGGGGGTAGGAAAGATGGTGGAATGAGATGGACATCATTACCCTAAGTCCACGTATAAAGACATGAATGGTGTGACTCTACTTTGAGTACAACCAAAGAAATGAAAAATTGTGGTCCATTTGTATACTATGAACTGTCATGTGTAACAAATTAAAACAAATTAATTAATTAATTTTTAAAAATTAGGGAGGCTGAGACAGGAGAATAGAAAGTTTGAGGCCAACTTTAGAAATTTAGTGAAACCCTGAACAACTTAGCCAGATGCAGTCTCAAAATAAAAATTATAAAAGGACTGTTGATGTAGCTCAGTGTTAGAAGACCTCTGGGTTCAATTGCCCTATTCCACACACACAAAAAAAAAGTAAAAGCAGAACACAAGTTTTAAGGGCTGTAAAGGAATGTTCATATTTTTAACGATTTAATATTTTTTCCTCAGTACTGAGGATCGAGGATTCACCACTGAGATACATCCACAGCCCTTTTTATTTTTTTTATTTTGAAATAGGGTCTCCCTAAATTGCGAAGGCTGACCTCCAACCTGGAATCTTCCTGCCTTAGCCTCCGAGTCTCTGGGAATGTTGGTATGCATCACCATGTTCAGCTAATATATTTTCTTATATAAAAGATGTGTGAAAATTGCTTTTCAGCTTCAAATAAAATATACTATTCTCTAGAACAAACTAAGACATTTTAAGGGAAGTATGATACTCTAGTTTTCAGGTAATGATTTAATATCAACAATGGTTCTTTTCTTTGGCCTAGACATAAAATGGGGGTGTGGAATAATGAAGCAATTGTACAGTTGGAAATAGTGAGCTCACATCCCTCATAGAGAAAGGGTCATGCTACCTTCCCAACAGAGGCCAAGAAAATTCCCATGATTCTAAGCCACATAGAAGATTTTCAGATGCCACAAAATATTTCCAGTCTCCTCCTTTATTCTCCCATCCCACTTCTCTATTTTTCAAATGACCAAAGAGTGAAGTTTCCTTTATAGGTCACCAAGCTAATAATGTCTAGTTTCTGCCTGGGGAAATTCCACCTCCCTTCCCATTGAAAATTAAAATTCTTATTTGATCAACATCAAAATCTCCATTTAAAGATGAATGCAGAGATAATAAGTTACTGGAGTTCTCCAAATGCTACCCAAAGCAGGCAAAAGAATGGCATTGCAGAACTCTGTTTTCCAAGTCCTCCCACAGAGAGTAGTATAAAAAGTCTCTGAAAGCTGAATTCCAAGGCCAGGGGTTACCACAAAACTGACCTCTCTGCTCATGTGCCCAGAGCTTTCAAAGACAGCTGAAAACACATACATCTTACATATAAATACAATGAAGAGGTGGAAAGACGGGATTCTGGTGCCCAATGACTTAGATCCAGAATTCCAGCCCTGCTGTTCAGCAGCTGGTGGCATTGGGACCCTCCACATCAACCTCTGTGTGCCTGTATCCTCATCTAACCAATGGAGACAGCAGCTGGGCCTACTTCTTAAGGCTGTTATGGAGAAAAAAATGAGTGAATATTTATGGTGCTTAATAATTAATTAATACTTTAGAGGGGTATCTGACACATACTAGTAAATATATATATATATATATATATATATTTTTTTTTTTTTTTTTCAAACTATAATCCCTTCCTTCTGCAGTCCCTTCTGCCTTTTTCTGTGCTCATCTTGAGCACTCTTTCCAGGTTCCTATCAAGGTATTAGAAGGAAGAGCCCATGATGTTCAAGGTGTCAGTCTTAAATTCTTTCTCTGAGCAGTCTTTGAATTTCTGCTGGAGACCTTAAAAGGCAGATAAGTCACTAGGGCTTAAAGAAATGAGAAGAGTTGTATTCTCAGTTGGGGAAGCCCTCCTTTGCCTGGTCTGCACATTCATTCTGAGGCTGGCCCTGGGGAGAACAGTAATATAATACGGTTTTTATTTTTATTTTATTTTATTTTTTTTTATTTTTTGGGGATAGAACCCAGCTCCTTGTACATGTGAAGCAAGCACTCTACCAACTGAGCTATATCCCCAGCCCTGCAAATTTATACCTTTGAGTTCACAAATTAAGACAAAAAAACTAAGCAGCCTCAAATCTCTGCACTCTACCTATGGCAATTGTGACACTGCCTTGAAATGAGTCATCTTAAGCCTAAGTTAGAAGCAGGCATAATTTCCAGATGTCAAAAATATATTTTTCACTAAATAGAAAATCAAGCAAGATGGAGTGTGGTTTTTTAATACTGCTTATTTTACTAGCTGTTAATGTCTACTCACTTCTGATTTTCTTCAGATTATTCCCTTGTAAACTGTGGCCTAAATGCATTTAAATTGCCTTTGAGTATCCTAAGCAATCCTTACTGCCATGGAAACCAAACCAAGGATATGCAAGATGACTCCTCTAGGGCATAATCTGGTGCTCTGGATACTTTTGATTGGTTGCTCCCTGCTCTGCCAACCCCTCTCTGAAATGAAATCCTGTTGAATTTATTTTTATTATCCACAGGAGCACACAATTCACCAAGCAGTGGAAAGTACCATTCACCTGTCAAAGTCCTTGCACAGACATGGCAGCATCAGAGGCAGCAAATCCAGAAGTGTCAGAAAGCATGAGCAGACTGCTCCAGAAAGATGTAAGCATTTGCTCAGTTGCTCTGTTGATGGGGTAACCTGAACATTTTAAATTTTTATTGGTGAAGGAGAAAAGATTGTGGCCTGCTGTCCCAGCAAATGCTGCCTAACACCTGGCTCTTACAATGTCAGGGGATCCTTGTACAATTCTGTATAAAAGGCATATGAAATAGTAACAACAAGAGACCAAATGTACAAATTATCCAATTCTTGACTTTATTTTTAAATCATTCATAACCTTGATAAAATTTCCTAGCAGAGACTTCTTTTTCACCATTTGTAGAATAGGTTCTTTTTGAGATTAATGTTTTCAAACTAATAAATCCTTTGGATGAAAGATTAGACAAGAACAAATATCATTTCTCTCGCCTGTTTCATCAATCCACAATGAAGATGAGAGGAAAATGTCAAGGTCAAGGCTGTCTATCTTTCTTGAAAAAATGCCATATGAGACATTAGCATCTGTCTCAGCCAGGTAAAACCACACCATTCTTCTGCTTCCTAAAATAACTAGGTTCATGAAATGTGTATATAATTATTTGTGATTTTTGGATTCATCTCTTCTTCTATTTTTTGAGTTTCTTGAAATTCTCTGGCATGTGTCAATGTGTAGGAACAGAGACCAGCTGCTTCTCAAAATAAGTAACATCACAACAATGAAAAGATACAAGGGGGGCTGGGGATGTGGCTCAAGTGATAGCATGCTCACCTGGCATGCGTGCGGCCCGGGTTCGATCCTCAGCACCACATACAAACAAAGATGTTGTGTCCGCCAAAACCTAAAATATGAATATTAAAAAATTCTCTCTTTAAAAAAAAAAAAAGAAAAGAAAAGACACAAGGGCCAGAGTTGGACGAGATGAACCTACCTAACCTTCACTCTGCACACAAATGACCATGGCATTTAGAGGTTGAAAGATTAAAAATTGACAACTAAGGTTAATCTTTATAATTAGAAAAATTCCTGCATAATCATTAAAAATTTGTTAACAAATATTTTTCACAGACATTTCTAATAGGAGAATTGACAAGAAAAATGGACTGACAGTTTATTTCAGTGGATAGAAAATTCTTTCATAAAAACTTGAAAGGAGCCAGGCACGGTGGTGCACACCTGTAATCCCACCAACTCTGGAGGCTGAGGCAGTAGGATCTCCAATTCAAAGCCAGCCTCAACAAAAGCAAGGTGCTAAGCAGTTCAGCGAAACCCTCTCTCTAAATATAATACAAAATAGGGCTGGGGATGTGGCTCAGTGGTCTAATGCTCCTGAGTTCAATCCCCAGTACAAAAAAAAAGAAAAAAAATCAGATCTTTGACTCACCATGCCTTCTTAGAAGAATATATGCTAATGAAATAATCCAAAGAAGGAAACTGTAATATGGATGAATATGATTAAAATTCAGTGGATTGGAAACAACCTGAAGGTTCAGCAATGGGAGAAGAGTTAAGTCAGTGATGATATACCCTTGATAGTCAGGGGGATGCCAGCATTGCTACATGGTAGGAGTATGAAATAGACTATTATAGGAGGGAGGACAGGGGGTGTATAGCTGCATTTAGGTGGATTGAATACTCTCTTTATTTAGACTGAATATTTTTTGTGGGGTTTGTGTTAGTCTATTTTCTGTTGCTGTATCTAAGTTCCAGCGGTAGGGTGATACACAAAGAAGAGGTTTATTCACCTCACAGTTTGGAAGCTGAAAGTCCAAGATTGAGCAGCCCCATCAGATGGCCTCTGGTGAGGGCCTTTCTGGCTACATCACAACATGGTGATAGCATCATGGTGGAAGTACGTGCAAGGAGGGGGAAATTACATGGCAAGACAGGAAACCAGAGGCTGGGAAGGGGCCAGACTCACTCTTTTTATAACTACCTGCTCTTACTTTCATGAGAACTCATCCTTCAAGACCAAGCCCACTTCCAGACCAGCATTAATACATTCATGAGGGTGAAGACTCCATAACCATATGGTAGGCCCAGTCTCTTAAAGGCCCAGTCTCTCCTACACCACACTGGGGACCAAGTTTCCAGAACATGAAGCTTCAGAGAACACACTCAAATGGTATACAAACTGTAACAAGTTAGCCTGAGAGAAATGAAAAAGAGGTTCAGAGGATCTTAAACCAGCTCCAACTAGCTCCACTGGGGCTGCCACTATTGGCAAACTACTACAGTGAATAAAATAATTATTAGAAAGTTTTTGTAGCAATATAGAAAAATACTCAATATATCTTGTTAAGGATAGAACAAAGTACAAAATTATAGCCATGCTGCAATTTCTACAGTTATGTTTAAAAAAGACAAAAAATAGTCTTTTGAGGCATGTCAGGAAAGACACAGAAAAATAATATGACTTTTTGAGTGGCAGAATTATTGATAAATATTTCATTCCATCTTCTACTAATGTTGTTCAATGCAAAATGCAAGTTAATATCTTACAAAATTATCTTAAGTGTTCAAAATTACATCTTTTCTTTCCCAATGTGTCTGAGATATTAATGGTGATTTAGCCACCTGCTTAGTGAATATCACTTTGACACCTGTTATCATTTGGCAGAGTTAGACTCCATCTAAGCTCCGGGTAATGGGTCTACTTCTGGTGTTCATGGATCCACAGAAGCAAAGGAAAAAAGCATATCAACATGAAATCACCAGCCACAAATGCCTTTCCACCGGAACTATAAACATACACTTGCTCACATGAAGCTGGTGGGAGAGTAAATTGCCAAACATGTTTGACATTCTCTAATAAAACTGAAGATATTTATATCCTCTGACCTAGAAATTCTACTCCTAGGTATTTGCCCTGGAGAAACTATTGCCAAATATATACCAGTAAATACGCATAAGAATTTATATAGTAGCTCCAAAAACTAAAGTCAATTTGAATGTTCAACAATAGAGTGGATTTTTAAACGGGTAAAACTATGGTGTAATCAAGTAATACTATATAACCAGGAATATATTCTAATTACATTCAGGCTCAACACATTGGATGAAGCTCATAAATGTAATGATGAATGAAAGTAGAAAATTATGTTGTATGATTCCACTCATAAATTTTTAAGTCTTGGCAAAATTAAACTGTTATTAAGGGATGCATACAAAATGGGGAAAACTAGAAAGGATGGAAATGATTATCACAAATGTCAAGCTTGTGGTTACCTCTGGGAGGGCAAGGGAGAGGAGCTGAGGTGACCTCTGGGAGGGCAAGGGAGAGGGGCTGAGCTTAGATGGGCACCTTGGGGCTTCTGACCTAACAGCCATTCTTTCTTAATGCAAATGGTGTTTTGTGGATTTTTTTTTCTGGTACCAGTGATTGAACTCAAGGGCACTGGACCACTGAGCCATATCCCCAATGCTATTTCGTATTTTATTTAGAGACAGGATCTCACTTAGTTGCTTAGTACTTCGCCATTGCTGAGGCTGGCTTTGAACTCGAAATCCTCCCGTCTCAGCCTCCTAAGCCACTGGGATTACAGGCATATGCCACCATGCCCAGCTGTTTTATGGATGTTTACATCATTGTTTTACATTGAACAGTAGCACATTTGTGGTTTGCCATCCTCCCTGTACATTATAGTTTATATTAAAAAAAAAAAAAAAAAAAAGCAATGAGACCCTCACAAAAAGGTCAATGGGTCAGAAGTGAAGCTGTGGGAAAATCGCCTTCAGGTCACTGAAGCTGGAGGTAAAGGGAGTTGAACAAGTGGGTTCAGACCTGGATTAATGAAACAGAGCCACCTCGGGGATTTGGTTACTAAGGAGGAGCATTGTTCAGAAGCACTAGTCAATGAATCAAGGTGACCTTTTGAATTCCTCCATGAAAGGTCTAAACCACCAGGAATTATACCCTTGGAAAGGCTCTGGGGCAATGGAAACAAGAATTCTCCATAGCTCCTGGAGCCTGATGCATAAGGAAAAGATGTCCTGTCTTAGTTCACGTCTATACCCTTTCTTGCTTCTGTCTTCACGCTCATTCCGTTTTGAGAATCTCAAGAGGGAGACGTGGGCCTACCCACAGAAACATCGAGTTTGCAGTTTCTGGATCTGAATTAGGGTTGCCCATCACTGTCACTTGGTATTACAGTCAGCAAGGCCACCTGACTCACTTTCAATGCTTATAATATGCCCAGGAAGAGTGGAAGCTAGGCCTTGTGGAACACTCCTCCAACCGACTCAGCAAGAAAAATCCAAGCAATTGTTCAGGTGGTGGTTAATATGGAAGGACTGCCCCATGTTGAACATTCCATCAAGAACCAAAAGACTCTATTGATTACCTGCATTCCCTTTGAAGCTCAAGGCCTGAGGATTGTCACTGGCTCATTTGCTATTGTGTTCCCAGCACCTCATCAAACTTTCAAAGAAGCAAAAGAGATTGCTGAGTGTTCTTGTTGTGCACTGTTAAGCTTAACTTTCTATTGACTGGGTCATTTTTATAGCTCTGAGCTGTGGAGGTGAACGTATAGATTTTTGTTTGATACAGATATAAATAATTTCTGTCTAGTGGAACAGATAACCTCAAGGGTTATAGATATAACTCTGTTTGACATTAACCAATTTTGTATAGACCCCAGAAATCTTATACTAGTCCTGTAAAAAATAACTAGTATTTAGATATGAGGTGTCCCCTCAAAAGCTCATGTGTGAGACAATGTAAGAAAGTTTAGAGGTGAAATGATTTGACTGTGAGAGTTTAACCTAATCAGTGCATTAATTCCCCTGATAGGGATTAACTGAGTGGTGAGGTAGGCAGGTAAGGTATGACTAGAAGAGCTAGGTTGATAAACCTTGGGGTTTATATTTGTCATAGTGAGGAGAGAGCTAGCGCTCTCTCGCTCGCTCTCTCTCTCTCTCTCTCTCTCTCTCCCCTTCCTGGTGTGATGTCCTGAGCCACTTTTCTCTGCCATACTCTTCCATCATGATGTGCTGCCTCATCTCAATCCCTGAGTAACGGAGCTGGCTATCTACAGACTGAGACCTCTAACCATGAGCCCCCAAATAAACTATTCCTCCTTAAAATTGTTCTTATGAAGTCTTTTGGTCACAGCAATGAAAAAGTTGACTGAAATAGCTAGTTTCTCAAATGTTCTTTGGACCGCTATTAAAATCAACTAGATCTCCATTGGCAGGGCTGGGAAGAGGGAGTTTTCCTCTGTGAAGGTCTATGTGAAGAATGTACAGAGAATGGACTGGGAGTCAATATTTGCAAACCACAGACCCAACAAATACAAAATCAAAACCTAATACTGAAAAAAAAATTACATGATTCAATTGGAAAATGAGTCAAAGGGGGCTGGGGCTGGGACTCAGTGGTAGAGCACTTGCCTAGCATGTGTGAGACACTGGGTTCGATTCTCAGCACCGCATATAAATAAATCATATAAATAAGTGAATAAAATGAAGATCTATCAATGTCTAAAACATTATTAAAAAAAAAAAAAAGAAAAAGAAAATAAGTCAAAGGCATGAACAGGCATTCCACTGAAGATGTCCAAATAATCAAATACCCAATATCATTGCCATCAGGGAAATTAAATTAAAACCTCAAGATGTCACCCTCAGCACTGGTGACAATGAAAAATGGCATCAACACCAACTGCTGGTGAGGAATGCAGAGAAACTGAGTTGCTGGGATACTGTTGATGGGAGTGTCACAGTGATGCCACCACAGGGAAAACAGAGTCACTGGGGGTTATTTTTACAACTAAACATGAAAACAGCAAGTGACCCAGATTTGCACTTTCAGGCAAAAGAAGTGAACTTGTGTCCAACCAAATCCTGTACGTGAATGTTCAGAGCAGATTCATTCGCAACAGCCCCAAACTGGAAGCAGCTCATTTCATTGGTGGGTGAATGATTGGAATACAACACAGGATTATACAGGAACAAAATATTGAGACATGCAGCAACCTGGATAGGTCTCAGGGGATTATATTGTGTTGAAAAACGCCAATCCAGACTGGGGTTGTAGCTCAGTGGTAGAGCGCTTGCCTAGCACGTGTGAGGCATTAGGTTCAATTCTCAGCACCGGATATAAATAAAGATCTATTGACAACTAAAAAAGATATTAAAAAAGAAGAAGAACACCAATCCTGCAAGGTTGCTTCTTGTACGAGTCTATTTAACATTTTAACATGTTAACATTTGATTTTCCAATATTTAATATATTTGGACCTTCTAAACATTTTTATCCCCTTTATTTAATATTCTATATTTTAAATTATTTAACCAATTTTAAAACCTATTCATCATAAATTTTCAGAATTGGAAACCAGATTAGTGGTTTCCAGATGTGGGCAACCACAGTGGGAGGTGGGACAAGAGGAAGGTGGATAAGGGTATAAAGGAAACAAGGATCCTTCTGATGGGAAAGGAACAGTTGTGTACCTTGACAGTGAGGAGGATACGCAAACTACAGATGTGATGGGAATGCAAAGAATGAGACATACACACACATAAACACACACAGAAAAGAATACAAGTAAAACTGGAGAAATCTGAACACAACCGATGTTTCAACTGAAATTGATGTCAATATACTGGTTGTGACTTCATATAATAGTTTTGCAAGTAGAACCACTAGGAGAAACAAGGTAATGGGTCTGTGGATCTCTATTACTTCATGCAATTGGAGGTAAATCTTCAATGACCTCAATTAAAATTCAATGAAAATAAGAATGCATTGTAGAAATGTAGAAAATATGCACTATGAACAAAATAAACAATGTTGTCACAAATAAGCAACTGCTTATACTTTGAAGTGTATTCTTCTAGGCTTATAAGTATTTGTATTGAGCTCTGTGTGGTGGTTCATACCTATAATCACAGCATCTAGGGATGCTGAGGCAGGAGAATTGCAAGTTCAAAGACACCTCAGAAATTTACATGGCCCTAAGCAACTTAGCAAGACCCTGTCTCAAAATAAAAGTTAAAAAGCCTGGTGATGTAACTCAGTGGTTAAGTGCCTCTGAGTTCATTCCCTGGTACCAAAAGAAAAAAAGAATTTGTATTGCAAATTATTGATATTGAACTATTGAAAAGCTAAAATTTTTTCAGTTAATATATACTATGAGCAGTTTTCCATGTTATTAAATAGTAATATTTGGGGGGAGGTGTTTGTTTATTTAGCAATATAGGGAATTGTGCCCTTGGACTGAAAGAGCTACATTGCCAGCTCTTTTAATCTTTTATTTGGGGACAAGGTCTCACTAAGTTGCAGAAGCTGGCAGCCAGTCTTCCAGCTTCAGCCTCCCTCCTGAGAGACTGGAATTACAAGTGTGCCATGGGCACCACACCCAACTTTGAACCATTATTTTTTTTAAATTTCTTTTTTAGTTGTAGTTGGATACAATACCTTCATTTTATTCATTTATTTTATATGGTGCTGAGGATCGAACCCAGTCCTTGCACGTGCTAGGTGAGCGCTCTACTGCTGAGCCACAATCCCAGCCCTAAACCATTATTTTTAATAACTGTATTTTATTTCTGTTTATGAAAGAAACCACAATTTATTTACCCCCAATCTTGCTTTGTTCTATTTCTGCTGAATATGAGAAATGTCCAGTGAATATCTTTATAGATAAACCTCTGGTCACATCCCTAATTATTTCTCTCAGATAAATTTTAAGAAATACAATTATTGTTCTAAGGAATACCCATTGTTAAAACTTCCTGCCCTTATCACCAAAAGGTTCTGAAACTAGACTGAAGTTCTGCTACAATCTAACAATTATTGAAAATATCCATTCCCCAAATCCTCAAAAACACTGGGGATTGTAGTCTTCTTAAAGTTGCAAATTTGATAAAACATACAGTATTTCTTTTTAAAAAATTGTGTTCTTTAAAATATTTATCCAACTAAATTTTTTTTTCTGCTGTTGTTATTAAACTACTTCATTGGACTGAGGGTATACCTCAGTGGTATAGCTCTTGCCTAACATATGTGAGGTCCTGGGTTCAATCCCCAGCACTATTTAAAGAAAAAAAAAAAAAAAAGTTCTTCTTTTGGAAATTGTGAAACTGACCATCCATTTTTCTGTTACAGTAGGCACCAGATTTTCTTTTTGGTTTCTAAGTATGCTTTATAAATTAAGGTTCTTCTCTGTATGTGCAACTTTTCCCCCACTTCTTTATTTTCTAATGTACAGAAGTTTTACGTTTTTATATATTCAAATATATTAAATGTTTACTTAAAGATTCTCCTTTAATTTCAAGTTGTGAAGTCCTTTCTCACCATCACGGTAGTTTAATGTCTTTATCTTCTATATTTTCATCCTTTTGCATTTCCATTTTCTTTTTTCATTTAACCTTATTCACTAGTTATTTTACTATAAATTATAAAATGTACATCTGACAGGTTTACCCAGTTGTTCTTATTTGTCTTTCAACTATTTATTGATTAGCTTTACTTTTCTTCCCAAATTTTAAATGTCAATCTTGTCAGTTCTTGTCAGTTCTCGTGTGTTGAGGAGTTGCTTTCAGACATTCCTGTTCTATTCCATTTATTGCTGCAATAGCCTCATTGGTTTCATTGACAGTACTGATTGATTGCATTATATATTGCAATGCCTCGCAATGCAAGCCTTCATTTTTTTATTGTTCTTTTAAGTTTTCTTGACTCTTCTCATCAATATATCTTACAGATTTGTTTTTCTAACTTGAGAATCCAACTAAATGCATGTGTATATATGACCTACATTTTCATTTCACCTACTAATAAATATAGTAAGAAATACTTTTAAGAGTTGACCCGGGCCCTGGCACTGATGCAAGTGTTTTATATGCAGGAACTCATAGAATGCTAGCAGTGAGCTGGAAATGTAGCTCAGTGGTAGAGCACTTGCCTACCGTAGGTGAAACCCTGGATTCACTCCCCAGAAACAACATATACAGCAAGATTATTAGGTATTTTTATTATTATTATTATTGCCATGTTTTACAGAAGAAAAAAATGGAAGCATAGAAAGGCATAATAAATTTGCCGAAGGTCACACAGCTATCTGGTGGCTGAGCCTGCTATTGCATGTAATTCTCTCACTGAACCCACTCTGACCCCACAATTCACTCTCTTAAACAGTATAGAAAGGGTAAATATTATCTTGATTTTTAAAAACTGTAAATAATACAATATAATAACTCTCTGTGACACTAAAGCAACTAAAACACGCATCAGCTTCATGTGCACATTCTGTAACAATAGACTTTTCTCCTTTGAAGTAATTGTCTTAATCCATTTTGCATTACTTTAATGAAATACCTGAGGCAAGATATTTTATAAAGAAAACATGTTTATTTTGGCCCACAGTTCTGGACGTCCAAGGTCAAAGGGGCTGTGGCTGGAGATGGCCTTCTTATTGGTGAAATCTTCAGGTTGTTCAGAGCATCACATGGCAAGGGATAAGGAGCACCTATATATGTTCTCTTCCTGGGTTCTCTTCCTCTTATGAAAATACTGTATTCAATCATGTGGCTGCACCCTAATGACTCTATCCAATCCTCATCACCACCCAAAGCTCCCACCTCTAAATACCATGCACAATGGGGATTAAATTTCAACACATTCCCTTGGGGGACACACTCAAATCATATCAAAAAAGTGATGAAGGATGGAAATTTCTTCAAATTATAAAATAGTCATAAAAGCAGCAGCAAACTATCACCAGAGGGGCCCTGGACTTGGCAATGGAGAAACAATTAATTCTAGTTCTTCTTTTGTTGCTAACTAGCTTCACCTTACCCCAAAATACCTTCCTGATTAGTCTATAGCCCTGGGTAAAATTCCACAATTATGAATTAACTCCTCCAGTTTCACTTTTCAAGGTGTGACTAGCCCTGGTGACATAAAACTCTTCAGAGAATTGAACATCTATAGGGTAGTATCATTGGAATTCCTCCTAACCCGGAAATTAGCTCTACCATTACAGGAGTTGTCTAGTTCAACCAGGAGTTGGGAACAGAAGAAGATGCACTTCAGCAGCTGGAAAGGGCGGGGCTGTGCGGAGAAGGGGAGTGTGATGGGGAAACACAAATGACAAATATAAAGAGAAAGCAGCTCTGCTATTGCAGTAGGTAGGGAACTGGGAGTCTGAGAGCAGGAAGGCCAGGATGTGGGAAGAAGTTTCCCCAGGACTGGTGCTAGATGCCACTGAGCATTCTAAGAGGAGATCTTCCTCTGGGATCAGGGAGAAAGGAGGGACTATGAAATGTCCTTCCTCTTGATGTTCACTAGAAAAGGCACACAAGAGGTGATGTCTGAACCCATAAACCTGCACACACATCACCATAAAAACTTGTTAGGTTTTTCTCAATTTCTCATACTTGTGAGCTTCTTCAAGAAAACTCCTTGGAATATCATGCCTGTTTGCTACAATCTTCTGCTTGTTACTTTTAATTCTAATACCAGTGGGGAGCAAAGTAAATCACCTTTTATGTAAGATACACCACTTTTTTTTTTAATTGTAGTTGGACACAATAGCTTTATTTTATTTATTTATTTTTATGTGGTGCTGAGGATCGAACCCAGAACCTTGCATGTGCTAGACGAGCACTCCACCGCTGAGCCACAACCCCAGCCCAGGTATATCCCTTTTTATATAAATTCTTATGTGTTCAAACAAATACTTTCTCTTTGTTTTATTGGGGCGTACATGGAATCATTTCAACATTTTGCTGGTTATATGAGAAATTAGTGTTTATTGTAAAAACTCAATGATGTGGGGCTGGGGATGTGGCTCAAGCAGTAGCGTGCCTGCCTGGCATGTGCGGGGCTCTGGGTTCGATCCTCAGCACCACATAAAAATAAAATAAAGATGTTGTGTCCACCAAAAACTAAAAAATAAATATTAAAAAATTATCTCTCTCTCTGGAAAAAAAAAAAAAAAAAAGAACTCAATGATGTGGAAAAAGAAGTGAAATTCCCCCGTCATTCTACCACATATAGAGTGCCCCTACCAGAATTTTAAAGTATTGGAGTTGAACCCAAGGGTGCTCTGTCACTGAACTTCATCCCCAGCCTTTTTAATTTTTTATTTTGAGGCAGGATCTCGCTAAGGTGCCCAAGCTGGCCTAGAATTGTCAATCCTCCGTCAGCCTCCCAGGTAGTTGGGATGCACCACCACACTTAGTCTCCCAGATTTTCTAAAATGGGATCACACCGTTCTGCAACCAGCATTTTTCCTTAATGTAATATAATAAACACCTCATTGTGTCAAATGAGACACTCCACCTCTCTGGCTACATAGATTTCTACTATATTTGCTGCTTCATAATTTATTCAGCAAACTTACTGAATAGGCATTTAGGTCATCACATTTTTTTTTCTATCAGATGTTATCTTTGTGCTCATAATTGCCAAAAATACTAATTCTCTAAGAAAAGAAGAGCTGAATTACACATATATCAAATTCCCCTGCACATTTTCATATTTTCACTGTTCATTTATGTTCTTTGCCTTGTCTTTCAGTGGTATTCAGGAACCCTTAAATTTGTCCTGTTGTGCTTTGGTCCTTTTCACAGTTGGTAGAACACAGGATAAAAAGGAGTTCAAGAATTCTTCAGTTGAGGGCAGCTTTTATTCTTTCAATCTTAAAAGAAGTCCTTCTAGAATATCAGACATCAACTCCTGGCATGTGAAAAGTGTGCCTGGAAAGACTGAGAAACTGATGTGACTCCATTTTTGAGAAACCAGCCTCTACCTCAGAGCAAAGCCTGTCCAAGGAAGGGGGCATGGCCCTTGTCCTTGGAAAAACCCACAGAGCACTCCTATGCATATACCCACCCTGCTGAGTTGTTTGTCTGCAAATAACAGGAGAGATCTGTGGCACCAGGTTTCCTTTACTCAGGCTAAGTGAGGACCCATAGCAACCCCCTAACAACCACCAATCAGCATGAGACAGGGAAATACCTGGGATGCCAGATGACCCTCCCAGTAGTTTATGGTGGTTGATAGCATGCTGGGAAACCATGTAGTTCAGCACGTACTCCATTCATGGCTTAAACCAATCAGTTCAAATGAATGCCCTCTTGTACTAGCCAATCACCCCTACCCAACTTGTTCCTGCCAGTGAATGTGCTAATCATGTTTTAGAGTTGTTTTATGATTTTCCCGTGGTGTGTGATGATTTACTAAGAGATCCTATGATGCATGTGAAGTCCCTGCCTTTCCCAAAGAGTGTATAAAACTGCTGCAAACCCTGGGCTGGGGCCTCTCAGCGTCACCAGTTGCTATGTGCGCGGAGGACAGAGCTAGCTCGCAATAAACACCTCTTTGCTGCTTACATCGATCTTGGTCTCTGGTGGTCTTTTGGGGGTCCCAAACTCGAGAATAACAAGACCACAACCACAAGTGGGGGAAGCTCTGCCTGTGCTTGGTGCTCACAGCCATCTAATAAATCTTCACTGAATGTTGTCATGAAAATGAGTCAGGAAGAAAGTGCCCTGTTTTAGGCTGGATTACTGAGAGCACATAAAACTATCTGGGAAGACCTCCTGAGACCAAGGACTACACTTTGCACCAAACAATTTATAAAAAGATCAGAGTCTTGGGTGTCACCTCTTCTGGGGTCACTTAGCTGCACTCTCTCCCTCAGCACACATAAGTGTACCTTTAAATCCTGCCAGATGTAATAAACAAGAGGTGGAGATTATGAGAAATCCAGCGCAGACAATGTGGATGGTGCCAGGGCCATTCCCAAAGGGAGGTGGCATAACTACAGAGAAAATTACCATGTATTACAAAAATGTGTTTCTGGACTGCAGGGTGCAGTGAGTTCGGCTAAGAATTAGGCCATGGTCCCTACTGGAAGATGGATAAAAGAGAAAGAAAAGGGAGGAGAGAAGAAAGGAAGGAAAGAGGGAGGGAGGGAGGAAGAAAGAAGAAAAGAAGGAGGAGAGAAAGAAAGAAAGAAAAGAAAAGGAAGGAAGGGAAAATATATGTGCTGAGTCAGGGATGAGGGTCTTTTAAATCTTCCAAAGTGGGGCCATGGTTTTTCATAACCTTATCAAAGTGTGACTGCTGAAAAAATTTATAAATTTAACTGAGAGGAACCCATCAAATATGTGCCCATCATCAATTGAGTCTCCTCTCTTTCCCAGCAGAACTTGTAATTCATTGACTGCACAGAATCTTATCAGGGGCTGCCTAGACTTCCTGCAATACCCCAATCCATCTCCAAACTGGCACACTTTTGTGGTTCCCTACCCTCGACCTCCTTCCTCATTAAGATCTCAAGGATAGAAATGAGGTGGATGCATTGTGAGTGTGTGTGTGTGCGTGTGTGTGTGTACGCACACAGGTAAGTGCATGTGAGAGTCTTGTGTGAATTGATCATGCGTGAGTGTGTATGCATGTATGCAGGCACCATCTGCTTCACACCATACGGACGGGAACCCCTCTGTGGCTTGAAGTGGGAGCGTAGGCTCTAGGGCAGAAGTTCTCAACTCCAGCTGCTCATTAGAATCACTTGGGCAGCTTTTAACAATCCCCATGCCCAGGCTGCCACCCACACCAATTAAATCAGAAGCTCCCCGGTGGGACCTGGCATCAGTACTTTTTACCAGCTCCACAGTAATTCCAATGTTCAAGCAAATGGAAAATCTCTCTGCTCTGGGAGAAGTTAATATATTGGTTAACTGCTGAAATTAGCCACCTCCCCCTCATTGTTATCATTTTCAGATGGAAGCTATGACGGCTCAGCAGAAACATGGCCAAATTCTGACAGTGTCAGATCTGAACCAGTGTCTTTTTCAGCCCCGGGTTAAGCATCTGGCCAATGTAATCCTAATTCTCTTACACAACTAGTTTTTTTTTTTACTTGCAGTGCTGAGAACAGATGGTTCCCCAGTAAAATGGAAAAAGTCTTAAATCACAGAGATGACCTGGACTTGTGCTATCGGGGCTCTCCACTCTGCCTATGGGTTCTTCTGTCCCAAATCATGTTTGTGTGCATATATGCATGTGTGTGCACAGGTATGTCTTCATGCATTTGTGGTATGCATGTGTCTCTGCATATGTCTTCATGCCCTGATGCCTGTGTTTTCACACCCTTTCTTTTCTAAATGTTCATTACTGGGTTTGGCAGAACACAAGGAAGAGGTTAAGGAGAGCTGCTGCCCAGCCTTGTCTATTTCCTTAATGATGGTTTCTCTGTGGCATTGTGTTACCTCATGAGAACTTTTTTTTTTTTTTAGTTGTAGTTGAACTATTTCTTTATTTTTATGAGGTGCTGAGGATTGAACCCAGGTCCTTGCACATGCTAGGGGAACGCTCTACCGATGAGCCACAACCCCAGCCCTCCTAAGAACTTTCTTGCTAAACACTTTATAGATACTATCTTGCTCAAATTTCAACAACTTCATGAGATAGGTATATTTTTATTTTACCAAGAAAGAAACCGAGGAACATAGATAATAAACTTGCCTGAAGGCAAACTACAAAAATGTAATGGAATCAAAATTTGAATCCAAGTCCATTTGATTTCAAAGTCCAGGTACATTCTATTGTTTTTTGTGGCTAATCATATGCATTTTATCCACTGCTAAGTATTAGTAAAATGTACTCTGTACATTCTTAAGGAATTATCTTTATTCATCAGACTCATCATTACAGGTTATGGATCTCTATAGATGCACTATGGTTAAAGTTGCTAAACAGTGCTATGACCAAATTGGGCACTTAATAAATGTTTGCTGAGGGGTAGATGGATAGATGGATGGGTGGATAAATCAACACATGTATGTAGGGCTAGGGTTGTGGCTCTGTGGTAGAGCACTTGCCTAGCACTGTGTTTGATTCTCAGCACTACATATAGATTAATGAATAAAATAAAGGTCCATCAACTACTAAAAACAATTCTTTTTAAAAGCATGCATGGATAAATACATGAATGAGATATCTAACTGCAACCCACATTATGTTCCCTATTAGACAAAGCTCCTCTAGGGGAGGAAATGTTGAATCCTTGCCTAACACTCACCAAGTATTCATTTAAGTGCAGAAAGAAATAGAAAATAGGTAGTATTACAGATCACTAAATGCAAAATGATTGTATTGGTAGGACTTGAAGAAAATAAATTGTAATTCGATAGAGTGAGAAGCACTCTTACCCAATCTGGCAGGGGAGGGATGGAGATACCAAAAAAGTGGCTGAAAATTGAGAAATGTAGGGAAATTCTTCATGTTGTCTCTAATAAAAACATCCAAATGTTTCCATATATTTGGAAAATATGAATTTTAAAGCATGTCCCATTTTGCTTTTATTTCTCAATGTTGAGTATATAAATTGTCAGAGTTAATCCCATCCACCCACAATTACAGTGTACTTCATTTGCAGAAAGGAGAGTAGGATTCTGTCCAGTGCACCAAGAGCCTGTAAACTTTGATAAGCACCCTTGGGGTTGAGAAGTGGAAGTGTTCTGTTTCTTGCTGTACTCTCAACCCTTTCTTCTTCATCCCACCTTCTTATAAAAATCCCCAACCACCCACCTAGGAATAACTACTGGTCAGTATTGGGAAAACATATAACGGGAGCAGCACCCCAGAGAAAAACTCCAGCATGGCGTCTAACGACCCTCTTTCTCCTCTTTGTTTTTTTCACTGGTGCGAAATGTTCCCACTGGCGCCAATGTTCAAATCCTGCTGGTGGGAAGCCTTAGCCCCAATAAGAATTAACTTCTTGGGCTCCGGAACTGACATATGGAAGAGCTTGCCAATAAAAGGGCGACCCATTATCTACCTCAACCCTGCTACCTCTCCTTAGATCTATATAAATACACAGTCTTTTGTAATAAAGCGGGAACCTCTTTGGTGATCTATGTTGTGTGGTGCGGCGTCTTCCAGTCTTATAGTGGTGCTTGAAAACCCAGGAGACGGTGTGCTCAACAAACCGAGCCCGTCTTAGCCACCGCCATCACCAACGACACACTTCGCCCTTGTCTGTCTTTTTGGGCGCGGGCTCCCTGCACTCACCACTGATCAGGTCTAGGTAAGGTTCTCCCTCCCCGGCTGGCCAACTCCCTTCAGGTTAGCAGCTGGCACTCTCCTGATGCCCAGTAGGGAGGAGGGAATGCACTCCACTAAGACCTTCACTGGTCGCAGTGGACCCTCTGGAGACCCGCTTCCCTTTGGGGGCGTGAGGCTTCTGGGTTTACACGAGAGAGGCTCCCTGGTCTCTTCCTCCCCCACCAGAGCTGTGTTCAGCCCCGAGCTGAACTTCTGGCCCGGAGCTGCGTTCTGCTGGGGCTCTGTCTTTCCTTCCTTGATTCTCTTTCATTCCGGTGGGAAAATTTTCCTGACATCAGGTGCCCACGGCCTGGACCTTACAGGGTCACACAGACTGCACTTCGTTGGTGATGACCAAGCTGTGCCCTCTGTGCCTACTTGCAGAGGACTGGTCACTTTGGAAACACCCAGGTGATCCTCCATCTGCTCTACGCTTCCAGGAAGCTCCTACGGCCCGGGTTAATTCTTTTTCTCCCTCTGCTGTCCCTTCCTCCACTCTCTAACTATGAGTGCCTCCTCCAATATACGGGAAACCTCACCACTCAAGTGTCTCCTTAAGAATTTGGCTACTCTCTCTCTCCCCAGACCTCAAGCCCAAAATTCTTATCAGATTCTGTACCCAAGATTGGCTCACATATCTGCTAGATAATGACAATCATTGGCCTCCAGAAGGCTCGTTAGATCCAAATTTCCTCCGGGACCTTTTAACTATTGCCGGCGCCTTAAAGGGTAGAAAGAGTTCCCAGGTCTCCCTGTCCTGCCTTCTGCTCTCTGTTCCCAACCTTCCTCTCTGCGCCCTTCCCTCCACTCTTCATGTCTGCTCTCCCTCCCAGCGGTACCACCTCCGAGTCCCCTCTCTGCTGCAATCGCTGCCCACGGCCCTACCTGCGCACTTCCCCCTCCTTTTCCTCTGTGTGCCCTCCCTGCCGCCACCACCGCTGCCAACGTGGCCTTGTCTGCGCGCTTCTAGTCTGCCTGGCCACCAGACATGTGCGCTGGTGCTCCACCTTCCCCGTGCGGTGGGCCAAACGGGCCAGTAGTGCGCCCTCAGCGGCTTGGAGAGGCCTCGGGATCCCACCTCAGCCGTCAGGTGAGCCGCGGTTTTTCACCTTCATTGCGCCACAGCAGCTTTCGGGGGAGCCCCTGACTCGTGTGTCTCCCTTTGCTGCCTGGTTCCAACAGGCAGGCAGGATGGGTCCCACCTGGCTGCAATGGGTGGGATCTCCGGATCCCTCCAAGCCTCTCCCCCTCCCCCCACTCTGCTCACTTCTTCTACTGATAAGCCCTTCCCCCCCACACTCACGCCTGTCTTCTCCTGTCAGTGTCCCACTGATCCCTTTTATCAGATAACTCACAGTTCCTTTGGTCTCTCAGGGAAGTAGCTGGTGCTGAAGGGATAGTTCCAGTGCATGTCCCATAACTGAACCTAACTGGGACTTCATGCAAGCAGTTTCTAAAAGGTAGTTAACTTTGATAAACTGAAGGACATTACCCAGAACCCTGATGAAAATCCATCCTTATTTCTCAACCGCCTTACAGAGGCCCTAACCAAATACTCTAAGCTATATCTTGAGTCTCCCATCAGGGCTACAGTGTTAGCAACCCATTTCATTACTCAATCGGCTCATGATATTAGAAAAAGCTCAAATGAGCTGAGGAGGACTATCAGACCCCTATCTGTGATCTGGTGAAAATGGCTTTTAAAGCAGGCTCCATTGCAGAAAAGAAGGTAACACCCCAAACTCAGGCCTTGACAGCAGCCCTAAGGCCTACATCTCCAGCAAAAGTTTCAGACAGGAACCAGCATTCCTCTCCACCAGAGGCTTGCCTTGTGAAGGTCACTGGGCTCGCCAATGCCCAAACCCATGGCCTCCTTCCAGGCCATGCCCCACCTGTAAAAAGACAGGACATTGGAAGATTTGACTTCGCGGGGCTGGCCCTTCCTCGGCGCCTCTATGCAGGGGGTATGACCAGTCAGGCAGTCCCCTCTCCTGAACTTTTGGGGTTTGCAGAAGACTGAAGAGCCCAGATTCAAAGACCCCCTCAGCCCTCTCTGAGCACAGGGTAATGCTCCAGGCAACAGGTAAGTCCATAACCTTCCTTGTGGGCACAGGGGCTACCTATTCTGTCTTGCCTGCCCATCCTAGGCCTCTGTTTCCTTCCCAGGTCTCAGTTATGGGGATTAATGACAAACCCTTCCCCAAAAAACAGAACTGTAAAGCTGGCCTGTGCCCTGGAGGGACACCCATTCACTCACTATTCTGGTCATTCCATCCTGTCAGTTCCTCTCTTAGACAGAGATGTTCTCCAATTATTAGGAGCCACCCTCCAATAACACCCCAAGAATACTACCACCCATCTCCTTCGGCCTTTAACTCTTACCCTCTTTAATGACCTGACAGTACCTACTGTGCCATTGCCCCCTGATCCCTAGGTCTGAGACATCTCCATGCTGGTTATTGCCTCCCACCACAAGCCAGTCCATACCCAGCTGAAACACCAAACTAAACTTCCTTGTGTTCCCAATTTCCTATCTCTAAAACCCATAGGGAGGGATTTAAGCCCATTATACACCGATTGCTGGCCCAGGGACTCCCAATTCTTACTGATTCCCCCTGTAATACTCCTACATTTCGGGTATGCAAACCCTCAGGAGCCTATCACTTAGTCCAGGAACTCCGCCTAATTAATGAGGCAGTTATTCCCATCCACTCGGTTTCCAACCCTGATGCTTTTCTTTCTCATATCCCCCTTTGACCATTCACTTTACTGTCCTGGATCTTAAAGCTGGCTTCTTTACAGTGCCTCTGCATCCTGACTCTTATTACCTCTTTGCCTTCACATGGGAAGACCTTACATTCTTTAGGTTTCAACAGCTGACATGGACAGGCCTACCCCAAGGCTTCAGGGACAGTCCCTACCACTTTGGTCAGGCCTTGACACAGGATTTAACTGTTTGTAATTTGGAGATAGCACTCTCTTACAGTTGGATAGAAGCCTTCCCTATATCCAGGAAAACTTCTGACACTGTCGCCTCCATCCTCACTCAGCAGATCATTCCTAGGTTCGAACTTCCTGCCTCCATCCAGTCAGACAACGGTCCAGCCTTCACTTCTCGGATTGTTTAACTAGTTTCCAAAGGCCTTAACAGCACTTGGAGGCTCCACATCCCCCATTGACCCCAATCCTCGGGTAAGGTTGAGAGGCCTAATGGCATTCTCAAGGATCATCTCACTAAACTTGCTATTGAACTCAGACTGTCCTGGCCCAATCTTTTGCCATTGGCCCTCACCCAAATTCGGGCAACCCTAGAGCCCCCTCAGGCCTTAGCCCCTTTGTCTGTTCTATGGATGCCTTTCTTAATCAGCTAAAACTTTCCTGTCACTTCTCTTCCCCTTGTGTCCCACCTGCCCTATCTCATGCTTCTATACAAACTCCTAATCTCTTAGGACACACGCACACTGGTGTCTTCCTGCACCATCTGTTACTTCTGTTCCAGCACAATCGGGAATTAAATCGGACCCTCTTCAACTGGGTGATGCAGTCTTAACTTTGAGAGCTACATTCTCAGTTGTTGAAACCTCACCGGACAGGACCCCATACAGTCATATTTCCACCATGCTGGGGCCCACCAAACTCAAAGTTTCTCGCCAACCCTCTCCTATTTTTAATCATTAATCTCTCTCAAGCTTCTATCCCAACCCACAGATGGCGCTTCTACATCCAAGTGACATGGCAACAGGATGGCACCATCTGCTCTCAGTCTATGGGCCAAGGCGATTGGCCTTTCACTGGCTGTAATCGGGCCCTTAATGTTACTGGATTCAACTGGGCCACCTCATCCCACTTATGCTCAGCAATGCTATGCTTCATAGCAGATCAAACTGAGGAATCCTGTTGAAGCCATATCACCAGGAGGCCGCCCCACCTGCTGATGACAAGACTACCCCAGAGGAGCCTTAAGAGTCACCTCCTAGACCTCCCCTTTACTCCTGCTCTCCACATCCTAGCTGTCCTCTAAAGCTTCGCCTGTCTCGCATAACCGCCCATACTCCACCATGACTCCCACTCTTCTAATTGGTATTTTCCCAGTCATCACCCTTCTCCTGGGGACATCATCATCCTCCTCTTATACTTGGAGATTCAAAGTCAGAGAGACATATGTCCAAGGCATATGTAACGAGACATATGTCCTCGTTTCACTTGCCTAGTTTCTTTGGTTGATTGCGCCCCTATGGGATGTAATGCATCTATCTTCCTTCCCCTCTCCTCCCAGAATTCTGAACTTTTAAAAACAGCCGCTAGGCCTTACCTTTGCTTCTTATATGATCAGACAGAGGATCACTGCAAATGGTGGCTCGAAACCTGTGAGGGGTGCCCCTACTGGTCATGCAACGTTCATAACCCACATGCATGCATCGGGGATTCCTGCGTTGAAATTTTCAGATTGATCTCGGAGGGCTATCAATTGGCTATCACTGACCCTAACCATCCAGGCTGGACCTCCAGGGTAAATGCTTCCTTCTACTGTGACATATCCTCTCCCACCCCCTGTGGCTCCATCTCCATCTCCGAGAGCTTCAACCCTCCCAGCCCTCAGTAGCTATAATCTCTACTGACATAAAGCATTCCAAACAGCAGTTGTTAGGCTCCATACAGGATCCATATGAGCCTAATGTCGGGAGTCCACCACAGTATTCATGGCTACGACTACTTACTGAAACCGTAACCTTCTTAAATCTAATCCTCCCCGCCATTACACCAACTGATTGCTACTCATGCGCCTCTCTGACTCGACCTTTGCTTGTAGCGGTTCCCTTGAATTTCTCCACTCCATCTGCCCGCCGTTCTCTCCAAACCCTTTCACCGGACGCTCCATTATGGGAGCCTGAGAAGTCTAACCATACTGTGATTCCCCGGCGCTGCCTTCTGGGCTTGGGTGTCTCCCAGTCAAAGTTTTGCCACTTTAACTTCACCCTCTATGCACCACCTGGCTCATTCTTCTGGTGTAATGGTTCTCTCATCACTATCTTATTCACCAACACCTCTACCCCATGTATACTGGTGACGCTTGTCCCACAGTTGACTCTCTATACCCAGCTGAAGTGCAGGCCCTCTTGTCTCCCCCAGTGCGTAATAAGTGGGCTGCTTTCCTTCCAATACTGGTGGGTCTCTCACTGGCTGCATCTGCGGCAGGAGCAGGAATTTCTGGTGGAGCTCTAGGGCTGTACAGGATTTAAGTTCTAAACTTGAACAAGCGCTCACTTCTACGGCAGAATCTCTAGCATCTTTACAAAGGCAGGTCACATCCTTGGCTCAAGTTACTCTTCAAAATCGATGAGCTATAGACTTACTCACAGCCGAAAAAGGTGGAACCTGTCTTTTCTTGAGGGAAGAATGCTGTTACTACATCAATGAATCAGGCCTTGTGGAAACTAATGTAGTCAAGCTCACCGACTCGGCTACCTCTTTGAAAAATCCACCAAACCAAAACCCATTTGCCACCTTCTTTTTAGCCCACTTCCAGTCGTGGCTGTTGCCTCTTTTAGGGCCCATATGTCTTCTTTTCCTGATGTGTCTGTTCCTGCCCTGTCTGCTTCGCTTCCTACAGGGCCAATTACGGAAGATCTCTAACCAAACTTTCAACCAGCCTCTGCTTAGGTACTACCAGCCTCTGATGACCGATGAGCCCCCAACATCTTCAAGAGAACAGCTCACTCATTGCTGAAGCTCACTACCAGGCACGATGGAATGCAATGGACATCGGACAGTGGGAGACAACGAGCCCGAAGAACCTCTTAATCTGCCATCCTGGATTCTTGAGCCTTTATGTCCTTTTTAAGCCTCCTCATGGCCCTTGGACTCTTCTCTGTCAGTCCCCCGACATGGAACTTCTGCCAAAAACTGACATTTGCTTTAATTTTTATCTTCATCCTGTTTTTGTTTGCTCTGATTTTCTTCAGGTGCTGGTGACGCCATGTCAAGGCAATGCTTCCAATATTTCCTAGAGTCTCTGTTACAGGACCAGTGGCTGATACCAACAATCTCCTACATCCAGGACTGGTTCAACGCCATCGACGACTTGTGGTTTCAGGGAACTTTCATAGACTTCACCCCTACGGAAGTAGCTGTCTATAGCCACTGGGTTTTATTTCTGGTTGCCATGATATCCCCAGACCTGCCCCCCCCAACATTCCTCCACTTCCCCTTCTAGGCCCTACGCCACCCCTGCACAGCCAGAAGCAGCCAGATCTGACCAACGATGCCCCAATTCCTAAGAAAACAAAAAGGGAGGAATGTTGGGAAAACATATAAAGGCAGCAGCACCCCAGAGAAAAACTCCAGCATGGCGTCTAACGACCCTCTTTCTCCTCTTTGTTTTTTTCACTGGCGTGAAACATTCCTGCGAACGCCAATGTTCAAACCCTGCTGGTGGGAAGCCTTAGCCCCAATAAGAATTAACTTCTTGGGCTCCGGAACTGACATATGGAAGAGCTTGCCAATAAATGGGCGACCTGTTATCTACCTCAGCCCTGCTACCTCTCTTAGACCTATATAAACACACAGCCTTTTGTAATAAAGTGGAACCTCTTTGGTCATCTGTGTCTTGTGGTGCGGCGTCTTCCAGTCTTACAGTCAGCCCTTTGATTCCAGCTCGCACTGACAAGGGGCCTCCCTCACACCAGTCCCTTTCATATGTGGCCATTCACCGAAGACCATCCAGTAGCCTAGTGTTGCCATTCCCTAAGTTCCCAGTTCCTGGCGATCTTCCTCCATAATTGCTCAGGGCCATGGTTACACGCCCCCAGAAATTTATCATCTTACCAATCACAAACATGCAAACATCCCATTTTTCACTCACAATTCCCTCCTTCCAGTTTTCCTACTTGGCCTCAACAGGCTTTTTGACCTATGATCTGTCTACCACTTTTTTGTTGTTGTTGTTATTACCTAGCCCAGGGACCCTGCCTACAACCCAGCTGGCTGGATCTGCCACCTGCCCACATAAGAAACAGGCAAAAGACAGAAAAGGGAAAAATGAACTTTATGCAGTTTGATCAAACCCAGGAGAAGCAGCTAGATCGCTCCTTCCCACTGGCCCTACAGAAGCAATGACAAATTACCAAAATAAAAGCCAGTTGATATGCATATGTAGATCTAGTTATCCTGTGTTAAACTGTATGGCTATAGAAAGCCAACCTCCCCTCCCAGTTCTACAGTTTCTTTGGTGGGGGTGGGGGTGGGGGTGGTATCTCAGCCCTTTAGCTTCCTTTCTCAGCAGGAGAAATTTTGTTCTCAATGGTTGGGGTTGGGGGGAGATTCATTCTGCTGCAATACCAGCCAGGATTCCTAAACCCATCATTACAATCATTCTATTGCAAATATTCTGGGCTTAATTGCCTTTCTCTCTTTCACACTATCTGCCTACACAACCTTTGTCCTGAATGAGCTCCACCATTCACCTGCCCTGAGTCAGTGCCTGAGCCCTTAGTGCTAGCATAAAATGACAAAACCAATTCAGACTGGTACTGCAATCAAATGTTAATTACAGATTCCAGCAGGTGGTCTGCATAGCCTAGCAATCTTACTTTTGTTCTTTAGAAAGCTTGAGTTCCCTTCCTCTATAATTGCTATTTCTCTGACTCACCCTCCGAAGACTATTGCAGACATTGTAGGATTGTCCTTGTTGGCAGAATCCTAATTTTATTTGACGTGGAATCATGTTTGGATTAAGCTCAGAGTATTTAACCTGTGTTAAGTGAACCCTCAAGGGAACAGAAGGATTTTCCAAGGGTATAAAGGCACAGATACTGAAGGACCTGGAGAATAGGCCCCAGGGCACCTCCTCTATATGCCTTCCTGCCACCTATCTGGACCTGCCTTCCTGCCATCTGTGTGCAGGGAGACATCTGTGGTAAATTGGAGCTTTTGTCATTTAGAAGCCCAGACCTCAGCCGGAGGGAAGGCAGGTAGGGAGAAAGGGGAGAACGTAAAAGGAACCCCCACCTGACTGAATGGGCTGACCCCAGTACAACAGGCCCCAGGAACTTCCCTACCTGCCCTCCTGTATCACCCTAAATGAACCCTCCAAAGGTGACCTGGCTCTGCTGAACCCTATAAAATTTAGACCCTTGTTGTAGCCTGTTGCATTCTCTCTCCTGAAAATGCACCCCTCCGCTGCTTAATAAAAACATCACTGATCTATAGAGGTCTGTCCCCATTTTGGTTATTTTTGCTTTCCAGATACTGAAATCACCTTTTGCAAAATTTTATAAGTTTTTCTTAATCAAAAAAATGTCCCGGTCCGGGATTATGGTTCAGTGGTTCAGTGCTTGCCTCACATGTGTGAGGTACTGTGTTGGATTCTCAGTACTGACTATAAATAAATGAGTAAAATAAAGGTCCATCAACAACTTAAAAAAAAAAAAAAGTCCCTACCAGTTTTTTATTCTCAATTTCCCTTCCTACAGTTTATCCCTTTTAAATCTTACTATGTGCATTGTTCAGTGTACTAAATCAAGCAACATTTCTTTCTTTCTTTTTTTTTTTTTTTTTTTTTTTTTTTTGTGGTGCTGGGGATTAAACCCAAGGCCTTGTGCATGCGAGGCAAGCACTCTACCAACTGAGCTACATCCACAGTCTCATCAAGCAACATTTCTAAGTATATGAGAGAAGCTTTCTTTAATCAAGGCACCCTAAACCCATGATAGGAATTCATTTGTTTATAACAAATTTTTCATGAAGAGTGAAACACAGCCAGGCCTGGTGGTTCACCATAATCCCAGTGGCTCAGGAGGCTGAGATAGGAAAATCATTAGTTCAAAGCCAGCCTCAGCAATGGTGAGGTGCTAAGCAACTCAGTGAGACCCTGTCTCTAAATAAAATACAAAATAGAGCTGGAGAGGTGACTCAGTGGCTGAGTACCCCTGAGTTCAGTCCCCAGCATCAAAAAAAAAAAAAAGAGTGAAGCAAAGGCATGTTGGTGCATGCCTGTAATTTCTGTGACTCAGGAGGCTAAGACAGGAGAATCACAATTTCAAGGTTAACCTGGGCAACTTATTGAGAACTTATCTCAAAATAAAAAATAAGAGCCCACAATGTAGCTCGTAGTAGAGTACCCTGTGTTCAATCCCCAGTGCCACAAAATAATAATAATAATAATAATAAAAAGAATGAAGCATGTTTTTAGAAATGGGATGTTTGGCCTATATGGGAATGTTTTGAATTCAAATATATTGTAGAATGTAGTGGTGGGAGTTATGGTTCGGATATGAAGTATGCCCCAAAGGCTCATATGTGAGACAATACAAGAAAGTTTAGAGGTGAAATGATTAGGTTATGAGAGCCTTAACCTAAATAGTGCATTAATCCTCTGATAAGGATTAACTGGGTGGTAACTGCTGGAGGAGCTGGGTGATGATGGAGTGCCTTGGGGGTTTATATTTTGTTCTTATTGAGCAGAGCTCTCTTTCTGCTTCCTGGTGCCATGACTCAAACTGCTTTCTTCTACCACACATTTCTGCAGATGATGTTCTGCCTCATCTCAGGCCCTGAGGCATCCATAGACTGAGATCTCTGAAACTGTGAGCACCCAAATAAACTTTTCCTCCTCTAATTGCTCTTGTCAGATCTTTTGGTCACAGCAGAAAAAAAAAAAAAAAAAAAAAAAAAGATGAAACAGGAGCGCTGACAATTTCATTTAATAACTCATAAGAAACGTTGATGGTCATATAACTTTCTTCATCTATGGAAGGGATTCAGGGCTTATCTTTCTGTTGTAAAATTTGCATTGAAAAAAGCAGGTCAGCAGACACCAAATCTGCAGCAAAGCAGTTTATGAATTTTCACAATTCATAGTAGTGAGAAAGTGTTGGATGAGTATTATCTCTTATCTGTGTCTACTATTATGCCTCAACTGCATATTTTGTTGGATTCAAGGAAGAAGAGGTGAAAAATCCCTTGTTGACTTCCAATGGGTAAATGATGCAGTTTAGAGTAAAAGGAACATGGATGAGTTCATGTTTTAATTGTTTGTTCAAACCCATAGGAAAACATTTTCACCAACATTTATCAAAAGATTACTGGATATTATAAGCCCACATTCATTTTTCCTTAGCCTTAGGGGCATATTCCAAGGCAACCCTGTTAATAACAATCATCCATAATCCTTTTGTAAGCCTGAAAGACCCATTACTTCTTCCTCCTTTTCTCTCTTTAACTTTCTGTAAATTTTCACAGATTCAATTGCATTCTGAAAAGTCAGATTTCTGTTTACTTACAAATTTAGAAAAATAATTTTGCTAGATGCAACGTAGAATATAAAGCTGGCTTCATTCTCTCAGATGAGGATATGCAATTATAACAATACCAAATGTATGACTATACACCACTTTTGTAACCATGAAATAAAATTATTAATCTATCTGTATTTAATTCTAGAATATCTGATTTTTAGTATATACCTTCTTTACTGTCTAATGCCCTTTAAGATGACCTAAAAAGTTGAAATTTAGTAAATTGTATGTTTTTGTGCATAACCAAAAGAAAAATTATAAAATGCACAATTTTCAATTTTACAGTGTTTTAGCAGGTTTAAGCCAGCTGTTGCTCCATAAAAAAAGGTACCTCTAAATGAAAGAGTGACTGGTATAATTAGTAGTCACTTAGTAAAATGGCCTTCTTAATATTTTTCTCAGTCATTGAGAAAATAAGTGATTCTAACATCTGATGAACAAATTTCTTTGCAAATCATATGGGTTCTAATTCTTTGTTTCAACAGGACTGAAAGAAGACCTGAGTATGACAGATGACTAAAAAATAATTTTGATTATAAATAACTGGAATTTTGTAACAACTCTGAAAAAGCTCAGAGTTGATTAGTAGTGCATATCAAAATTCCTGTTGTTATCATCTACTGATTTATATGAACAAGTTTCCTCAGCATTTGAATCTATTAAAATATAGAAATAGACATGATTCTTAGACCAGTTTTTTTTTTTTTTTTTTTCCAATCAACAAGGGACATTCATCCACCCATTTCATCAATGAAATTCTTTAAAGAGTACTCAAGCAAAGCTTTTGAGATTGTAATCCCAGTAACTCAGGAAGCTGAGGCAAGTTTGAGGCCAGTCTCTGCAACTTAGAAAGACCCTGTCTCAAAATTTAAAAAAAAAAATTAAAAAAAAAAATAAAGTACTGAGTATACAGTGCAGTTGTAGAACACCCTGGGGTTAATCTCTGATTTTAAAAAAAATAGCCAATCAAAATATTCCTACTCCTCTTTGCCAGTGATTGGTTTATGGGTGAGCATGTGATCAAGTCCTAATTGGCAGAGGGTGGTTAGGGGTAAGGGTTTCCTCCAAAGGAATTCACTTTCACTTCCTTTTGTTTGATGCTGTCTTGTGAGAGTGAGATTGTTTTTGTCAATGCAGTTACTCTGCCCCCACAGGGAGACTTTACAACTATGCTGAGCGGGGTGGAATGAAAAGATGGAAAAGCTTGGGTCCTTGAGGATGTTGTGGTTTGGATATGAGGTGTCCCTTAAAACTCCTGTTAGGGCGCATGCCTGTAAACCCAGCGGCTCTTGAGGCTGAGGCAGGTGGATCCGAGTTCAAAATCAGGCTTAGCAAAAAGGCGCTAAGCAACTCAGTGAGACCCTGTCTCTAAATAAAATACAAAATAGGGCTGGGGATGTGCTCAGTGGTTGAGTGCCCCCAGAGTTCCATCCCTGGTACTAAACAAAATAATAATAATAATAAAATAAAAATAAATAAATAAATCCTGTTAATGCAAAAATATTCAGAGGTGAAATGATTTGATTATATGAGTTCTAACCTAATCAGTCGATCCTATTTTGAATGGATTGACTAGTTAGTAACTGTAGGCCAATGGGGTTTGACTAGGAGAGGTGGGTCACGGGAGGCTGCCCTGGAAGGGTGCATCTTCCCTGCCACTGCTTCTCTGCCTCTCTTTCTGCTTCTGGTCCTGCCATGAGCTAAGCAGCTTTCCTCCCTGGTGTGCTGCCTCACCTTAGAGTCAGCCAGACCTCTGAAACCATGAGCCCCAATTAAACTTTCCCTCCTCTAAGTTGTTTTTGCCAGCTATTTTGGTCCCAGCAATGCAAAAACTGACTAAAACAATGGTGTTGCTGAGCTACTGATACATCTCTAGAACTGCTCAGCTAAGGACTTCAAATTAAGGAAGAAAAATAAACTTGTATTAGCTTAAGTTGCTTTGGATTTTCTAATGCTTTCAGCTAAACCCTCTGAATTGATTCACCCTTTTAATATTGCACTTGTCAAACAGGAACTTCCTACTATGAAACCTACAGAATGTTTTGGAACCACACACCCTTTCCATCCTTTTGTCACAAAGGAGGAGACATCCCTCCTCCTATTGGAAACCACTCTACCACCCACGATCTGTCTCCTGTCTGAGGACCCTGATCGAATGGCACCCTTTCATTTTGCATTTCTAGTCTTCTATCATCCACACAAACCTTCCAAGCAGCACTTAAACATCCTTATACAGAGGTCTCAATTCACAATGGTTCAATTTAGGATTTTTTTCTTTTTTTTTTTTTTTTTACTTTAGGATAGAGCAAAAGCAGTATGCATGCGGAAATCTGAAACTGTGAATTTTAATCTTTTTTCAGACTAACGATAAATTGGATGATACTCTTTCAAAATGCAGTGGCAGCAAGGCACAGTTTCCAGTTAGCCATGCCATGGGAATTGAGGGGGAACTCGACACAACACAAGCTCTATAGTGTGCTGTGTGGCTAAGCCATAATATTTGGTATTTAGATATATTTGGTGCCTTTTTTACTTGGGAAATTTTCAACTTACGATGGGTTTATTGGACACAACTCCATCAAAAGTTGAGGAGCATCTCATAGTCTCAACAAATAAAAAAAACATATACCCCTTCACCCCCTTGATAACACATTCTCCTCTGACTATATTCCCATCACTCTTCCCTCTTTTCCTGCTTAGGTTCATCACACTCATCCACACTCACTCTCTCTACTTTCCTTCCTTTCATTCTTGTGCCCCTACCGATCTATAATAGTTCTTACAAAGGACATGAGTGACATCGTTTTGCTAAATCCAATAGACACTTCTCAATCTCATCACATTTATCTTCTTAGCAGCATTTGACACTGTTGCATACTGATCAATTCTTTAACATTCTCTTTATTTGGCTTCTATGAGACCACACACTTCATGTTTCCTATTATCTTCGTAGCCATGATTTCTCAGACTCCTGTTCTGATCCCTTCTCCTCAAGTCACATCTGAATGATGGGTCTCCTAGTGTTTCTGTCTGAACTCTTTCCTCTTCTTGTGTTCATTTCATCATCCCAGGATAACTTCACTTATTCAGACGACTACGACTTGGTAAAATATCTATTTAGTCTTTATCCCCGTTGCCTGAAAATCTTCAAAATGTTCAAAGTGACATTGTATTTTTGTATGCTAGTGTGTTGACTGGCAAATGGATCCTAGGTAACTTCAGGATTAGGGATGGTCATCATAAAGATCAAGGCAGGATCTTTCAGCAGATACTCATCCACAGCTGCCCGCAACGTGGCTGCCCTGGATGCAGCCAAGAAGACCATGCCGAGAAGAAGTGACCCTGACAACTCCTGGAACCTCCTACCTGATTGGTCATCTTATTGTGCCACATGGCTTCCCTCCCCCTCCTTGGAGGTCCTTTCTCATGTCTTCCTAATGTGTTCTCCAAACTGCTGGAATGGGGGCCAGACTCTCTTTGGTATTGTCACAATCTCTGTAACCCTGAAGATTAGGCCCACCCTTGTGATCCCCAAAGACCTGGTCTGTAAATCAAAAAGGATGCTTAGGAGGCCCCACCCTTATGCTGGTATTCCTATGGTACCAGGCAGCCTGTTTGAGGATTAGGCATTGCCACACATGTGGTTGACTCAGCCCTGGCTTCTGGCCTGGCCTGAGATTTTAGGGACACTTGAGTGAGGGAGATGTGCAGGGGCCACATTTCCCAAAAGGCAGGTGAGTCAGATCTCTGCCCCCTGCCAGAAAAAGCCTGGGGCACTGTGCCCAGGAAGAAAGGGGCTGTCTGGATCTTTCCTATGGCAATCTCCTCTGTCTGGTCTACCCTGACCTTGGAAGCCTTGATAATAAAGGCAAGAGCTTCACTCTTCTGGGAAAAAAAAAAAAAAATCAAGGCAGGATTACAAAGTTGGGACTTTGAACTCCACTCCCAACTTTGGGGAAGAGAGAAGAGCTGAGGGTTATATTGATCACTAATGACCAGTGGTTTAATCAATTGTGTGTATATAATGAAGTCTCCATAAAAACCAAAAGGACAGTGTTCAGAGAGTTTCTGGAGAGCCACACACCCAGAAAGGGCATGAAAGCTCCACGCTCTTTCTTCTATATCTTGCTCTATCTGTCTTTATCTGGTATTCATTAGTGTCCTTTGTAATATCCTATATAATAAACCATTTATATTTATTTATATAAATATAAATGTTTCCCTGAGTTCAGTGAGTTGCTGTAGCAAATTGGTCAAACCTAAGTACTGGATAATGGAAACACCAATTTTTTATTTTTTTTAAATTTGTTGTTGTCCAAACACAATATCTTTATTTTTCTATTTTTTAATGTGATCCTGTGCCTCACATATGTCAGGCAAGCACTTTACCACTGAACCACTACCCCAGCCCCTGGAAATACCAATTTACTGCCAATTAGTCAGAAGTATACATGAAGACTTATTACATGTGATTGGTGTCTGAAGTCGGGGGCCTTCCTGTGAGACCAAGGCTGTGGAATCTGATGCCATCTCCAGGTAGAAAGATCAAAATCAAGCTCAATTTGGGGATACCATGCTGGTGTCCACTATAGAACAGACTGCTTGCTTGCTTGCTGCTAGGAGGGAATCTGAACGTATGTTTGGGGTCATAGAAGTAATTTGTATTAATTGTTGAGTGAGAATACAGGTTGGGTTTTATTTTATCCTCTGTATTCAGAACTGCTGACTCTCAAACATATATCTCCAGGCTAATCTTGATGAGATCCAGGTTTGTATAGCTTATTAATAACCGGTCTTTTCTGTTTAGATGTTTCACCAGCATGTAAGATACAAATTCTTAATCTTTGCCCACTCAGGTATGTTCTCCAACTTTGATTTTATACATCAGTAAATGACATTTTATCTATTCAGAGGTTCTTGCAAGAATACCAGTTGCTTCATTCATATATACATTTATTTTGATTTCCTTTAGTTTATTTATTTTTATCTGTTGCTGAGGATTGAACCCAGCAACTCGCATATGCTAGGTGAGTGCTCTACCACTGAGCCACAACCCCAGCCCCTGCTTCATTCTTTTTTTTTTTTAATATTTATTTTTTAGTTTTAGGTGGACACAATATCTTCATTTTATTTTTCTGTGGTGCTAAGGATCAAACCCAGCATGCTAGGCAAGCGCTCTACCACTGAGCCACAGCCCTAGCCCCTGCTTCATTCTTTTTTTTTTTTTTAAAGAGAGAGAGAGAGAGAGAGAGAGAGAGAGAGAGAGAGAGAGAGAATTTTCATATTTATTTTTTAGTTATCGGCGGACACAACATCTTTGTTTGTATATGGTGCTGAGGATCGAACCCGGGCTGCATGCATGCCAGGCGAGCGCGCTACCGCTTGAGCCACATCCCCAGCCCCCTGCTTCATTCTTTTTTTTTTTTTTTTTTTTTGCTTCATTCTTAATATAGCTCTTCAATCTCATCTGCCTCCCAGCAACATTTTAATCCCAAATAAAACATCATCAAGTCCTATAGATAAAACTCCTGAGGCATTTTCTGTATTCTCTGTTTTTGTCCTCACCACAATCTCAGTCATCAAGAATTTTTGCAATAGCTTTTTAACTAGTTTTCCTTCATCCTCTTTTTTTATTTTATTTTTTTTTTATTTTTCCCAGGTTCTCACACATGCTGGGCAATACTCTATCACCAAGGTACATTCCTAGCCTTTTTTGTTTGTTTGTTTTTTCAATTTCAAGATAGTCTCACTAAGTTGCTGAGGCTGGTTTGGAACTTGTAATCCTCCTGCCTCAGCCTCCTGAGTAGCTGGGATCCCATGCATGCACCACTCTGCCCTGCCCCTTCATCCTTTTTACAACCCATTCTTCACCTAGAAGCCAGGGCAATGATTGAGAACATAAATTTGATCATACCATTTCCCAATTTTAAAACTCTGCAATGACTATCCATTGCACTTAGGTAAAAATCTTCCTTAATATTGCCTACAAAGCATTGATTTCATAATTTATTGTTCATAGACCATCCAATCTTATCACATGCCTGTTCCCTTGGTCACTCTGGCCCAATCACATCAGCTTTCTTCAGTGCTGGGGTCTGGGTGAGGCAGTTCTTTGCTTACAAGGCCTGGTCAATACATAACATTATTTGCTAGTCTTTTCTTTCCAGGCTAAATTCAAATTTTATTTCTTCAGAAAGTTCTTTCTAACACCCTACTCCAAATTACACTCAATTGTTATATACAGTGTTTATCATTTTCCATATGTATTTTTCTACTTCTTAGCTATATCAAAGAGTGCTGCTATAAATATTTTTATATGTATGAGCAAGGGATTCTCTAAGGCAGTGTTTCAAACTGTGGATCCCAACCTTCAGGTAAAATGGTAATATCATTTTTTACAAGAAAGAAGAAATAAAAGACAACTTTTATATCAGGATTTTCCTATATGTATGTGTGTGTGTTGGATTGTAGGGTAAAATAGACATTTCTTTGGGTAAAAGTAAAAAAAAAAGTTGGAAAGCCACTATTCGAGGAGATATTTTAGGAATGGATATCTTAGGACACAGCATTCAGTTATAATTTCAAATACAAATAGGAAATCAAAATCCCATTGAAAATATACATAAAGATATATTTTGGTTTCCTTATGTTAGTTTCCATAAACATTTGTTCACATTGACAGTACCTTTTCTTTTTTTAAAAGGGGGAAAATTCTTAGAGTAAAACATCTTACAAATAGTTTACAAGGGGTGAGTTATTTATGTAGAAATCAGTGTTGTTTAAGCCCACAGACAGTGACAGAAACCAGGAGGTCTGAAGTTTTAGCATGTATTCTCTTTTTATAACTTTCCACGTCACCAATTTACATTATGGCTAGAAATAAATCCTCTGTGTTTATTTAAACACTACAAGTGCAGAACTCATTTATTTTATTGTATAAAACTCTACTGGAAAAATTCTGGCTGCTTAGGATAGTAATCCCCAATCCATGAACAAAATGCCATCTCCATGTGCTGTTTTCTATTCTGGGTTCCATTCCGTTCACTGCTGCCCTTTAACCTACCTTTACTTTATAGCAAAGATCTGTCACCAAGCCAATCCTACCAAGCCAGAGCAGACAGCTGCCTCTGTGTGGGGCTTGAAGGGAACTAAAGGCAATCTACCCTGAAGCATCTATCCTACCCCCGACTTCCCACCATTAGAGTGACTTATTTGGTATTAGCCAGATGACCCTTGTTAAAATTCTAAGGCCTTCCTTAGGAGGAATTCACATTTTTAATCATTATCCATTGGCCAGTGAATTGGTTTAGTGGATTAGTTTAAAAAGCAGGATCAGGACCTTGAATGAATGGGATGGAAATAATTTAGATTCTAGGACAGGCAGAATGAAGTGGGAGGTGAAAAGCATACCTTTAGGAAAGGGTAACTTGAGTTTCTCCCATTGACTGTGTAGAAAGAAAGAGCTGGAGAAAAACCCTACCCACTTAGCATGAGCTCAGTGGCATCTTGGAAGCATCATGAAGCGCAGCCAACATTTTAGCCTTTTCTACCTCATTCCCATATGTCAGCCACTGTGAGATTTCTAGCATAGTCCCATGCTTGCATTCAAACATCTCAAAAGTCAATGATTGAAATATAAAAACCATCCAGGTTTAGATTTAGATAACCTTCTGGTTTAGGCGTCACCCTTTTATTTCAATTGTATTATTTTTAAGACTCGCCTGACCCTTTTTGTAACCAGTTTTGTTTTTTCAATCAACTCCAAATAGATATTCCACTTGAGCAAAACCAGTACTGCCTGTAGCTTAAGCCAACGATGAGAAAAGGAATGCAGGATTTAAAAAGCAATTAAAGAAAAAAAAAAAAAACAGACAGAGAACAGATCTGTTTCTTGGGACATATCAACCTTACATCACTTTGTCAGAGTCAACTTTTTACTGAAGAAGACGAATAGCAATTTTTTGTTACAAAAATATCTTTCCATTGGTGATATAAAGAAGGGGGGTGTTGGTAGAATAGCAATAAAGAGAATTTACATCCAGGTGGATATTGCTGAGCCAAGATGTCATTGTAGAGACTCAGTTGTGAACAGGCCACCTGCCTCAGGCTTTCCAGATTAGAGATGGAAAGGGGTTCAGGAGCTCTGGATTTGGAGGTAGGCTGGAGAAAGGCAGAGTTCCTCACTCCAGAGCTACAACTTCTTCTGCCTTCCCATGACTCACTCTCTGGCAGGATTTTGATGAAACTCATTCAGAATGAGGTGTAAATGACAAACCAAGTTCCTTATTAGATTCCGTCCCTCCTCTCACTAGAAATTCATGATGCGTGCTATTAACATATTGAGGTGCTGAGAAGTCCCACAGAGAAGAAGTCTGTTTACTTGGTTTTACCCAACATGTCCAATTTATTGGACTATGGACTCCTCCCACCCTCAGAACAACATATTGGGAGATCTCGTGTTATGAGAAACATGTGCCTTTGTTAGACATGTCTCTTGCTCATTCTTTTAACAAATAGTTACTGACATCAAGTATCCATCAGTAACTGGTAAGTAAAATTGACATCTTCATGGAACTTACATTATTTAACTAATGTTTGTCTCTCCCACAATTTGTTGCACAATTAATTAATACACATTAGTAAAAGAATCACACGAGTGAGGACCTAGCAGAGCCAGGGCAACCCTGAAAGGTTCTCTTCCAGATGGATGAGGAGACCTTGAGGTAGGTGCAAACTAGATGAACAGGGAGGAGGCAGAGGGGAACAACATTGTAGGAAGCAGGAACAGCAGGTACAATAACACGGTGCTGCTCAAGGAAGCAAAGTGAGGGCATTCTTCCTGTTCGAGCTTGAGGAGATGGGTAGAGGTCAGACCTCACCAGGAAGTTGGTAAGGGAAGGATTTGTTTTGGCCCAAGGATCCTTCTCAGGGTTGCTGAAATCATACCACCTCTGTGTGTTGGGCGCTGGCCAGGTCCCAGGTAGAGGCTATGTCACCACAGCATCAGGCAGTAGTGCTCTCATTTTTCAGAGGAAGAAGCAAAGGTCAAAGAAGTATGTGACTTGTCAAGAGCTCACAGCTACTCAGGGCCAGAGTTAGGATTTAACACAAGTCCTCTGAATCCAGAAAAACCCTCCTGAATATAGCTGCCTGCTCAAAAGGCCTGTGCCACCAGCCATTCCCTCTCCAGTGCACCTAGTCCCTGAGGGCTACTATAGTATTATTCCAAACCCCAGGGGTTGAGGGCATAGCAAGGGTTTGACAAATGCAGATGCCATGCTCAATGTTGGAAAGCATGGGAATAGAACACCAAAAGGCACTCTTCAGGACACACACTAGGATTCTGAGTATAATAGTGGACACAATTCTCCATTTTATGCTTTAAACTAGCCTATTGTCCCAAGCATAGAAGGGAAGACCAGAGTGGCCTTTGAAAGTCCTAGTTTCTCTGGGGTTCTGAGCCCTGAAAATTGGCTGTGTCCTTTAGACACATGTCCTTTAGACATGCCAGAAGCATAAGTTTGTACTCCCCACCCTCAAGAGGCTCTATGACCCCCCCAGGGGAAGAGTCAATGATGTACATGTGACCTCAGAAGAGTCACAGCTGCCAAAGAGTGCTTTGAAGCTGAGGGTACGAAGAGGGGAGATGAGCTCAAGACCTTTGGAAAGATGTAGGAATCTGGCAGCCTGCTTCATCCACCAAGTAAAGCACGTTGTCAAAAAGCCCCACCTCTGCCCTGCTTCCTCTCTGGACTTTCTGAAATACACAGCAATCAGCAAGGCTAGAAGCACTTTCCCTGACTTCCTCTATACTACAAACTTGTATGCATATGTGTGAGTATGTACCTACGTATACACACTTGATCCTTTCCATCTCTGCATATAGCACATTGCACCTTGTGCCTGCTGTGACCCTAATAGCCAACTGAGTGCCAGAAACCCTGGAGTCTCTTATATCTGAGGATGGTTCAGGTTACAGATACCACACTGAAATGTCATCTTTTGAGGCTGAAATAATACTCAAGCTCCCTCTCAGGGTAACCAAGTAAAGACCCACTGGCTTACACAGGGGGATACTAGAAATTCCAGCTAATTCCTATAGATACTCCCTGCGCTTCAGAACACCACTACCCTCAAAATAATCCTTTTGTAGTGCATAGGCCTTAATCCCACTTATCTCTGAGTTTGACTCATGGCCTTACTGTGTGACACTGGCATGATACTCAACCTCAGTTTCCACAAAATGAAGATCTAATGCTTTCTTCCTGGGGCTGTTGTAAAGATTAAACAAGTTTATATAAGTAAAGCAACCCACACATTTTGGGCACATGATAAGCCCTGAATAAATGGTAGTAATCATCTCTTCAGTGATTACCAAACAGAAGTCAAGGGCCTGAGGTGGGTAAGCAGGAAAGACTACAGAGACTAGTCTCTGCCCCTGGTGACCCCACCCCTTCCCACTCTGATTTCCAACCAAGACTGAGGATCCCTGAATGAACTGATAATTGACCTAGGTACTCCGTTGTCTCCGTTGTCTCTGTAGTAGGTCAGGAAATATCACAACAGTCCTGCTTTCACTTGTTCTTAGCTATCTGGTCTTAGGCAAATCATTTATACTCCCTGCATTTCACTTTTCTCATGTGCAAAAGAGAAAACAACAGCCAGGTGTGGTGGTGCACACGAGCAGCCTCAGCAGCTAAGCAAGGCCCTCAGCAACTGGGCAAGATCCAGTCTCAAAATAAAAAAAAAATAAAATAAAAAGGGCTGGGGATGGGGCTCAGTGATTAAGTGCCCCTGGGTTTAATCCAAAAGAAAAAAAAAAAGGGAAAATAATCATGACACCTACCCCATTTGTGCAGATTAATGAGATCATATAGAAAAGTCACCTTAGGGTATAGAGTTATATTTTATGATAGAGAAGAATGGTTGTTCAAAAATTTAGCCTCCACTGAAAAACTTTCAGGACCAATGAGTTCATAGAAAGATGAGTATAGTATTGAGAAGTTATAATTGTTTAAAGCTTTCCCTTTACATTGAATAGGTCTCTGTTCATTATACCAACCCTGAGGACTTTATAGAACAAGCCCCAGACTCCCTTAATCAGAATTTCTGTGGATAAGACCTGGGTTTGTACAGTTAAACCCCCCACAGGTGACTGAGGGACAAACCCAAGGCTGTCCAACTCTGGCCTGTAGACCAAGAGCAACTTGAACCTGGAGCCAGGGCAGAACCCTCCTGGGCTAGCACTGATATGATCAAGTTCTACAGATGACAAATGAAAGAAATCTATCCGGTCTGATTCAAATTATCTTTGCATAGGAGCTTGACTAGAGTGAGAAAAGGTATAGTAGAAAAATCTCCAACTGGTTTAGTCTATTTGGATTTATCTAACTTATTCTCCAAATGTCCAGACTTCAATTTATGTCCCCAATCATCACCCTCAGGTATCACCAAAGCAATCTGAGAGGAAACACGAAGAGGGCCAAAGTTGAGTTCACTGACACTTTCAAGTTCTGGAGCTGTCAAGCAATGTGCTCAGAACAAAGGGGAGAGTGAGTGAGGAGACTCCCCACCCCTTCTGTGCCCTCCTTAACTGGAAAACTTAAATGGGCACATTTAAAGCAATGAGAAATTTTAACCACTATTCAGTTTGTGGGTGCAGAAAAGATTCAACTCACAGATCAAGAAAGTATTTTACCATACAATATGTTTTGTATAGTAATTTATTTAAAATCTAAAAATTTAAGGAAAACATACTGACTTATAGCATTCTTTTTCCATGTTCCTCATCTTGGAATTTTTAAATACTATCCTGCATTGCCATTTCACATAAAATTGTGTTATTTCTCCAGGAAGACTGGGAGCTCCTTGAGGGAATGATCCATCCAATCAACCTGATAAAGAATTCTAGGTGCTTGATAGGTGCTCGTCAAATACTTGATGCAATTTGGTACATTGAACTTCATGTTGCTATAAACCTATATCCAAGAGAGGGCTGGCTGGATTGGAAAGTACCACCCCAGAACCTTCTGTCAGACGATGAGAAAATATTCCTGGGAAGCCCCCAGAAATTTCTCTGGCTGATTTCTATTGCTGCTTACTGAGGTAAATTCCCCTTGCCATTACCTGAATGACAGGATATGTGGGTTTCTAGAGACCAGGCCTATGGGATCCAGTTTCTCTTCTGCTTTTCCTTACAGGCAGTATATACAATGTCAGCTAAAGTTTGCATTTTTTTTTTTTTTATATAAGGAAACTTAAGTCACAGACAACCACTGTCATCTTACTGAATTCACTGAGTACTGGTTTTGGGTAATAAGTAGCCTCTTGACTGCAACCATGGATGAGATCCTTCTTAGCTCAGTCTTTTGAATCCCAACCCGTCTTGAGAATTTATGCTACTTCTATTATTATTATTATTATTATTATTATTTTGTGGTGCTGAGGATTGAACCCCCAGGGCCTTGTGCATGTGAGGCAAACATTCTACCAACTGAGCTGTATCCCCAGCCCCATCTACCATTATTTTGACATTTCTGAAAGTATAAAGTAATTTCTGCTCAAGACCTGAGTTTTCTATCCTGGAATTTTTTTTTTTTTTCTGTTCTTTTAATAACTGGAGTGCAGCATCAATCATGCTCTTAAGTGCTCTTGTGGGGTAAGGCCTGCAATTAAGACTCAATATTATGTGCTACCTTGACATGCTGTAAAGTTGAAGGGCCTAACGGCAAGTTCTCCTCCCTCCTATGCTCTTTTGGATAAGGTCTCCTTGCCAAACAACTTTTCTTATCAAAGAGACCAGGCACAGTTCCTGCTTATCCATGAGTAGTGGGTTTCAGTTCTCTGCCAGCTGCAGAATTATTAAAAAACAACCCAATCATATTCTCCCTTCAGGATCAGGAGACACCATGTCCTCTCAATACTTCAAATCCTGCCTCCCGCAGCCCCTATTTGCTCACTCTGTTCCTAAGTTCCTGCACTCATGTGACCCTGCATGGCATGAATTGTGCTCCTCCCTCAGGCTGTGAGTATATGTGACTAATAAACTGCTGTTGGTCTCGCCTGCCCAGTGTCAGGTGTCAAGTGTTCAGCTACCCCCGTAATCCTGAGCAAGAATCCCTCCCTCACTGACAGGGTGAGGAGGAGGTGATTCAAACAGCTCTGGTCACCACAGTCCTGAAGTGAATCCTATGGGTATTAGTTCTTTTGCCCCTTTCTCAGGGCTCCTAAGCTGCACCTGTTCTCTGCAGATTTTTAGATGCTGCCCTTCCGGGTGCTATGTGCTACATTTTTCCATACCTCGCCACCTCTAGGGCTTCACGCTCAGCAAGTTACCAGCTCTTACAATACCAACAACAACCCGGAAAACTTAGAAGCAACTTCTTTGAGATCAGTAAAAAGTGACTGAGCATTGCCCTTTTCTTCTCTAGCAACATCAATATTCTCCAAACCCTCTTTACTGTTTTACTATATCACCCCATACCCCCGCCACCCTGATGATTATCCACATATATTTCTGAGAGTAAAGGGAGTTTTTGCTATGGAGACTCAAATGTCTGTCCAAAAATTAGTCAGATAGTAAATAAACCTTTCCTTTAATCCACTTCTCTGAGAAGTCATTTTTTTCACTTTCTTACAATCATTCAGCTTACTGAAATATGCTCATGGTAGGTTACATTATGAACTGATCAATCTCCATCTAACCTTCAGTGTCTATGTGGGCCATGATAGGTCCTATGGAACCATGAGGGAAAAGAACACTCATCTGATGTTGCCCCTACTGAATTGGGGTGGGTTCCTCCAAAACTGTAGGATATAGATCTCCCTTCTAATATTTCATGACCATGTGACCAGTTCATCTGAAGATTAGGAAATGAGATTTATGTATATTAGTCAAAAAATATAGGTGATTATTTAAATTTGGATTAGGGAAAGCCTAAATTTAAAAGCACAATATGGGGGCTGGGGTTGTGGCTCAGCAGCAGAGAGCTTGCCTAGCACATGCGAGGCCCTGGGTTTGATCCTCAGCACCACAAATAAATGAATAAATAAAATAAAGATATTGTGACAACAACTAAAAATATTTTTTTTCTTAGAGAGAGAAAATTTTAATATTTATTTTTTAGTTATTGGCGGACACAACATCTTTGTTTGTATGTGGTGCTGAGAATCGAACCCAGGCCGCACGCATGCCAGGCAAGCGCGCTACCGCTTGAGCCACATCCCTAGCCCTAAAAATATTTTTTTTTTTTTTAAAGAGAGAGTGAGAGAGAGAGAATTTTGTAATATTTATTTTTTAGTTATCAGCGGACACAACATCTTTGCTTGTACGTGGTGCTGAGAATCGAACCCGGGCCGCACACATGCCAGGCAAGCGTGCTACCACTTGAGCCACATCCCCAGCCCTAAAAATATTTTTTAAAAAATAAATATAAAATAAAAATAAAAGCACAATATGGAAAAAGGTAATAGATTTAACTTGATAAAATAGATAAATTTCTTCAGGCTAAAATTAAAAGCTCTTAAATGAAATTAAAAGTCAAACTAAAGGAAAGACGAAATATATATGTCAAACCATTCATAGTCTTGCTGTTAAGAGTTCTTACAACAAAGATAAGATGAACAGTCCAGTAGAAGGCTAACTGTTCCAGTAGTAGAGTCATGCAGATATTAATAGGCAATTCACAAAAGAATAATTACAAATTACAAACAGAACTACGAAAGCTGTCCATCCTTCCTAGAAAACAAATAAGTGTGAATTAAAATAAGACTAAGGTATTATGTTTTGCCCATCAAACTGGCCAAACTCCTTGTGAGTCTTATTGTTGGGCAGGGCTCATCCCCATATTAGGAAATACAGACACCAAGTATTCTCATTCCCATCTCCTGGGGTGGGATGTGACTCCTAAGGTTATATGACTGTTGCTAGTAATGCTAAGAAGCTGGGAGAGAGCAAATCTCTGGCTGCAGCAGCAGCAGCTAGTTTCCAGGACCCACCAGGGCAGAGGTGCCAGCATGGTGTCTGGTATATAGTGTCCAATGTTCAGGCCTAGTCCCAGTTGTGGCAGGCTCTCATTCTGCCTCTGTGGTAATGGCAGAGGAGTCCTGGCTGGAATGGTCCTACAGCAAGGCCTTGTCCGGGGTTGTGGCTGCACAGTCTTCCTGCATTCCCACTTTCTAAGCCTGAGGCTCTTAGCTTTCCTGACAAAACTGTGGGCTGCCCAATACCTTGCAATAAATTCCTGTGGTGGTAGCTACTGCTTGAGTGATAGAGCAATATAAAGAGAAAACTACTCAACCCAGTAATTTACTTCTTGGGACATATCCGACATAAATAATTAGAAATGTACACATTTAAGTAAAAGGCTATTCTAAACCCTGTTGAAAAATAGCAAAAACAAGGAAAAATGTGAATGTTCTAGCAGAGGGAATTGATTAAATTAATTATAATATGGAATATTATATAGCCATTAAATACATGTTCTTAAAGAATATTAAAAGACATGGAAATATGCATAATATTATGCTAAATTTTAAAAGTCAAATGTTTGGTCTGGGGATGTAGCTAATATCCCCAGTAGCAAAAAAAAAAAAAAAAAAAAAAAGTTCAGTAAGAATCTAATTTTTCATAAAGAAACAAAATGTGAACAGTTGTTTTCTCTTGATATGGGAGTACAGTATGCTGGTGAGTTTATTTTCTTTATACTTATATATCTTCTAATCCTCTTTAATAAACATGTATTTTTTTAACCTACATTAAAATGTAAAAAAAACAATTAGAAAAAAGATTGATCTGAAACTTTCAAGTAAACTAATTGGTTTTTTATTTAGTTGTGCATTTGCTTTTGGCAGTTTGGTAATAGATCTTCAACTGGCAAAGGAAAGGGGAAGATTTAGTAAGCTTCTGAAGAGATCTAATACCCCATTTCTGTACTTTTCCATAATCATCCAAAGAACTGTCTTAACGTAGGTTTTAACTTAGGAAATCTAATTTGAAAGAAAAAAAGGTATCCTGGAATTCATTTGTTCACCCAAGGCAGGAGGTTTCAGCTGGGGGAACAATCAGAAGATACAGAACTTGGGTGGACAACAGACTGATGGAGAGACCCACATATGAAGGGTAAAAGGATACAAACGCTTAAAAACCCAGGAAACACAAATACCTCATCGTTCTCCAATGAGCATATTGCCTTTGCTTTAGCTGATGTTACTCTTAACATTCCTTGCAGTGCCAGAATGCTTTTCAGTTTATGAAGTACTTGCATTTCCTCATATATTATTATTAAGCTCATTTTACTGGAGAGAAAATTAAGCCCTAGAGAACTTAAATGATTTGTGGAATGTCTCATGTTTATGATGCGGCAGCACTGGGCCTAGAAACCAGGTCTTCTGCTCTTTTGACTATATCTGGAGACAGCAGAGTGAAGTAGTTGAAAGCTTGGGCTTTGGAGCCAAACAAATCTGGCTATGCATCCAGCTCTGCCTCTTACTAAGTGTGAACCCGGAGAAACCAAATTAGTAAACTATAACCAAAAGTTTTTAAAGGAATAAAATAATACAAAACCGAAAAGTGCATTCCATGCAGTGAGAGTGTCAAGGTATTCCATTAGTCTTCAATGTATTTATATGTGTTTATAAGTGTTGTGATTCAGAAGTGAGGTGTCCCCCAGAAACTCATGTGTGAAACAATGCAAGAAAGTTTAGAGGTGAAATGATTAGGTTATGAGATCCTTAACTTAGTCACTGCATTAATTCCTCGATAGGAATGAACTGGGTGGTCATTGTAGGCAGGTAGGATGTGGCTGGAGGAGATGGGTCGATGGGAGTCTACCTTTGGGGTTTATACTTTGTTGTAGTAAAGAGAGCAGTCTCTTTCTCTGCTTCCTGATGTTCCTCGCTGCTTCCCTCTACCACACTCCTTCACCATGATGTTCTGCCTCGCCCCAGGCCCCAAGGAATGGAATCAGCCACCTATGGACTGAGACCTTTGAAACCATGAGTCCCAAATAAATTTTTCCTCTTCTAAAATTGTTCTTGTCAGGCCCTTTGGTCACAGCCGTGAAAAAATTGACTAAAACAATAAGTATAAAATATAAAAATGGATATATAAAATATCATATATTTATATGTAAAGTGAAACAATTCTCTCTTCATTCAGACACAAACACACTTATTGCTTTGTGTTAAGTCATGGTCAAAAAATGTTTGAAAAACAGGATATTAAAATGTAAGCTCCATGAGCTGGAACCATATCTGTCTTGTTCTTGATTATTTCCCAGGCCTAGCATATGGTAGTTTGTTCAGTATCCAACTGACTGAACAAACAAATTAATAGAAACCATATACAACAGGATCAGGTTTGGAAATTTGCATTCCCAAATAATTTTTTAAATTGTTTATGTCTTACATGCAAGATTAGCTACATAATTGGCCAGGTCCAAGGCAAAATGAAAATACGAAGCCCTTGTTAAGAAATTATTGAGGGGCTGGAGTAAGTGGCTCAGTGGTAGAGTGCTTGCCTGGCATGTGTGAGGCCCCATATTCCATCCTGAGCACCATATATAAATAAATAAATTAATTAATTAATTAAAAGATCCACTGACAACTAAAATATATTTTTAAAAGTTATGAAGAATTCCAAGGCGATGACAGGACATCACCATGATGCCAGTCTTGCTTAACACAACCTCTTGGGCCAGATTTTTCTAAGCAAAAATAATGAATTTGATCAGAGTATTCAATGGAATTAATGTTTATGTTCCCCCCCAATCTGTTATTGAAATCCTAACTCCAAGATTATAGTACTAAGAGATGGGAACTTCAGGAGGGGAGTTGGTCATGAGGCAAAGGCCTAATGAATGGGATTAGTATCCTTATAAAAGGCTGCCTTGCCCCTCCACCATGGGATGACATAGCAAGACGCTATCTATGAACTAGAAAGCAGGCCCCTACCAGACAATGCCTTGATCTTAGACTTCTCAGTCTCCAGAACTATAAGAAATAAATTTCAGGCATTTATAAACTATCTAATTTTTGGTATTTTGTTAGACACTTCAAATAGATGAATATATATATATTAGAATTGAAAATGTAGGCTTCTCTCCACTGCAGCTATTCATTTTAAAGTGCCTGGAACTAAAAACTGGTATTAAAAGAGAGGGAGAGGGAGCTGGGGTTGTAGCTCAAAGAGTCAGAGCGCTCACCTAGCATGCATGTGGCACTGGGTTCAATCCTTAGCACCACATAAAAAAAAAAGAAAATAAAATAAAGATATTGTGTCCACCTATAACTACATTTTTTTTAAAAAGAGGGAGAGATAGAGATTAAGGACGTATGTGCCCTGCTGGACATGATGGCACATATCTGTAATCCCAGTGACTCCAGAGGCTGAGACAGGAGGATCGCGAGTTTAAAGCTAGCCTCAGCAAAAGTGAGGCGCTAAGCAACTCAGTGAGACCCTGTCTCTAAATACAATACAAAACAAAGCTGGGAATGTGGCTCAGTGTTTGAGTGCCCCTGAATTCAATCCCTAGTGTCCACCCCCCAAAATAAGAGTGTATGTGTCCTTTAGGGATTCTACTTTAAGAGCAATGATAAGCAATGATATTCTGTGGTTTAAAATAGTGCTTTCAATCAGAAATCTCAAAATGTCTTACCAATATTGATTCCCCGTTTAAAAAGCATGCCAGTGAGCCAAGCACAGTGGCTCATGCTTGTAATCCCAGCAGTTTGGGAGGCTGAGGCAGGAGGATCACGAGTTCAAAGCCAGCCTCAGCAAGTTAAGGACGCCCTAAACAACTCAGTGAGAACCTATCACTAAACAAAATATTAAAAGGGCTGGGGATATGGCTCAGTGGCTAAGCGCCCATGGTTCAATCCCTGGTGACAAAAAAAAAAAAAAAAACATGCCTGTGAAGCACGATGTGATGCCATGGGGCGGTAGATTGTCTTCAATGCGTAAGTGGAAAATAGAGGCACAACATTAAGGAAATATTTTGAATTAGTATTAGTTTTCAGTTACTAGTTGTGTTAGTCAGCTTTCCATCACTATGACCAAAATACATGACAAGAATAACTTAGAAGAGTAAAAATTTATTTGGGGCTCCTGGTTTCAGAGGTTCAGTCCTTAGTCAGCTAACTCTGTTGCTCTGCACCTGAGGTGAGGCAGAACATCATGACCCAAGGGAATGGCGGAAGAAAGCTTCTCAGCTCATGGCAGCCAGAGAGAGAGAGAAAACAGGAGAAGAGCCAGGGATAGGATATAGTCTAAGGGAACACCCTAGGTGACTTTCTCCCTTCGGCCATACCCGACCTGCCTACAGTTATCACCCAGCAGTCCATTCAAATTATTAATCCACTGGGCTGGGGTTGTGGCTCAGTGGTAGAGTGCTTGCCTAGCATGTGTGAGGCACTGGGTTTGATTCTCAGCACTATATATAAAATAAATAAAATAAAGGTATTGTGTCTATCTACAACTAAAAATATATTTTTAAAAATATATATTTTTTAAAAATCCACTAATAATATTACACCTTTCATAAGTTAATCATTTCACCTCTGAACATTTCTTTATTGCCTAACATATGAGATTTTAGGGGGATAGAAAAGACTAAACCATACCATGGTTCAAGATTCAGAATTGCTGAAGTGTGAATCAAAATCAACAATCTGCCAGGGAGGACCTGACCCCTGCAACCTCTGTGACAGGGATGAACACTTCTTCCCATCAAGCCCTTGTGTGTTGATCTTATACCCTGTAACTCTATCAAGGGCCTGAGTAGAACAAAACATCAGATGAAAAGAAATTTGTGGGCTGGGGATATAGCTTAGTTGGTAGAGTGCTTGCCTCGTATGCACAAGGCCCTGGGTTCAGTCCTCAGCACCACGAAAGAAAGAAAGAAATTTTCTCTCTGCTTGACAGCTACAGCTAAGACTTAGATCTCCTGCCATCAGACTGGGACTTACACCATCAGCACCACTTGTTCTCGGTCCTTCAAACTTGGACTAGAATTCTACCACCATCTCTCTTGGGTCTCCAGCTCACCACTGTCAGATTGTGGGACTTCTCAGCCTGCATAATGGTATTAGACAATTCCTTAGGAGAAAAAAATCAAATAAAAAATAGGTATATTCCTTTAGTATAGTCTATTTTATTAGATTAGATTCCTCTATTATATGTCTAATAATATATAGTAATATATACTATAATAATATAATTATATAAATATATATTCCTCTAGTTTCTTGTTGTTTATTCATTTCTCTTAAATTCTGTAAAGTCTGTATTCTTTGTTATTTGTGGCCACTGAAGTGTTTGCTCATTTAGCTTAGCAGTCAATTATTGGACAGAAATTTCCATAAATACCTAAAATAAGTCAGTGTGCATATTGGGCCACACTCAGCCATGCAGTATACAGCTATGCCTAGGGTTTTACTGTCTGCCAGTAGAGACTCACAGTTGGCCAGAGGTGACAGCTTGGGGCCTTCCTGGATCTTTCATGAACACGCATACAACCTTGGCATGAAAAGTGCTTTACACACGCTTGTGGCCACCAGGAAGGTCAAATGTTGGCAGTTCTCTGCAGACAGAGTTTGAAAGTGCTCCAGCACCATTCTACACATCCAGTAGTTGTCAGCCTGTCAGTTTTCACCATGATTGCAGGCTGTTGGTTTTCAAGGTTACCATGGAGTTGAAAGGAAGGTCCAAGAATAGGCCAAATTAAAACAGCAGTTAAACTCAATGTTCCTACCAAGATTCAATCATTTTTCTTGAAGAAATGCTCCTGAGATTGACAAAAATCTTTGGTCAATTTCCAGAGTATTGAAAAAATTGATTTGGGCAATTTTGCCAGTGTTCACATTTACTGTTATGGAGGAGAGGATGTTTCAGAGGTCCTTAGTCCCCCATTTTCACTGCCACCTTGTAGCAGTTTCTAAAACCTAACCTCAGATATCCTATAGGGTCACTTCTACTATATTCAGTTATTCACAAAGGTACAGAGTTATCTTAATTTCAAGGTAAATGAACATAGATTCCAATTCAATGGGAATAACAAAGTTCTAGCAGAGCATATGTTATGACCATCTGAGGAAAATACAAGATCCCACAGTCTACCTTCTTTTTTATTATTAAATTATTTATTCTAATTTGTTTTATATGACAGCAGAAAGCAATTCATTTCATATTACACATATAGAGCATAATTTTTCAAGTCACTGATTGTACACAAAGTATTTTCATACCATTTGCGTCTTCATACATGTACTTAGGGTAATGATGTCTAAACAGTCTACTTTCTTAGCATAATAATTTGGCAACTCTCTCAACCTGCAAAATTTCCTAACTTCTCTTCCTTAAGGACCCCTCAAGTGCACCTGTAATCCCAGCGACTTGGGAGGCTGAGACAAGAGGATAAGGAGTTCAAAGCCAGCCTCAGCAAAAGTGAGGTGCTAAGTAACTCAGTGAGACCCTATCTCTAAATAAAATACAAAATAGGTCTGGGGATGTGACTCAGTGGTCAAGTGCCCCTGAGTTCAATCCCCGGCACCAAAAAAAAAACACCCCTCAAATTTTTGTTTTAGTATCATTTTGTTATTAACACAAAATAATTATACATATTTTGGGTGTAAAGGGTGACATTTTAATAAGTATGTATAATGTATGATCAGATCCAGGTAACTGGATTATCTACCACCTCAGTATTTATCGTTTCTTCATGAAAAAACCTCTCAAGTGTTTTATTTTTTAAATTTTTTCTTTTGCATGATAGTGCAGATTAAACTCAGGATTTCATACATGCTGGGCAAACTCTTGATCACTGAACTACAGTCTTTTTAAAAAATTTGACATAGGGTCTTGCTAAATTGTCTGGGTTGGCCTTTAACTTGTCTCAGCTTCCTAGTAACTGGGATTACAGACATGTGCCACAGCACCTGTTAAGAACCTCTTACATCTTATCTCACTAAAACATATGATCAAGTTTAAGTCAGAATTCTCTCATTTAAACCATATCCAGATATAAATGGTTTCTTAGGATTGATTCCTTGGGCATAATACCTGAATACCTTTGAGTCTTTCATCTAAAGAACTGTGAACTAAAGAGTGCAATTATCAGCCTTCCCAATTGGTCCCTATCCCCAATTCTAATCCAATAACCAGGACCCAGTTTTGAGAAAAAGGAAAAACAAGGTTTATTGCTTTGTCATCAAAGAAGAAACATAAGGGACTCCTGTCCCAAAGGCTGTGATTCTGCAGGAACAGGGGGCATTTAAAGAGGTGACTCAAAGGCTATATTATACGTATTCTCCGTTGGAGTTGTAATTCACTTGTTAATTTGGGAGATAGCCATTTCTGAGATCTTCTGGTAGTATCCCCAAAGTCTGGATGACTTCATTCCTATGATGGGTGTGTGCTTAAGGACAGATAAATATGCCTAGGATGGGGGGGAAAGGTAATCCTATTTCCCCAGAGATTGGGGGTGGGGTAGGGAGGAGATTAGGAAGGAGCAGGGAGAAAGGAAGAGAAAGAAACATGTCCATTTAAAAAATAAGTTGCAGTGGCAGAGCAGCAAGGGCTACATTCAAAGCACAAAGTGGACCACTGTTACACCCACACCCAAAACATTTTACAATAACTGCTGTGAACTCTCCATTTCAGAAGGAAATAACAAGAGGCACAAAAATATAAAATGTAAAAAAAGCAATATAAAAAATAGCAATTCTAAAATCCAACTGAGCAATTGCCAATTATTGGATTATAGCTTAGAACATTTATCTAGGAATGATTTCTCCATAGCTCTTACTCTATCCTCTAAACTCTTGGCTCCCCATTCTGAATTATCTTTCCTTTTTCAACATTGTTTTATGTTTATAGATTAACAGTTTCTTCAGAATGCTTCCTGGTCATAGAAATTTAGGATTACAGAGGCCCCTTTTCATTTGGTACTGTCTCTGTCCTTTTTAATACAAGCTGATGAAATTCCAGTGAAACTGTGCATCTCTACACCACTCTATTTCATTGAGATACTTCCCTACCTTTCCTACCTTGGGGTTCCTGTCAGGCTGCTATGAGAAACTCCTCTATGATTCTCAGAAACTCTGTTCTTGAATAGAGAGGGTCTGTGAGCCTTTGGAGGGGCTTTTGATTATTTGAAAGGGTCTATGAGTCCTTGCCTCAAATATTTCTGAAGACTTAAAAGGTTCAAGTCACACCCTTTATGGGAAAAGAGAAAGTTCTGGTTTTTAAACCCATCAAATCTTGGATCTTTTCTATTTGATGGGTCTTTAGTTTATCTCCTCATATATTTAATTAAATTAGGTAGAAGAAGCCCTGGGACTTATTTAACAGGCTCCCTGGAAGTTTTCTAAGCTAGGTCTGAGAAACTGATGTGACTCCATTTTTGAAAATAAATAAATAATAGCAGCTTCTACCTCAATGCCTGTCCTAAGGAAGGGGATGTGACCCTTGTCCTTAGAAAAACCCACAGAGCACTCCTAAACACATACCCATGCTGCTGAGTTGTTTGTCTACAAATAACAGGAGAGATCTGCAGAGCCAGGTGTCCCTGATTCAGTTAGACTAGGTGAGGACCCATAGCAACCCCTTAGCAACCATCAATCAGCATGAGACAGGGAAAATACCTGGGATACCAAATGACCCCCCAGTATTTTATTGTAGTTGATAACATGTTGGGAAACCATGTAGTTCAGCACGAACACCCCTTGAGGCTTAAACCAATCAGTTCAAAGGAATCCCCCTCTTGTACTAGCTAATCACCCCTAACCAACTTGTTCCTATCGGTGAATGTGCTAATCAATGTTAAGAATTGTTGTTTGACTTTCCCACGGTATGGAATGATTTGCTGTGTGATGTTGTGACACATAGAGTATCCCCCCAAAACCTATAAAATCTCACTGAACAAAGGACCAAGACTCACTCCCTGAGACCACTGTGACAGGAACGGTTGTGAGCCCAGGCACCAGCTTGCAATAAAGACTCTTGTGTGATTGCATCAGATTTGGCTCCTGGAGGTCTACTGGGGTCCCATGAATCTGGCATTACAGGTCACCAGGTCTTTAAGCACATTTCCTTTCTTCTACTTTGTTGCAGGCAACTTAATTGTAAATTTTTCGCCATTATGTGAAAAGGATCTATTTTCCTCCAGCTTATAACATATCCCCCCTCTCCAGCTCTGGGCGTTGAACTCACATCACAGTCTTGCGTTTGCTCAGCAAATACTCTAACACTGAGCTACATCCCCAGGCCTCCTTGATTTCTTTTAAGCCCTTACCAATAGGTCTCTTGAGGACCAAAAGACTTCCATTGAAAGTCTCTTCCAGCCTCTTTTGACTTTCACTAACTCTCTTAGAGGTCTGTTTTCCTTCTGCATGCCCCTGGTCTCAAAGCCACTGCCTCATGTTTAAGGTTTTGTTGCAATCATTCCCCACTCACAGGTACAAAAATATGTTCCAATTATCTTTTGCTCTGTAACAACTTTCCTTAAAATATGATGGCAAAAAACACAATTATTTATTATGTTAATGATTTTATGGGTCAAGAATTTGGCCAAGGCGCATTGGGATGATTTGCCTCTGTCCCATGTTGCCTAGGACATCAGCTGGAAGACTTACTTGTTAAAGGTAACTTGATGGCAAGATGCTGGAAGGCTTATTCACCTACAGGTATGATGGTTGATGCTTGTCAGCTTGGACCTCACCTGGGGCTATATGACGACTTTAAAAAAAAAAAAAATTTATTTATTATTTTAGTTATACATAATAGTAGAATGTGTTTTGAAATACATACATGGTATCTAACTTCCCATTTTTATGGTTGTACACGATATGGAGTTAACACTGGTAGGATGACTTCTGACACTCACTACTCAGAGTAGGGCCAAACTTCACAGGTTAAGGGCACAGTCTTCCACTAGAATGTCCTCTCTTTGGATACGAGTTGCAAATTTGGGAGTCCCCAGGCTATCCTCAATTCTTACCAGCTCATTATAAACTCAGGAATTCTCACTCAAGTTGGAAAATTCACCAGTATGGTTTTCAGAATTCAGGAAAGTATTATCCTTAAGATTACAGTTAAAGAATATAAATCAGAACCAGTTTATAAAGAATATAAATCGGAACCAGTTAAAGGGAAAGAAACCTGGGTAAGTTATGAGAGTGATCCAAATGTGAGGTTTTTAGTGTCTTCCTTCTGTGGAATTAGTATATGTCACTCTCCCAGCACAGGGATGCATGACAACATGCAGAGTATTGCTAACAAGGAAGCTCACTTGAGCTCAGCATCCAGTTTTTATTAAGGCTTCATTACATAGACATGATTAATTGAATCATTAGCCATGTGACCCAATCTCCATTTTCTTCCCCTCCCCAGATGTTGGGTTAATATCACCCAATAAAAAATATCAATTCATTGATCATATGGTTGGTCTTTCTAGCATGGTCAGTCTCCATCTTTAATCATGTCATTTGTTTAAACTATCTAGGGGCCCACCATTAGTCACTCCATTAACATAAACTACCGGAGTCTATGATGAATAAGAAAGATACCCTGATCATATTACCGGTGACCATGAGTTCTGTTTCCACAGATGTGATGAACAGATGTGATTGAACACCTGAGCAATGCCAAGGCAAATATAGAAAGCAAGTTTTATTTAAAGGATAGAAACAGACTTCTTAGGGACTGGGGTTGTGGCTCAGTGGTAGAACACTTGCCTAGCATGTGTGAGGCACTGGGTTCCATCCTCAGCACTGCATAAAAATAAATAAAATAAATGTTCATTGACAACTAAAAAATATTTTTTAAAAAGAAAAAAAAGAAAGAAAAAGAATAAAAAGAAACACACTTCTCCAAAGAGAAGGGGTCCAGAGCTGGTATCTAAAGAAGTGGGAGTGTCCTGTGCCTTTCATACATTTTAGATTTTCTTTGTTATCCTGCCCTCTTCTCCTTTATCTCACCCAATCCAGTGTATCTGACCCGTAGCCGTAGCCAAGGGATGCGCCAAAAGGTGAGAAGCAAACAGGCAGAGGAAGGGCTGCCCAGGAGGTGCTTCATTAACAACTCCTGCAAATCCCTACAGGAGGAACAATCCCTGAGGCAGGTTACCTTAGCAACAAGTTGAAGGAGCGGGAGGGGGATGGGCACATGGAAGGAGGAGGGGGCTTTGGAGATGTCAGCTTTTGCTTTCTTTTCCTTTCCAACCAGCCCCCATCTTTCCAATCAGACTCAATTATTTATTATCTATATTGACTGCCTTTTTGTCCCTTAGCTTCAATCACTCAAAAAAATTGCAACATTTTAGAGACTCCCTCTCAAGAACTGGGAGCAAAAGCCAGCCAAGCTCTTTATTACACAGGCTGTCAACTGGAACCCTTAGCCTCTCCATGTTACCTGGGTTCCTCACAATATGGTAGTGTAGTTCCCAGGGCCACTGTTTCAAAAGACTGAAAACGTATTATGTTCCCTTTTATTATCTAGCCTTGGAAATAAGGTATTGTCATTTCAATCACTGTATTTGTTAAATAAGCTCCAAAGTCTTATCAAAGGTTAGATAAAGATTTAATTTCTAGATAGGAAAATGACAAGGTTTAGAAGAGAAGTAGAACCAAAAACAGGAAGATTGTTTTCAAAAAATAAAATCTGACATACCCATCAAGTGTGAAGTCCTGGGGGCTTTCAAAATCATTCCCATCCCAAGGATTCTGAGGCTAGCCTTCCCTGCATGTAAAGTCCCTTCCTAATGCAAATCCACTCCATCCTTCAAGGATTAGTGATGCCTATGAACAGAAATCTCAATATGAATAGACCTAATAAAAGAGAGAATTTGTTGCTTTAAGTAACTGAACATTCCATAGCTTTGGGCATAAAGACAGATGCTCCAAACTCTCATCTTTCTCATTGCTAGCAGTGCCAGGGAAGCAAGGTGTCTTATCTCTGTGACTTTCAAACAATTCTTGGAATTTACTCTAACTGTCCAGCACCAGATTCTGGATTCAAAGGAAGGAATTACACTGAGCAAAGAAAGGGTGATTCTCCCTAAAACAATATAGATTATTGTTACCAGCATATAGGGAAATAGGTATGTCAATGAGAGAGTTGGATTTTTTTTTTCTTTGTTAGAGTGGAATGTTGAAGCTGGAAGGAACCATAAAGATGAATAAATATAAAACCTTTATTTCACATATGTGGAAACTTGAAGTTCAAATCAATGAAATGAAGGACTGAGATGGTAGCTTAGTAGCAGTGTGTTTTCCTGGCATATGTGAGGTTTTTGGTTTAATCCCAGTACTTGAAAAGAAAGAAAGAGGGAGAGAGAAAGAAAGACATTTTCTAAGTCATGTGCAATGACCTATCATCTAAAATTATAGACAAAATAAAATAAAATAAAATTATAGCCAAAAGTAAAACCCTGTTTTTTTAACTACCCAGGCCAGAGAATCTTTATGGACTGATGTCATAAAAATAAATAAATAAAGCGCCAAATATATATATATATTTGGCATATATATTTGTTTGTTTTGGTTTGGGTTTTGTTTTGTTTGTTTTTTGGTACTGGGGATTGAACTCAGGGGCACCGACCACTAAGCCACCTCCCCAGCCCAATTTTGTATTTTATTTAGAGACAGGGGCTCATTGAGTTGCTCAGCACTTTGCTTTTGAGGTTGGCTTTGAACTCACTATCCTCCTGCCTCAGCTTCCCAAGCCACTCCAATTACAGGCATGCACCACAGTGCCCGGCTCCAGGACTATATTTTAAACCTCAGTTTTCTATTATTAAAAAAAAAAAAAAAACAGCAAACATTGGAGTCAAAAGAGCTCGAATTCTATCCTCTCACTTGCTCTACAAAGTTGGACAAGTTGGCTTAAACTTTCTGAGCCTATATTTCTCATCTGTAAACTATAGGCAGTAACAAATACCTTGAAGGGATACCTTGAAAGATTAAATAAGATATTGAAGAAATACAGGCCACAGGAAGTGGTCAATAAATAGTAGTTATTATTTACATCTCTTGCCATGGTTAATAGAGTTTGATATATACTGTATTCTTGTGGCATATATGCTGTTTGACTAACCTAATTCTTTTCAGAGGTGAAGGATTATGATTTATATCATCTAGAACATTCTATTAATAAGAAGTCACTGAAAGTTTCTTTTTATAGGCTTTAAATTCATATTAAATAGCCAATGAAGATCTGTCCAAATTAGATAAAATTGCAAGAAGCATTACGTGAGCTTTTAAACATACTTTTGTACCATGGTCTTTGGTAAATTTAGTATAGGACAGCAGAAATTCTATGTTGTCAATTCTATGTGTTACTACATTTCATTTTTTGCTTTGAATTCAGGCTGACCTGACATGTGATGATGATTTTAGTGATGACAGTCTAAATAGTCTGACTGCCCTCTAGCCAATGTTTATGGGTACATAACCCAGATATGATACACATGACTCACCAAGCCATATAAATCACTGGTATTTTATATCAAGCCAAGATTTTTCTTTTGGCATCGCATGTTTCAAGTACTCACATTGTTCCCTTTAATCTTTCCATGCTTTTGTTGTGAATGACAACACAAAAGAGTTCTGTGTGTCTTTCTATTTGGACAAAGGTCAGGACTTTTGCTGCCCCCCCAAAAAAGATGTACATATGGTTCTTTTAAAGTTCTAATGCATATTTTTATTAAATATGTTTTTGAAGAACTTGGAATTGTTATAAAATATAATTTGAACAATAAATTATTTCTTTTTAAGATTTTTTTTTTTTTATTTACTTTTAGTGGTGCTGAGGATCAAACCCAGGGCCTTGCACATGCTAGGCAAGCGCTCTACTGCTGAGACACAAGCCCAGCCCCAACAACAAATTATTTCTAACAGATATTTGTAATAGCATTGACATACATCTAAAAGGCTGATAAGGGCCTGGGGATATACCTCAGTTGGTAGAGTGCTTGCCTTGCATGCACAAGACCCTGGGTTCAATCCCCAGCATCAAACACAGCACCCCCCCCCCCAAAAAGAAGCCTGATAAATTAGAAGTTTGCAATATATTATTTACATCCCCTTTTATGTTTAATGATGTTTGACATGGTAGATTCTTACTCAATACTTGTTTTTTAAAAAAATATTTTTAGTTGTAGATGAACATGATACTTTTATTTCATTTTTCACGTGGTGCTGAGAATTAAACCCAGTGCCTCACACGTGCTAGGCAAGTGCTCTACCACTGAGCCACAACGCAAGCCCCGATACTTGGTTTAAAACAATGAATTATTCTTTTCAGTGGTGAATGCTTATGATTTACACCACCATCTAATGAATAGGCTGAGTTTGACACTGAGGGTGAAAATTGTTGTTTTGACTCATCAGCGTAGAGTCTATAAATTCTACAGTTGTATTATAATAGCCACAATAATTTTTATTGTGAAATATTGCTCAAGTGACTGAAATGTACTAATTATAAGATTAAACATAAAATTAGTCATACTCCTTTTCCAAAGGCCTATACGAGGTTTACTTTGAAGACTTGATATACAGACCATTAAATTGAATGAAGAAAACCCAATAGCAGTAAGAAAACAGAACAAGTAAAATGTATGTATTTCTTTTACAGCTTAATGAATAAGAGCAACTCTAAACACAATTATGAAAAAAGTAAAATTCATCTTTGGTGTTATCGAGGTCTTTACTACATCACTTCTAAGTTTCTTTCACTACATATCACCAATACACATCAAGGCAACTTGCTTCCCTGGTATCAAAACTTGTCTTGCAAAGAATCTAACAATTTTCATATCAAGGGTAAATGTTGTAACTATACATCACCCCTACTAGATAGCACAAGATGTGCATTAACTGCAGAACATTACTCTTCGGGTTTTCAAACATATGTTTGGAGAGTACTGAGGAGAAAAAGAAGGTAATGAAGCCTAATGTGGTGGCGCACGTCTGTAATCCCAGTGGCTCAGGAGGCTGAGACAGGAGGATTGCAAGTTCAGAGCTAGCCTCAGCAATAGGGAGGCCCTAAGTAACTCAGTGAGACCCTGTCTCTAAATGAAATACAAAACAGGGTTGGGGATGGCTCAGTGGTCAAGTGCCCCCAAGTTCACTCTGGTACCAAAAAGAAGGTAATGATATTCTTAGAGAATATTTTTTTAGGACAATAAGCAATTACCTGAAATTGAACCACTTAAGTGGGGTTGTGTCTTACCTACACCTAACCAGGCGTTTTCTTTTCTTTTTTTTTTATGATTTATTTTTTTCCCCTTCATTCCCCTTTGTCTAATCCAATAAACTTCTACTCACTGCCCGCCCCCCCTTATTGTGTGTTAGCATCTGCATATCAGAAAGAACATTCAGCCTTTTAGGGACTGACTTATTTCATTTAGCATAACTATTTCCAGTTCCATCCATTTACTGGCAAATACCATAATTTTATTCTTCTTTATGGCTGAGTAATATTCCATTATGTATAGATACCACATTTTCTTTATCCATTCATCTGTTGAAGGGCATCTAGGTTGGTTCTGTAGCTTAGCTATTGTTAATTGAGCTGCTATCAACATTGATGTGGTTGTGTCACTGTAGTATGCTGATTTTAAGTCCTTTGGGATAACTTAAACCAGGCCTTTTCCATGAGGTATTCCTTAGTAAATTTACCAAGAAATGTTACTTGATGAGTCATGGGCCAAAGTATTCAAATATAGTTCCTGGAAAACATAAGTCCCAGTAAAAAGAGATTTCAGAAGGCTATATTCTTACCACCAAAATGTAATCACTTCAAGCTGGAAGCTAATTTCACTTTCTCTTTAATGATGCATGAAACTGACATGAAAGGATTTTTCTACTTCTACTTTTGTTTTCCTAAAATCAAATCTCTTCTCTATACTGTAACAAGAGCAAAACACAAATCAGATCATGTTATCCTCTGCAAAAACAAAACAAAAACAAAAACAAACCTCTAGTGGTTTTCCATCACACTTAGGATTTAAAAAAAAAAAAAAAAAAAAAAGTCCCTCCTGAGGCCTATCTACATCATATCCCCAGCTCTTGCAGCATTTTCCAGACATCCCAGAGTTTCATCTGTTCTTAAGCACTTCTATCCCAGGGCCTTTGCACTGACCTGGGACACTCCCCCAGAACTTCACTTGATGACTCCTTTCTGTCATTCATTCAGGCCTGCCCCACTGCCACCTCTTTTAACAGAATTACTTTGATCAAGACCTGTAAAGTAACGTGTCCTTCTCTCCCTCTCTCACCTTGCCTGTCCATGCCTACTTTACTGTTCTTCCTTTACAGTACTCACCCTTCTCTGCAATGAAGTTATTTGCTTTCTGTTGACGCCAAGTAAACTTGAAAACCACCCCCTCTTCACCACAATATCCCCAGCATCTACAGCTGTGTTCTGGAATATTCCAGAGGCTCACCATCTATTGAATGAGTAAAAGGCATGGTGACTCAAGTTCTCTGATACAGGATTATAAATGCTATGCCATTTAAACACAGAAATGAGACTTGAGGTCCTTCTTTTGAAACAGTATAAGAAGAACAATCTAGAGTTTAGAGTCAAAACTAAATCGTTGCATTTCATGCAGATGGCATGCCGAAGAAAACACATGTAAAGGGACCAGCAGGGATGGGAAATGCAAAAATCTCCAGCCAAGGATACTTTTCTTTCCTGTACACATAATAGGCCATATAGACCATCCCACAGGCAGGGATTTAAGAATCAGATGGTCCCGTTTGCAAAGAACTCTTCTCATCTCCCTTTAGTCTCTCCATTCACAAAACAGAGGGGGAAATAGTATCTTCTTGACAAAGTTATTTTGAGAATTAAATAAGGCAACACCCATTAGCACAGTCTAGGCTAAATTCTTTTCCCTTTCTTTATATTTAACTAAAATTCTTTTCTCTATAATTCCCATCAAGTGATTCTAGATTTATTCTGAAGAACATTAAGCAATTCTGTGACCATTTTCACTGAGTGATATGGTTGTCTACATTTTTCAAGAAAAAGTACACATTAATATCACTGTATCTAATAGCTCTCAATGACTTTGTCTTTTAATTATTGCTTTTGCCATTCAATGAAAACCATTTTTAGGAGAGAATCAAGATAAAGATTAAAGGTAGACCAGGGATGGTGGCACACACCTTTAATCCAGTGGCTTGGGAGGCTGAGACTGGAGAATCCTGAGTTCAAAACCAGCCTCGCAAAAGTGAGATGCTAAGCAACTCAGTGAGTCCCTGTCTCTAAATAAAATACAAAATAGGACTGGGGATATGATATGGCTCAGTGTCCAGTGCCCCTGAGTTTAATCCCGGTACCAAAAAAAAAAAAAAAGAATAAAGGTAGGCTAGGTCTGTAGCTCAGTGGCAGAGTGCCTGCCTTGCATGTGTGAGGCAGTGAGTTCAATCCTCAACACCACATAAATATAAACAAATATCTATCTACCTACAACTACAAAAGTTTAAAAAAAAGAATAAAGGTGAAGATAATTACTGAATAAATTCCTCAAATATTTAAGGAATAAGATGGGTACACATCAGACTATGGCAGCTTTTCCAAAAGCAAAGAACCTAATTACTGAGCATTCACTAGGTGTCAAAAATGTGCCATCTCTTCTACTGGACTTGCGTGCATTTAGGGGCAAAGGACCAAATAAAAATAAAAATGGTTTTATCCATAAGAAACATTTAACAATCCCTTGTAAATATGAGTTCTCAAGGCAGGCAATTACAGAGATGGCTCAATGGCTCAACAGTGTAAAAGTTGCAGTCTATTGCTATTGTTCCTCTTCTCCACATTACCTTGTTTTTTTTACAAGATGGTCTGAAAATTCCAGTTTCACATATAGACATAATATAAACTGAAGAAAGCATTTTTTTCCCCTCATATAGCTCTTTTTATTAGGAAGAAAAATCTTTTCCAGATCTAACCCCTCAAGACTTCTCCTCAGACTCCCACTGAGCAGAATTGGGCCACATATCCATGCCTTTCAGTCATTGTTTCCTGATACAAATAGAAAAAAATCATGTTTTTATGACATAGATATTTAGATGAGGTTGCTTATAGTTCAATGGGACCATCTCAGGACTTGAGCAGCTCAATCTCATTCTAATGTTCCAAGGCCTTAAGGATTAATAGCTTGTCATATCTATGACCCATTTGAGATATGTCAGTTTATGCTGGCCCATAGATTGGCATACAGTCAGGTACCACATCATGATGGTTCAATCGGAGACAACCACATTTCTGATGGGTAGACCTAGAAAACCCTCATCATCTAACGATGGCATAGCTGTGATAGCATCCTAGGGCCATGTACCACTCCTGTTTGTGGTGATGCTAGCATAAACAAACCTACTGAACAGCCAGTTATCTAAAGTATAGCCCATACAATTAGGAACAGTACTTATGTACTGTTGTTAATAAACAACTATGTTACTGGTTTACATGCTTTTTATCATTATTTTTAAGTGTATTCCTACTTAAAAATAAAGAGTTAACAACTGGACACAGTGGCACATGCCTGTCATCCCAGCTACACATAAGGCTCAGGCAGGAGGATCACAAGGAGGCCGGCCTTGGTAATTTAGCAAGATCTTATCTCAAAAAATAAAATAAAATAAAAAGGGCTGGAGATGTAGTTCAGTAGTAGAGTGCCGCTGGGTTAAACCCCCAGTACCATGAAAAAAATAAGCCTATTATAAAATAGTGTGCAGTGTTACTCTGGCAATGGTCTCACTTGTGTTTGCTACATCTCTGAATTACAGAGATCAAGAAATCAAAACACTACAATGAGTGATTGACCTACACCATCCAGGTTTATATAAGTGCACTCTATGACGGTCACACAATGACAAACTGCTGAAGAACACAGTTCTCAGAACATTTCCCACCCTTAATCAATGCATGACAGTACTTTGCTCTAAGTTATAATGGAGAGTTCTAGAGAGCATGTATCCATATACAAACTCAGGTGAAAAACCTGCCAATGAAGAGGAAGAAATAAGTAGTGGTAGGACAACCACCACTGTTAGTCATATTTTCCAGGGCACCTGATCTATTCTAATTTTCACAATACATCTGGGAGGAAGCATTTTGTGGAAGATGAAGCCAAGGCTATAATAACTTAAGTGACTTACTTAAGGTTGGCAAACCAGTAAGGGGCGTATACAGACCCAGTTGTATGCTGGCAAACATTTAACCAGTATAGTTCTAACATGCTCATTGGTTAACATTTTCATTGAAAAATAAAGTAAAATAACAAAGATATACGTCAGAATTTGTCAATAATGTGTGTTACTCTGTTGCTGTATTGGATGTTTTTATGCTGTTCACCATTTAACAGTTATAGACACAATAGGCTCTTTAATTTTAATCTGCATAAAACATTTTCTCTGTCACTTTCTTAAATCTAACCCTGATCTGTGGTTTTTGCTAATTTCCAAAGTATAAATACTCCCTCCATGGTCAATTTCAACCTATCAAAGTGAAGCTGCTGAAGGCAACCCTAGGAAGAAATGTACAGTAGCACATTACATATAATTTCTACCATGCAGACACAATATGTATAAATTACCTCAAGACATGGATAACAGTAAAATGTATTAAAATAATTTGAAAGTGATAATGATGACTTTTTATCATACAGTACCATTATTTAAATTTTACTTAATTAGAAGTTTATATAATTTTAAATAATGACTGTATTTAGCAAACAGCTGGCAAAATTCCTGAAACTTTAACAATGTTTTCTCATGAACCAGTACAAACTGTCTGTCCACATCTTTGCCTTGCACTAAATCTAGTGCTCTCCCCCACTATTCCCTCTCCCTGTTGCCTTCATTACTAGCATGTAAAAGCTAGTGATGATTAGTGAATGCCCAGTAGTGAGTACCCAGGAAAAACCTAGGGTACCAGTCATTACTTTCTGTGACCCTAGGTAGTAACAACCTCTCTTTTTTTTCTTTTTCTTTTCTTTCCTTCCTTCCTTCCTTCCTTCCTTCTTTCTTTCTTTCTTTCTTTTTTTTTTTTTTTTTCTTTTAGTTATGACCTCTCTTGACACTCTGTTTTCTCCTCTGTAAAGAATCAGAATAACAGTTCTTGGCCTGCCTACCCACAGGGGTTGTTGAGAGGATTAAAGTGGTTGGTCTATATGGTAGTTGCTTAGAAACTGTAGAGCCAGGTACTGATAAAAGGCTCTATTATGATGGCCATTTCATCACTTGTTTTGAACCAGGCCACCATTGTTAAGGATGTAAAACATGTTACCACCTTCAAAGGTATGGTTTAGTTTAGTGCAATACAAAAGTTGAGTTGCTTAGCGCCACGCTTTTGATGAGGCTGGCTTTGAACTTTTGATCCTCCTGTCTCAGCCTCTGGTGCCATTGGGATTACAGGCACGCACCACTGTGCCTGGCCAGGAATTCTTCTTAAAGAGTCTACCCAATTTTTTTTTTTTTTTTTCAGTTGAAGATGAACACAATGTTATTTAACAAAGTTACCTATATTAGGAGCAAAATTATGTTTTCAAAGCTTATTGGTTACTATTTTCTAAATGCTGTTGGATAATCTGATGGGACAGCTCCCTGGAGCTGGAATGCTTCTCAATTTCAATAGTTGAATGAAGATCCTGTTTTATTAATTTATTTTCCAAAGCCATTGTGCTTTTTGGGATCTACTCAACAAATTATTATATATGTGTTTCCTGTCCCTGCCCCCATGGTTTCCTAATTGTAAGAGTAAAATCCTAAAGATCCAAATTGAAACATTATTAAATTTGAATGACAATGAAATATTTACCTTGAGTTTGCTGAAGTTCTCTTTGGGCTGTATACTAGTTTTTCCTGACAAGCTCTTCTCCACATCAGGCTGTTTGCCCCTGCTGATCCCTCTACTTGGAAAGATTTTTTTTTTTTTTTTCCTGTGGTGCTGGGGATTGAGTCTTGTGCATTCGAGGAAGCTCTCTACCAACCGAGCTATATCCCAGGCCCAAAATCCCATGATTCTTTTATTATTATTTTTTAGTTGTAACTGGACATAATACCTTTTATTTATTTATTTTTATCTGGTGCTGAGGATCAAACCCAAGGTCTTGCATATGCTAGGTGAGCACTCTACCACTGAGCCATGACCCCAGCCTTCTTAAAAAAAAAAAATAGTTGTAAATGGACACAATACCATTATTTTATTTATTTATTTTATGTGGTACTGAGGATTGAACACAGTACCTCACATGTGCTAGGCAAACACTCTACAACTGAGCTATAGTCCAAGCCTCTCTCCCAAGATTTTTTTTTTTCTTTTCTTTTTGGTACCAGAGATTGAACCGAGGGATACTTAACCACTGAGCCACATCCCCAGTCCTATTTTACATTTTATTTAGAGACAAGGTCTTAGTGCCTCACTTTTGCTGAAGCTGGCTTTGAACTCAGGATCCTCTTGCCTCAGCCTCCCAGTGACTTCATGCCTGCTGGGATTACAGGCATGAGTCACTGAACCCCCATGATTCTTTACAAAACAACTCCTTTTCATCTTTTGGCTCAAATGCTACTTTCTTAGAGAGGTCTGCCCTAAAACACCTGTTTCATCTCCCTTGTCTATTTCCCTGCTTGTTGCCTCATAGCACTGTTCACAAGCTCTGGTGTCCTTTTTCTTTACTTCTTTATTATGACCCTCATTGTAAGGTCAGTTCCTCAGGGGCAGGAGATCTTGTTCATTGATGTTATTCTCTACCCTCAGTATCCAACATAGTGCCTGGCACACAGTAACTATCTGTTGAACAGATAAACCTATCTGACAAGATTCAGTATTGTAGGGCTGTGGCTATAGACACTTAACTTGAGGTGAAAGCCTATCCCAAAGATTACCCAGGACTTGCCCTGTGACATTCACAGTTGCCCATATTTCTCTCAGAGGCCAGGAGAAGACATAGAGGCAATACTAGACTGCTGACTCCCTTCTGCCCCACCCTAGCAGAGCTGCCCCTGTGATGTCACACATGACAGGATTCTCTAATCCTTTTCATTCTGTAACAGTCTTGTAAACAGCTAAGTTTTTCATAACATGATATATTAAGGGGGGAGGGAGGGAGGAGAATGGGATGGAGGATATACCTACCCTGAACAAAATTAGTTTAGGAAGAGTATATGCTCATAAATTCATCTTCAGGAGAAAATGGGTAGCAGAAGTTCATTTGGGACTAAACTAACAAAAACAGGGATGAAAAAAATAAGAAAAAGAAAGGCAAAGGAGATAAAAAGAAGAAAGAAGAAAGGGGGGAAAGATAAAAGAAGCAAAAAAAAGAGAAGAAAAAGACACATGAAGTGGCTATGGGAGAAGAAAAAACCTACATCAGGTAGTGAAGGAGGAGGTGGAAGGAAGAGTTGGACCAACTCTTACTTGGCTTTGTAACTTTTGCATAGTGACTGGCTGCTGGGTGGAAGGATGGATGGCTCAGGGCAGGGGATTCTCAGGTTTCCCCCAGGGAAGTCACTTAAATGCCTGAGATGTATTTTGAGAGGTCCAAACAAGGCCAGGCCAAGGGTAAGTCTCCTGGATGAATTCATAATGGTAATCAGGCAACAAGAAATGTAAGCCTTTTCTTTAAATCAGGATTGTAGAGGAAAGGGAAAGTACTATGAAGCAGACTAAGCTTTAGATTGCTCTTTGTAGTCTCTTCCTCACCTCAAGTCTCTCAATTACTAGGCTATTAATATACAGCAAATTCAGGACTTTAAAAAAAAATTTTTTTTATCTGTAGATGGACACAATACCTTTATTTTATTTTATTTTTATGTGGTTGCAGGGGATCGAACCCAGTGCCTCAACATGCTAGGCAAGCACTCTACTACTGAGCCACAACCCTGTCCCAAATTCAGGACTTTAAAGCTAATCTTTCACATAACCTCCTTCCTCTTAGCCAAACTGAAATATACAAACAGATTTCCAAAGCAGAATAGGATAATTTTATAGGATACCTATATAAATCACTAAAATATAGTCATTGCCAAAATAGTCCCAACAGATTTTTCACAAAAACTTACTATGAACATTTGTTGGAGGCTTTAACAAAGTCTTATAGTTAGAAGAAGAAGAAGAAGAAGGAGGAGAAGGAGGAGGAGGAGGAGGAGGGGGAGGAGGAGGAGAATTATTATTATTATTATTATTATTTTAACCTTCATTTTTTTCAATGCTCTTTTTTGCTTCTTCTACATATTTTGTCTTTTCCCATTTAGCTTAGAATTTAATAATATTAAAGGGAATATCATAATATCAAGCATACTTAATCAGATAATATTTTTGTTCCAGATTTTAAAATGTTAATCTTATATCCAAGAGTTTCCTAATACTACAAAACTATATCCACAAGTAAGATATATCCACAAGGAAGGTACAGCTTGATTGTGCTACACCGTGCAGTCTTTAAAAATCTCTTCATGTTCATTTTTTTTTCTATTTTTTAAAATCTCTTCTGCTACAATTGACCCAGATTCTCCTACAAGTGTAGAAAAGAGAAATGAAGGGTATGAAAGCCTAAAGGAAGAAAGCTGAAAGACAGGAAAGAACTTCAGGTTCTCTAAAGTCTACTACTGCCATTGGTGAGCCAGATTCAGTCTTCTAAATAAGAAAATTTGATTTGAAGAACTCTCCAAGTGGTGGTTGCCACATGGGCTTTTCTATTTCAGAATGTTAATGAGTCCACTAGCATGCTAATCATGCTGTTACTCGTCTGAAGTATTAAGGATTTCAATAAGGCAGAGTTTCAAAGATCTTTGATCTAATTTTTTTTCATTTTTGGCAGGTGTATAGAGAATTAAGAAATGTGTCCTCAAATGATACTGGGACCAAATGCATACTGAATTTTATTTTTCCTTAGTATACCTGGAAAAGATCCACCTTCATCTTCCTCTAAGAAATTCTAATCCGCACCACACACCAGTGGCTGATGATGATATTTGATTCTGGTTTAGGTCTCTGGTCTAAAAGTGAAGGGAACAGAACTTTTTCCAAAAAATCATGTTGGAAAAATTAGAAGAGTCTTCTACAACTTTAAATGCAGCTAAATAATGTCTGCAGAATGAGAGAAAAATTCGGGTAGTTTTAGATTTAAGAATTAGGGTAACTGATTTTAACAGATACAAAGTAACAGGGTGCAAATTGCTATAGTAAGCTCCTCACCTTTTTACTGGCCAGAATTCAATTTGGCTAATGTTTTTGGATGTTCTTTTTAAAGTTACCTCCTACAATTAATATTTAGGTTTTCTTTGTAAGTGCCAGAAAATCTTTTAAAAGTACGGAGTTTTCTTTTAAACTTATGTTCCTGCAAATGTGGTGTAAGGGTTAAACCTCTGACGAGAGAAAGAAAGGCACCCGAGCCAATAAGAACCTGTGCTGGTGATGTACTGCTTTCTAGTTCTGATTCATTGGCTGCCCAGGGTTTGTCATTCTATCCCCGGCGTCAGCAAGCAGCGTGGGTCGGGTTTTCTGCGGTCTAGCTAGCTAAACTGGATTTTGGTTTCCTGCACGTGCAGTTTCAAGTAACTGTAGCTCATTTCTAGCTCTTCACAGAAGCAGCTGTAACTATTCTGATTATCCTCCAGCTTTTGAAAAACCCTTGGTTTCTTTAACCTTACTCTGGAGGTCGTTGGAGGCTCTCAGTGACAGAATCACGTGACTAACTTGTGCAAATATACAGTGTGGAATCCCAGCAGCTACAGAGGGAAAACCTGCCAGAAACTCAGCATGTGCCCCGTGCGAGAATCAGTTGCACTCGCATGTGAGTGGATGATAGGGCACGTGTATTTTTGTTCTTCGGGACTCAAGGCGTGTGTCCTGGCACCTGCAGGAGCTTCCTAGGTTCACTGGGGAAGGATGGCACCGGAGGTATGGGGCCTTGAGGGCTGGGAGCTGGCTGCTATCTGGACCGATTTCGCTTTCAAAGGGACCGCGACTGCTCCCGAGCGAAAACACAAAGCTCCGGACTGGTCCTCGACGCTGCTAGGCAGCGTCTTCACTGTGGGGTCTATATTTTCAGGCAGACGGAAGAGCCTAGGTCCCAGGCGTAGCTTCCAAGTCTCGGCTCCACCAACAGCCAGATTGAGAGGTTCTCAATCCACGGGGCTCGGAACAGTAGCGCAAACTCTGTCCAGACCCTGGCGCCGGAGCGTGAAAGTCCCGGTCCTGGCTCTGATCCCGGATTCTGACGCTCCCTTCGTCCCCAACCTGGGGCGCCGGCAGCGAAGCAGAGGCGGCAAACGAAGCTGGGTAGGGCAGTGACGTCATCTGCGGTCGCCCCTCCCCCTCCTGCCGGCCCTCGCCGCAGTTCCTGCCCTACGACATCCGGGTCTCTCCAGCTGCTTTGCCGAGCCGCAGCTGTAGCGGCGGAGGAGCCGGCGGGGCGGAGCGGACGAGGGAGTGGGGGAGGGGCGGCGCCGTCGTGAGCGCGCCTGCGCGGGGCCGCGCTAGAGGCGGCGGCGGCGCTAGGGACGGGAGCGCGCGCAGGAGCTAGAGAGCAGTGGTCTCCGCGCCGGCCCGGTCCGCAGCTTCGGGTGCTCCGGCGGCTGCAGCTCCGGAACGGGTGGTTGGGGAGGGGGGTGGGGGGACGCCAGGCAGGTGGGGTGCGAAAGCGATGAATCCTCGGCTTTTCCTCCTCCTTCTCCGGGACCCGCTCTCTGCCTCCGGTTCCAACGCCCGGATGATCTGAACCGCGAGGGCGCCGAGAGCCGGGGGCCCGGACGCAGCCCGGCTCCTCCCCTCCTCCGCCCCCTCCCCGGCCCGCCGCCGCCGCCGCCGCGACCCCCTCCGCGCCCCTTCCCCGGCCGCAGTTGCTGCCGTCGCCGCTGCCTCGGCCGACCAGAGACCCGCCCGCCCGCGGCTGCTCCGGGTAAGCGCGGCGCTCGGGCCGCGGGCGGGCGGGCGGGCGGGCGGCGCGGGCCTGCGCGGCCGCGGCGGCGGACAGGCCTGGGGCCTGTAAACAAGCCGGGCGTCTGCCCGGGCGCTCCCGGGAGGAGACGCGACAACTCCACCCCCTGGCCCGGCCTCTTCCCCGGCGGCGGGCGGCGAGGGGTTAAGGCTCCGCGAGGGCGGCGGCGGGAGGCGGGGGCGGAGTGTTTGTGGCGGCGGCGCGGGGAGGGGGCGCGACCCTCCGGCGGTCGGCGACCGGGCGGGGTGCTTGTGGCGGCGACGCGGGCGAGAGCCACGGGCTGGCCTGACCCGGGAGCTGCCGCGGGACTTTTCCCGAGCTGGGAGGGAGTGGCGGGCGCCCCACCGGCCCCTGGTGTTCGGGGCTCCTACCCTCGGGGGGTGGGGGTGGCGCTAAGCTTCCTTTGAACCGGGCTTGAGTCTCAAAACACCAGATTTGGACAATTTGCTTCTGGTTTTACAGGGGGCAGGGCTGAGAGTGAGGTTTCTTCAGAACTCAAGTCAGTGATGCCTTCCAGTTCATTCATTATTAAGGCATTGAGCAAGTGAAGTAAAATTCTACTGATTTCTTATCCTTTTAGCCGTGTAAATTGGGTAAAAGTTCTTGATGTTAGAGTTGATCGAAGTAGGGTTCTGTTCTGCTTGTACATATTAAAGAAACTTGTAGCTTTTTCTTGAAAGACAGCTGGTTGTAGAGTCCTCTACTAACCACAGTTTTAGATAGATTTTGAAAATTTCATCACCCAAGACATTTTTCTCCTCTCCTTTAGAGATCCACAAAGGTCACATATTTGAGTTGTCCAAGCAAAGGAATCTGTGTGCCACCCTCACCCCAAGTTTCCTGCTAATTGGAATAATGGGACGAATGAGTTTTAAAACGTTATTATAAAAGTATGAAAGATAGTTATTGTTTGCAAAAAAAAAATGATTTTCACATTATTAAAAAAGTAAGAAATTTTAAAATAATTGTTCTGAAAGAAAAGCCATACTCTTTAAACTTCCAGTGCTCCCAAGAATCAAGCAGGGCTGGTCCTCCCAATTCCCTTTATCTCTAACACTTCAGCTTCATACTTTTTTCTTTCTACATATTGGTCTTTTTCCAAAGACTATTTCTGTAATTCCTTATTTTACAGAATACAAAACTGAAATGAGGGAGTTAATAACCCACTCCACTCCCTTTTTTCTAATCTCAGATGTTACCTTTACTGACTTAATGTTTCCTTTGCCAGTAAATAATTTGAAGCACAAAGTAACATTTCTTTCCCGATGTTATAGTTATGTTCTTACAGTTTTCTCCCGGCTCCCCTCTATCTGGTTAAAGAGTCCTGTAGGGATGATTACTTTAAACCTTTACAACAAAGCCGTATTATTGAAACTATAATGAAATGCAGGTGGAAATTGCTTAAAACTTTTTTTATTTGATATTTTTTAAGCATTTGTACATTAATGAGTAATTATGGAAGTGATATATGTATACACACACACACACACACACACACATCTGTATGTGTTTGAGAAATATGGTTGACTACTAACCGGAGTCATCAAATTTTTACATGGCTTGAATCTTTTATATATTTTTACATGGATTGTATCATTTTATATTTTAGTATGAAAGGCTGAACTGAAGATGGTAATAACCTGTTGATGGGCTCACTGCACTAGGAGACAAAAATTGTTTAGTCATGGCTGTGCTCCAAAATACGTGTCCATGGATAGGTCCTTTAACCTTTTGAATCTCAATTTCCAAGTCAGTAAAGTAAAAGGGGTAGATTATATTGTCACATGTACTATCCAGTTTTTTTGACATTGTGTGTCTCTTCATATACCTTTAAAAAGAAATATCTGGCTTATGCCAGATACTTAGATGTTTCAGCATTATAAAGCTGATTTAAGATTCTGTTTTATTTAAAAGAAAAAATTGGCGGGGGGGGGGGGGGCAGCTGGGGTTGTGGCTCAGTGGTAGAGCACTTGCCTAGCAAGTGTGAGGCACTGGGTTCTATCCTCAGCACTACATAAAAATAAAGATGGAGTGTCCATCTACAACTAAAAAATAAATTAATTAAAAAATGAAAAAGTTGGTGATTGTTCTTTAGGAAAACTATTCCTGTAGGTAGCCTTCATTGATTTTTCTGTTGGGATTGAGAAATCTGGATAAACTTACAGTAGGAAGGAAGGTGGAGATTCCAATGGAGACAAAGTGTGATTGAGACAACTGGTTTGAACAAGCTCAGGACCCTTGATAGATAGAAGGGAAGGGTATTATAAGAACACTTTGTGCTGGGCACAATGGAGCAGAGCTGTAGTTGGAGGCTAAGACCAGAAGATCACCAGCCTCAGCACCGGTGAGGTGCTAAGCAACTCAGTGAGACCCTGTCTCTAAATATAATACAAAATAGGACTGGGTATGTAGCTTAGTGGTGGAGTGCAACTGAGTTTAGTCCCCCAGAAAACAAGAGCACATTGTGAAGGTTTTTCTGTCAGTTCAAGCTGGGTCTTGATTTTGTTTTGTTAAATTCTGTTTGAAAAATTGTTCTCTAATATCTCATTTTAACCCCCCCCCAAAGAAATCTATAGATAGCATCTCATTTCTATCATACTGTAAATATTGCTGAGCAGATATTAAATACCTATATTCTTTGAATTTGTTCAGACTAGGCCAAGGCTGTTATTCTAGTTTAACTATGAATATTTAAACTAAAGACTAACTGGCCTACAGGGAGCTTGTTACCTGAAATGCACACCTATGAGAGACAGATTGTTTAAGGTGTTAGTGGGTGCTGATGTAAAAATAATTTTAAAGTGATATTTTGATGTTCCCTTCAAATGATTATCTACTTCCTGGGCAGGGGACTCTCATCTTCTTTTTTTTTTTTTTGGTACAGGGATTGAACTCGGTAGCCCTGGGCCACTGAGCCACATCCCCAGGCCATTATGTATTGTATTTAGAGACCGAGTCTCCCTCCATCCTCCTGTCTCAGCCTCCCAAAATGCTGGGATTACAGGCATGCGCACCGCACCCAGTGACTCTTGTCATTTTTAATCACATCAGGAGATAGTCTTTTATGAAAAGCAGCCCAAGTAGACTTTTGGAGGAGTTACACAAGAAGATAAAATAAGGTGTGGCCCTGTGAAATATATGGATCTTTGGAGAGGGGAGGGCATGTGAGGCAACTAGATAAAAGCTGTTTTCTTATTTCATGAGTAGTAATTTCATTTCACAATAACAAAGATATTTTAAAATGTAGTTACTTCCTTTATTTTTTAATTTTTTAAAATTTATTTAAAAATTTTTTTCTTAGTTATACATGGACACAATATCTTAGTTTATTTATTTTTATGTGGTGCTGAGGAACAAACCTGGTGCCTCACAGGTGCAAGGCAAGCGCTCTGCTACTGAGCCACAATCCCAGCCCCAGTTACTTCCTTTATTATTTTGCTGTTGTTAGCCAGGATATGTAAATTTTTCTGACCTGTGATTAGAAGCCACCTTTACATGAAAGTACTTTTGGTTAACCTTTATCTAAATCAAAAGGTTGATTCTTATTTTTTCTTCCTTTAGTATCTAATGCACTTCATATTATATAAGGATTTGTACTTCATTATTAGTCTCCAGAATATATTCTTTGATGATTTTACTCTTTACCATCCTAGCTATCTATATACCACCTAGATATTCTCTTTACCTAGCTTTTTTTCTACAAGGCATGTAGGAAGAGTAACAATTGAGGGGAGTGAGTTCTGTATACCTTTATCTAAAATGTAATAAACTTCATAATTTTTGTAGGAAACTGAAAAGTACAGATTAATTTGTATTGATAAATTAGACTGTTGATACTGTGTTTATTTTACTTTTTTGGTACCAGGGATTGAACCCATGGGTACTTAACCACAGCCACATCCCCACTCTTTTTTGTTTTTTATTTTGAGACAGGACCTTGCTAAGTTGCTTAGAGCCTCACTAAATTGCTGAGGCTGTTTTTTAAATTTGCAATCCTCCTACCTAGGCCTCCTGAACTGCTGGGATTACAAGTGTGCACCACCATGCCTGGTGATACTGTGTTTATAATAATAGAGGTATTACAAGTATTCCTTGAGTGTATAATAAAAGAGGGAGATTGAGTTTTTATAATTCTAAATGTGTTGATTTCTAATCCATTGACCAAAGTGTATATAGTATTCATATTTAGGATATGAATTGAAAGTTATTATTTTTATGGATAATGTAGTATGAATTAAAATCTTATGAAACTGAACTTCTGTAAGGTATAGGAGAAAGTAAGTGAAAGTACTTTATTGACTATTTGTGTTAGGCTTTAATTTTTCACCGTTAATTTCTATTTTAAATCCAGTCAGCCCTTCATCTTTTTGGGTTTTGCATCCATGGATTCAACCAGCCCTTCATCTCTTTGGGTTTTGCATCCATCTGAATAGATGTAATTAATAGAGCCACATTGAAGGCCCCATAAAGCAGGCAGGAGAGTTCATTGAATATTTTTAAAAATCCAGGTGTGGTGGTGCACGCTTGTAATCTCTGTAGCTAGAGAAAGAGGGTAAGGCAGGAGGATCAGTTCAAAGTTGAGTTCAAAGCCAGCCTCAGCAACTTAGTGAGGCCCTAAGCAACTCAAGTGATCTCCTGTCTTTTAATGAAATACAGAAAAGGACTGGGGATGTGGTTCAGTGGTTGAGTGCCCCTGGGTTCAATTCCTGGTACTGAAAAACAAAAACAAAACAACCTCCCCCCCCAAAAAAAAAAAAAATGAGGACAACCTTGCATCTCTGCTCAGCGTGTACAATATGAGGATCTGCAAATTTTGGTATTTGTGGGGAATCTTGGAACCAATTCCACCATGGATACCAAGAAAGGACTAAATAGACAGAAAGAACCTAAATAACATGCCAGCATTAGATCTGTGTAATTAAAAAAAAAGAATTCCTGAGTGGATTTTTTTTCCAATTATATATGAGCCTTCTTGCTTCTGGGAACCAGAATTTAAAAAGCTGAATGTTAACATCTGATTCATAGATTCCTAAAGTTAAAATGAGTATAACTGTATATACTTAGGTCTTCTAATGCAAGAATCCCTACTAAGACATTCAGAAAAAAATGTAAGACATCAAATTCATTTATCATTACTAGAGTTTCAGATGTTAACAGAAGCAAAAAGTTTGGTTTCTTCAGCAACCACTGTTCAGATTGGGGAATCAATAATAATTCTCAAATGGTTGATATCTTTAATGAATGATATGGGGCAGTGTTTCTGAATAGATGTAATTAATAGAGCCACATTGAAAGCCCCATAAAGCAGGCAGGTAGAGCTAGCCCTTTGAAAGAGACAGAACTGAGGTTGAGTTCCTGCTTTGCCACTTCCTAGTAGGGTGTTCTTGGGTAAGCCCCTTCTCTCCAAGCTACAGTTTCCTTACCTGTCATATGGGAATTGGCTTCTCATAAGGTTATCTGGAAGATTCAGTGAAAAGATTATATAAGGTGCTTGACACATTTTATACCATGAAGAACTTGCCACTGCTATTGAGTACATGAAATCCTGAGATACTTAGGGGAGTAGAGGCAGACTGGATGTAAAAAGTTGTCTTGTAGTTTTAGCAGTAAGCCTTGAAGCCAACTGAGAAGAGATTGTGTAGAGAATTTAGAACAAGTATTGGGTATATAGAGATGTCATGTGAATAGACTGAAAGTTAAGAGGTAATTGCAGAGAGTTGAGTATGAGTATTTTTATAAGTTGAAAATAATTCATGGGTTTTGAGTTAATGGTTAGGTGTGAATAGATGGTTAAATTGTGGGTAAAGAGTAACAATATAAAGCAAAGGTGAATGTTCAGACTAGAATGATCAGTAAGTAGGGAAGAATAGGTTGGTATTTTGAAGAGGAGTTACCTTTCATGGTTAGAAAGGAGCAAGAATATATCATTGCTACAGAAAAAGATATTGGAAACTAAATCATTCTGATTAACTCAGTCTGACTTTTTTTAATTATTATTTTTAGTGAAGTCTTCATAGAAGGCATTAAGGCTTTTTTTGTGGGTCCTGGGTTATTTAAAGTTGAAAAATTCTCTCTTTCCTGCTAGCATCCTATACTGTACCCCTCTCTGTTTTCCATTCTATAAACATCACAAAATTCTTTGAAAAATAGTGTTTTTTTGCATTTCTCTTTTCAGTATATACTTCAGTGTTTTGCTTTTAGAATAAAGATCAGACTTCTTGTTTTTGCCTTTGTTACTTTCTATGATTGTATCTCAGGCATGATCTATTTCAGCCAAACTGGTATAGTTGTCATCTCTGAAACACATCCTTTTCTTTTTTCTTCAAGGATCTTTGCTCTTGCTGATTTGTAGTTTGAAATTCTCTTCTTCTCCAGCTATTGTTTGTTTTGTTTTGTTTTTGTTGTTGTTTGCAGCACTGGGGTTTGAACCCAGGCCTGGAAGCATACTAGACAAGTGCTCTACCACTGAGCTACATTCCAGCCCACTTCCTTTTTTCTTTCTTTCTTTCTTTTTTTTTTTTTTTTTAAATCAAAGCTTGTTTCTGATATTTCCTCCACAGTCTTCCTGGTTCACCAATGTTTCTGCTCTCCTTTCTCTGTATTTCTATAACAATGTCTACATTATTTATATGGCTTTAATCATCATATATTTTACTTCTAAGTATCTTAATTTCATGTCTTAATTTTATAATTGTGTTCAGTTAATTCTGTAGGGAAAATATAGTAACTTATTATTATATCTACAGCCTAGCACAATGTTTTGTGGATGGTATACATTAAAATATTTGGTAATAATTAAATAAAATCTACCTGGGAGTGGAAATTACCACTGTAGGAGGAGGTTGTAGAAGTAGTTACGAGCTTTCTGATTGCAGAATTTCTTTCTGACTCTATTCTTATATAGTATTTTGGATGCACTTGAATATTTAAGTGTGAAGATTACATAAATATGAAGTATGCCAGGCACAGTGGCACATGCCTGTAATCCCAGTGGCTGGGGAGGCCGAGACGAGCGAGTTCAAAGCCAGCCTCAGCAATGGCGAGGCCCTAAGCAATTCAGTGAGACCCTGTCTCTAAATAAAATAGAAAATAGGGCTGAGAACCCAGGTACAAAAAAAGAAAAAAAGAGAAAGAAAATGAAATATGGCAGAGTTCTCATGTTGGTATAGGAGATTAGGTTGACTGCTTCTGGACCTATAGATTTAACTTTGAACTTCCTACATTTTGACTTTGAGGGTTAATTGGGCATTTATAATCACGTATCTCTTCAGAGTATTTTACATTTGCAGATATTATTATGAAGTAAATATTATCTTTTAAACCAGAGAGAGGAATTGTGGGATCACAAGAATCAAACAATATATTAGTTACAGAAGAGGCTAACTACCAACTGATTAAACAGATGGCTAACATAAATAGTCTGTATTCATATAAATCTCTAAACTTTAAACCTCATCAAAATGTTGAACTATTTCTAATATTTAGAAAATATATAGTAAAATTACCCTTATTGTTTTTTTTAAATTATTTTTTAGTTGTAGGTGGACACAATACCTTTATTTTATTTTTATGTGGTGCTGAGGATGAAACCCAGTGCCTCATGCATGCTAGTTGAACGCTCTACCTCTGAGCCCCAGCCCTAGCCCAACCATCCCTTATTGTTTTGTTTTTTTTTAAGTATTTATTTTTTTTAAATACTTAAAAAGTAGGTTTTTTTAGGTGGACACAATGTCTTTAATTCATTTTTATGTGGTGCTGAGAATTGAACCCAGTGCCTCACACATGCTAGGCGAGCGTGCTACCACTTGAAGCCACATCCCCAGCCCCAAATGTTTTTTTAGTTTTCGATGGACCTTTATTTTATTTGTTTGTGGTGCTGAGAATTGAACCCAGTGCATCATACATGCTAAGCACTACCACTGAGCCACAACCTCAGCTCCTGTGTTGTTTTTTTTAACAATATTAATTGAATACTATTTTTAACCTTATTTATTTATTTATTTATTTATTTGTGGTGCTGAGGATTGAATCCAGGCCCTTGCACATGTGAGGCGAGTGCTCTACCACTGAACCATAGCCCCCTTATTGGGTTTTTAAATGAATATTTCCTTATACTTAGTGACTGCTTAGATCCATCTATTAGGAGTATGATGCTCATGAGACCAGAATAATGAATTTGATTATGTTTCTCTTATGTTTTTTTAACCTTGACATTAGTTGGTAACAATGAGCATTTATTTGCAGGGACTATTTTAAGACATTTTTAATTGTCACCTCTATTCTTCACGACACCCCTATACAATAGTTTTATTACTTCTAACAGATGAGGAAATTGAGGCAGAGCAGCTATTTGCCCAAAATATTACAGCTGGTTATAGAAGCCAAATATATGTCCTTGGCTTTCCAAAGTAATTAATAAGCCATTGTAGTTTTATGTTACTGCTGAAAGTCTGTTGGCCATTGTGATGGGTCAGATACTTTTTAATGTATGAAGGATATAACTATAGTTCCTTTGTACTGACAGAGTGAATCTTTTTCTTTTCTTTTTACTATTTTTTAGTTGTAAGTGGATCTTTTCTTTTATTTGTTTACTTATATGTGGTGCTGAGGATAGAACCCAGGGCCTCACACATGCCAGGAAGTACTCTACCACTGAGCCACAACTCTAGCCCCACAGAGGGAGAGAGAGGGAGAGAGAATGAGAGAGTGAATCTTATGATGACATTGTACCCTAAATTTGAAAGGTTCATTATCATCTCATGTCAGCTTCCTTTAGAACATGTCACCAAGAAGAGATATACCAAAAAAAATCTAATATTTAGGTATAATACAATTAGTTTTGCAAACCATTTTTAGTTTTGTCTTAGGGCTTTTATTTATGATCACTGGTATAAATTATTCCATTGTTTTGTTTTGTAGCAGGGATTGAACCCAGGGGTGCTTAACCACTGAGCAACATCCCCAACCCTTGTTTACATTTTATTTAAAGACAGTGGTAGATAAATAAAAGACAGGGTCTCACTGAGTTGCTAAGTGCCTCACTAGGGCTGCCTTTGAAATGGGATCCTTCTGCCTCTGTCTCTGGAATGACTGGGATTACAGTCATTGTTTGCCACTTCACCTAGCTCCATTGGTTCTTTGTTCCAGTGCAATTCTTAGTTTAAGAAGATTTTATATGTATGAACATGTGTACTTACTGGGGATTGAATCCAAGGTTGCTCTACCATTTAGCTATATCCCCAACTTTTTTTGTTTGTTGTTGAGTCTTGCTAGGTTGCCCATGCTGCCCTCAAATTTGGCATCCTCCTGCCTCACCCTCCCTTGTAGCTAGATTACAGGTAGGTGCCATGGCTTCTGGCCTCTACTCATTTCTATGAGGAATTCATAGTAGAGAAAATTGAATATAAGCCAGAAATATAGTAAACTGTGAGAAAGCATAGGTCATGTATAATCTGTTTTTTTAAATTTAGACTAGTGCTTTGTATTCACCTGTGGTATGCCTATCTCAGGGATGTAGATGAAATTCATCATGATATGTGTAGCTTAATTATTTTAGTTAAAGAATATGCTATTCATCTGGGCACCGTACATGCCTGTAATCCCAGTACTCAGGAGACTGGAATTTAGTTCAAAGCCAGGCTGGGCAACATAGCATGACCTTGTCTCAAATTAAAAATTCTAAAAAGGGTTAGTGATTTAGATCACTGTTAAAGCACTTGCCTAGCATGCAGAAGGCCCTGGATTAAAAAAAAAAAAAAAAAAAAAAAGTTACTCAAAGTTCTGTTGTACTGTCTCAAAGAATTAAGAACATAATTTGTGACCAACTTTGTCTTAGATTCTCAGAATTCTTAGATTCTCTTTTGTTTAGTATGAGTACCAGAAAATTTCATCAAATTTGGCATAATAGGAGTTGTTGCTTGGTTGCCTTTGTTATTAGAATTCAGAAATGAAAGTATTAATGATAAAAGATAACAAGATATAGGTGTGTATTTTCTTTGTTGTTGTTGTTGTTTTTATTTTCTAAATAGAATCTCAAAACTTACCAGGCTTTAGAAAACCATCTTTGTAGCATGCCATCATGCTTCAGAATGTTAAATAGAGAATAAATAAAATTTTCACAGTTTTGTAAAGCAGTAGAAACTATTCTTGTCTGTAAGTCTGTTTGGGATGTCAAGAGGCCTATCTTAGAAATGGCAGCTTTTGTTCTGTGTTCATCCCAAAGTTTATACATTGTGTTATTGATAAACAGTCATTTGAATCAAATGTTTTATTAGCAAGCTGCAGATTTGCTTTTGGGTCCAAATGTTGTCTTTAATTTTTTTATTAGTTATTGATGGACATTTATTTATTCATTTGTTTATATGTGGTGCTAAGAATTGAACCCCAGTGCCTTGCACATGGTAGGTAAGCGCTCTACCATTGAGCCATAACCCCAGCCCGGGTCCAAATATTTTCTTATTAGCAACTGTTATGAATATTTTTGTAGGGAAAAAACAAAACTGGAACAATTTATTATATAGAATAAACAAGATGGAAATACTAGGATACAGCTTGTTGGTGGGTCAACTTCTATGAAGAATACCTTTTTCTCTGTAGAAAAAGCACTGCTGACAAGCTTTTTTTTGACAACTGATATTTGTCATTCATTTTCCCACACATTTATCAAGTGTCATTATGTACTAAATAGTATGAATAAAAAAGGTATGATTTCTTCCTTCATGGGTTTTAAATCTAAAGTGAGAATTCACATAGAAGTGCCATGATAAGGAAAAAATATGATTCTGTAAGCTAAGGGTTGATTGATTTCTTGAGATGAGGAAAATGATACGGACTCAAGAAGTTCATTTTGAGCTGCCAGGTTCACTTAGACTATTCAAGTTTAGGAGGTAGCTGGATATAATTTTTTAAGGTACTAAATAAAAATTTAACTTTATTTTGTTTTTACTTTTGCTTACTTCCCCAGAACCCATCTCCCTACACACAAAGCATCTTGTTTGCCAACAATTTGTAGATTCAGTGAATGATTCTTGAAGAATGTTAGATTTATATCAACAGAAGTCTGTCAGAGGCAAATGCTGTTGGTCATTTTTTCCATCAGGGACATTTCATATGTGTAAAATATTTAGAAGCTCCATGTGTGTGAATGAATCATTTTCCATCTTAAATGTATAACATTTTTTTCCTTCTTTCAAGTTAAAATACAAGTTTTTCAGCAAATATTTATAAAATGTTTGTCTGAAAGGTTTTGTTTAAGGAAAAGTAAAAAAGGATGAATTGACCCAGAAAGTCAGCTATTATTTTCTGGGTCAGTCTGAGTCTGCATCTTCAAGGGTGCAAGGATTAAAAAGCAAACTAGGAATTTAATCCACTTCTGAATTTGTAGACAAATTATCCATAATTGATAAACTTGAATTAGTTAGGAGATGAGGCTAATTGAGATTATAAATATTGGAATGTTCTTAGAAAATTTTAAGATGAAATAGCTCTGTGCCATCTAAATCTTTTCAATAGTTTGCTTTTACCATATTTGTTAATGAAAATAGGTCAGTATCTAATTTTTATAGTCAAGAGAGCCCTCCAAGTAAATTTAGCATTGATATTTTTCAGGCAATTATATAGTGTACTTATAAAATTTACTTTTTTTTAAAGATATTTGTTTTTTAGTTGTAGGTGGACACAATACCTTTATTTATTTTCATGTGGTGCTGAGGATTGAACCCAGTGCCTCACATATGGTAGGCCACCACACTACCTCTGAGCTACAACCCCAGCCCCTATAAAATTTACTTTTAAAAATTATGTAGAACATACCTTTGTATAAATTTGGGACCTCTACCTTATGCAATATGTAATTCAGATCTCTCAGCACATGCCTAGAAGCTGAGACATTTAAAAGAATGAAACAAAGAAATATGACAGTGGCAAGGCTTTGTTACATGCATTTTGTGAAACAAAAACTGTTGCCAAGATTGGTACAAACTGACTATGATTTGATCACTTGCAAGATTTTACTTGTTTTAGCAAAGACTGATTACTTTTTAATAATTTGGAGGTAGGGAAAAAATGATCTTTAACAAAAAGTAGAATTTGTCTTATTTTGGTCGGTTTGATTGATTAATTTTAGCTTTATTTTTGAAATTTTATTTTTAAGCTTTGGGGCACATCTAACTCAAAGTTCATTTGTATTAGAATCATTTGAGTGAAGTTTAGTTAGTCAGAGGAGGGTAAGTAAATATTTAATTGAATAAAGTAAATACTTAGTTGAAGCTATAAGATGAAATATTTGGCAGCCAAGACATTTTCAGGTAACTTCTTTAACTGTTGGAAAAATTAATACAATATAGATATTTTAAATATCGATATACTGTATTGTTATTTTTAACCTTTTTATGTAAAATAAAAGAAAATCATAAAATCATAGTAATATTTTTGGACTGGGAAAGTAGCTCAGTGGTAGAATGCTATTTTCAAATTTAAACCAAGGCTCAATCTCATCACTACTAGTATTTGTAACTTAAAAGAATATTTGCCATTAATCCTCTCCTCTTGGAGGTGCTTTCACTGTGGGTTACTCTGGTCTCAGCTTTGCCTAAAATACCACTGTAGATGTTATTTCTTTTCTACCTCAAATTCAGACTTGCCTAGATTCACTGAAATAGGTTTCCTTTTGCAGCTGGGTTGCCTGGATTCTAGCATCTTACTCTCTTACCAAATGGAAGAAAGAAAAAAATTAAAAACAAGAAGGGAACAGAAGTGATTATTCAGGCTGGGGGAGGGGCAAATTGGTAAGAACAAGATTAGAAAAGAATATTCTCATTTCAAGGATACTAAGTTTGTGGAAAATACAATACAGTGGAGACCAGAAGAAAACTTGGAGGCCATTTAAGAAGGAATGAGACCTAAATGGGGGGAGGGGAGAGGGAGGGAGGCAGAGATGTAATATGGTAGGATAAGAAGATAGGTGAAATTTTAAAAATTTTCAGTTCTTAATTTTGAATTGTAGTGATATGCCAATGATGCACAAAGGGTAACTCCCTTCTTTGAAGAGATTTAGCATCCTTCAGTTATTCTCTTTCTAAAACTTTGTGGAGGAATTTTGAAGTTGAACTATAAGTCATGCATTCTCTTTGGGTTGTTCCAATATCATCAGGTTGGAGCCAGTGCAGAGTAGGAAACCAGTATAACCTTGAGATTATTATTCAGAGAAATCTCCGAGAACTGAATGATACTATTCTGGGATTTTCAAGTTAGAGTAGGAGAAGTCTTTCTGAGTGTTGCCCATGTTCATTACTTTAGAAAGGTCTATCATTGTCCAGGAAAATGGAGCTAATTGAGAAATTGCTTGGTTTGATAGACCAGAGGCTTTCTGGTTGGATCACGATTACTAGGAGCCATCAGTAGAAGTGCCCCCAGCAGAGTCAGAAACTCATACAGCTATGAAGTCCTATAGTAAACAAACTAAATTTGTGGGGAAGAGAATGTGAACTCTTGAAAACTGTTAGTACTGCCTGTATTTGACCACTTAGATGTTATAATTTTAAACCTATATTTAGTTCCTTGTATCAGAAATGTTGCTCAGATTTTTTTCCCCCAATATTAGGGATCAAACCCAGGAGTGCTACCAATGAGCTATATCCTCAGCCCAGCTTTTTGTTTTATTTTTGAGACAGGATCTTGCTAAATTGCTGAGGCTAGCCTTGAACTTGGTTGGAATCCTGCTTCAACCTCCCAAATTGCTGTGATTACAGAGTGTGCACCACTTACCCAGCTTGCCTAGATATTATGTATACAATTATTATTTTTTTTTAACAGAGAAAGCAGGTAGTGAAGATAGGTTATTTTTTATAGTAATTGAGATTCATTGCTTAACAAGGTAAAATGTTTTTTTGACTTAAATGAATATTTATTAGTAATGAAAACTAAGTTCATAAAATATGCATGCATTCTTTGTTTTGATAACAAAGATTTCTTTATAAGATTTCTTATATAAATCTTCATAATTGTTTTACAGGTAACCTATATTATAGAAGAAGAAACTTAAGAGTATTTGTTGATTTAACTAGCTAACGTACAGGATTGAGTTTCATTAAAAGAATATTGAAACAGAGGAATTGGGAAAATATTTTATTCCTAAGGTAAATTGGGAAGGACATTTCTGGAGATACTGGCTCTAATAACTGCAAACTTAGAGACCCTGTAAGAAAACTTGTACCTCTAACCAAAATAAGACGTGGGAATTGAAGGATTGCTGCTATAATGTAAGAATGTTTTAGAAAACAAACTATGGACTAGGGATATAGTGCAAGGTTCTGGGTTCAATTCCCAGCACCACAAAAACAAAACAAAACACCATAAACTATCAGAAGATTAAGATCTGCTGTGTGGGACTAAGGCACCATTATTTTGCTGATGTTTTCTGATTCTCAGTGTAATGAATGTTGATATTAGAGAACTCTCCCTAATGCCTTAGGTCAGGGTCAACATGCACAGAGAAATGTCTAGGTCTTAATTTTCTTAAGAACCTACATTTAACCATTTTATGTTACTTACTGTTTTAGTATATCCTTCAGAAAGATACAGATTGCCCTTCTAAGTGAAGTATATATATTTTTACTCCTTTGCCAATGATCGGCATTAAAAATTATCTTGGAGAGGGTAATATGTAAAAAATAAATGTGTGTTTAATAGTTAGTGAGGTTAATCACTGCTTCATATATTTATTAGCTATTTGCATTAAAAAAATATTCATTGAATCACTGTTCTTGTTCTTCGCCCATTTCTTTTTCTTAAAAGTGTTCATTTTTGTTGTCACGTAAGAACCTTTTATCTATTTAGAATATTAACTCTTTCTATATATTGTAAATAATCCAAGGTGTGTTTTCTTTTTAAGTTTATGAGCTTGGTTTCACAGTGTAAACGTTTTATTAATATGGAGTCCCTTTTTATTCCTCTGGAGTCAAGTCTTTTCATCCTTAAAAAAGTCCCTTCTCTGGGGCTGGGATTGTGGCTCAGTGACAAAGCGCTTGCCTCACATATATGAGGCATTGGATTCAATCATCAGCAACACATTAAAAAAAAGGTATTGTGTCCATCTACAACAACAACAACAAAAAATATTTTTAAAAAAATCCTTCTCTGCTGGAAGAATATAGAAATATTTGTCTAGATGTGCTGGTATGGTTTGATTAGTACAAACTTATATTTAATCTCCTGGTGTTTAAGTTGTGAGGTAAAGAGTCATTCACCCACCACAGGAAGGCAGGAGTGGAATAGGTTAGTTGTACTAATAATATTTGTTTGAGTCTCTGTTCCTATAGCTCTTTCTAGAATCTCAGTTTTGTTCCACTGATAAATTTATCTGCACCAGCAATACCTCTTAAATACCATAATTTGAAATAAAATTTTTATATTTTAAATGTTATGAATTCTCATGTTGGTAGAAATGTGTTGGCATTCATTAACATTTTATTTTGGAATTATGTCTTGAAGTTCTGGGACCCAAAAGTCCCACTTGTGATTATATTGAATTTATGGAATGATAAAGTGAAGATAGTCATGTTTATAAAATTGAATCTTATCTTTGAAAGGGAGTGTTTTTTTTTTTTTAATTCCGAAGCCCTCTTCTGAAAGGTTCTGAGTTATTTGTTATTTATTTACTTTATTGCTATTTTTTCATAAGCTCTACGTGAAAATTGTTAATAGTTTTCTTCTATGGTTTTCTATAATCTGATAACCTTTTTCCCTTAAGTATTAGGTTTCAAGTTTGCTATCACATAGTAATTACCTATAAATAGCAGTTTTATCTCATAATTTTGTATTTTTTTGCTTATCATGACTTATAACATTGACTAGTCTTTTTAGACATTGCTGAGTTACAGAAATAAGAGTAGGTATCCTTGTTTTTTTTTTCCCCCTTTCCTGCAAATTGTTCCAATCACAGTGTTTCCTCTGTGGCTTGAAAATATGTATTATTATTTTAAGGAATAAATTATAGTGAAACCCTTTTAGCATATGATATAACCACGTGATGTTTTTTCCTTTGAACATTTAAAAAGATACTGATAGCTACATTCCTAAAATGAACATTACTTGGTGACTTATGACATATATTTTACTTAGGGTTTTCTGCATCATGTTAATAAACATGTTTAGATGGCAGTTCTGTATTTTTAGGATTGGCTTCATCAAATTTTATATCAGGATTATGGTGGATCTGTAAAAATAAACAGGAAGTTCTTTTTTTGTGTGTTTGTGATCTCTAGGTAATTTGGGGAGTTGTACAGTATACTTCTGTTTTTGTCAGCTATTTCATTGCTGTGACCAAAAGACCCGACAAGAACAGTGTAGAAGAGGAAAAGTTTATTCAGGGCTCACAGTTTCAGAGGTCTCAGTCTGTAGATGGCTGGATCCATTGTTCTGGGCCGGAGCCGAGGCCGAACATCATGGTGGAAGGATGTGGAGGAGGAAAACAGCACAAGGGTTTTGCTCACTAGGGACAAAATGTAAACCTCCAACACACACACCCAGTGACCTACTTCCGCCAGCCACACCCTACCTGCCTATAATTATTGCCCAGTTAATCCATATCAGTGGATTAATGCACTGATTAGGTTAAAACTCATAACCTGGGGCTGGGGTTGTGGTTCAGCAGTAGAAGACTTCCTTAACTTGTGCGAGGCACTGGGTTCGATCAGCACCACATAAAAATAAATAAATAAAAGATACTGTGACTACAACTAAAATATATATATATGCAAAATATGTTTATATATATACACATGTTTGTGTGTATATATATATGTGTGTGTGTGTATAAATCATGTCTAAATCATAAACAGCTCCTTTAGGGATTAAAAGATCTTGGTTTTGAAATTGTCTTGCCTAATTCACTTTTATTTTTAATAACTTCAGTTTGAAAATAATCCAAAAGTTGCAAAAAAAAAAAGTACAATGAACTATTTTCCTAAATGACAAGTTATTAACATTTTGTCATGTTTGTTTTGGAAACCTTTTTCCCTATGTGCCTGAATATGGATATTCTCTTGGTAGTATGTGCATATTTTGTTAATTTTTGGTTTTCTAAACCCAGTTAAGTCTCAGTGGGACAGCATGCCTCTTTACTCTTAAATGTTTAAATGTATATCCCCTAAGAATAAGAATTTAGGACATTCTCTTATATAACAATAGTTCAGTGATCAAATTTATGAATTGTAACATGTATACAATGATGTTATCTATATATATTTGATAGATTTAATCAATTGTCCCAGTAATGTTCTTTGCAAGCAGTCCTCCCCATCCTGCCATTACATATTACATTTTATTGTCATATGTCTTTTAACCTGAAATGTTCTTAACCTTTTTTTAACTTTTTCATATTTCATGAAGTGTGAAGTGTTTTGAGGGGATAGTTCTTTGCCAAAGTTGCTAGTCTTTATTCAGTACTTCTTGAGGGGCAAATATAATCTGTTTCCAAGAACTGTTTCAACACCTCCATATTCTCTATTTTATTAATAGAATTGGACAGTGTAGGCTTTTTTTTTTTTAATTTTCAAATAATTTTCTGTCAGGTGTGTATAACCTATTTGGTCTCTAATTTTATTATTTATTTATTTATTTTTTAAAGAGAGAGGGAGAGAGAGAGAGAATTTTCATATTTATTTTTTAGTTATTGGTAGACACAACATCTTTGTTTGTATGTGGTGCTGAGGATCGAACCCGGGCCGCACGCATGCCAGGCGAGCGCGCTACCGCTTGAGCCACATCCCCAGCCCTCTAATTTTAAATAATTATTTTTCTCAGATTAAACAGTGGGTTACCTGTTTTATTCATTTTTCTTCTTATATAACTTAAGGTTTACCTTAATATTTCATAATATATTCTTTTAGCTTTTCTTATTTTGTATATGTTTATGGTGGTTGAATTGAATGTTTAGTATACTATTTTCATTGTTTTGTGTTATGAATTGAATGTTTAATATACTGCTATTCTACCACCCCCAGATAGTTTGAGTCTTCCTGAACAAGGTTTGGTCATACCTCATAGAATATGATAGGACTTTTTTTTCTCATATTGTTTCTAAATATCCTATAATTGTAGAAATAAACTCAATGGAAAGTAGCTTAGCATGCTTTTTAAGCAATTTCCAGATGTTTGAGGTTTTCTTCTTTCATTATCGTTACCAGCGTCTGTTATTATATTAACATCAGATTATCTGTATCATTTCACTTTCTTTTTTTTTTTTTTTCTGGAGTTTTTTGTTTTGATTACCCTCAGTTGCTTAAATGTATCTTTACATGGTTCTTGTAGTTGTTGGGTTGTTTTTAAAGAAATCCCCCATGAATAATAACAGTACTGTAATATTTTATGATGTCTTTCTGTTGCTTTCACATTATAAATTATTTTGCTGGGAGTGGAATTGTTGTATTATACCATCATTTAAAGGCATTACCTGTCTGTTATGAAGATGTCTAGGGTCAGCCTGATTTGTTTCTACTTTTATTATTTTTTGGCATATTTAGTTTGAATTATTTTCTTATGAAAATTCTATTTTTTTTTTTTTTTTTTTTTTGTGGGAGGAGTATTTGGGATTGAACTCAGGGACACTCAACCACTGAACTACATCCCCAGCCCTATTTTGTGTTTTATTTAGAAACAGGGTCTCACTGAATTACTTAGTGCTTCGCTGTTGCTGAGGCTGACTTTGATTCTCCTGACTCAGACCTCGGAGCTGTCTGGATTACAGGCATGCGCCTCTGCGCCCTATCTCTTTTTTTTTTTCTTTTTTTAATAACCAATTTATGGTTTGATGTTGGTCTTTTTTTTTAAGTTGTTGATGAATCTTTATTTATTTACAATATATGTGGTGATGAGAATCAAACCCAGTACCCTTACACATGCTAGGCAAGTGCTCTATAACTGAGCCATAACCCCAGCCCTCATTTTGTTTCTTGATGACTCCTTTAAGTCATCAAATTTATATCTTTCAGATTAATTTCTTAGGAATTTAATTCCTATTGAATTTTCTTTTTATGATATACTAATTAGGCTGTTGGAGCTTCATTTTTTTCTCTCCTCCAATCTACCCACTTTTGTTTCTTTTTGCTTATTTGCATACTAGATGATTTCTCATTTCTGTTTTTCCCTTTTTCAGATTGTTTGCTGTCAGATCTTCATTCCTCACTATTTCTTCTCATGCCATTTGAAATATTACAATGATTTTTTAAAAATCTCTTAAATTTCTTTTCTTAACTCTATTAATACTTTTTACAGTCTTATTTTTCATCTCCAGATTTTCTTTTATTTTCTTATCTGTTAATTGTTATTTAGTTTTCTTGTAGGCTGGATCTTTCAGATGGAAGTGTTCTGAGTACTCTTTTAAAAGTTAATAGTTTTATTTAGAACCTGTCTGTTTGGGTTCCTTAAATTTTGTTTCTGTTTTTGGTTTAAATGATGGTAGTTTTTTCTCCCTTACCCAAAAATAGCATGACTAGATACTTCTTGACTCCTCAGAATACCTGGATACCATTCATATTTTCCTCCTTGGAATTTAAACTGATAGGCTGATTTAAATAGAAGTACCATTTTAGTTACAATTCTCAGGTTTTTTTGAGAGAAATAATAGCGAACTAATCCTATTAGCTTGTCATAGGAAGAAACTGTCGATTTTTCTCTTGCTACTTAATTGAATTTACTACAGACTTCATCTTCACTTGTGAGATTTTCTTTCCCAGAAGGAGGACTTGACTATTGGGTATTGTTAGTTGCCATGTTTGCTATACTACAAATTATCACAGATTTTGTGGCTTAAACCGATACCATTTGCAGTATTCTCTTACAGTTTTGGAGACCACAAGTCCAAAAATCGGTTTCATTGGGCCAGAGTCAGAATGTCAACAGGAATGTGCTTATTCTAGAAGCTTTAGGGGAGAATCTATTCCTTGCTTTTTCCACTTTTTGGGTATCAGCATTCCTTGTCTTTTTTGGGGAGTGGGGGGTGGTGTACCAGAGATTGAACTCAGGGACATTTAACCACTGAGCCACATCCCCAGGCCTATTTTGTATTTTATTTAGAGAACAGAGTCTCCCTGAGTTGCTTTAGCACCTCACCATTGCTGAGGCTGGCTTTGAACCTCAGGATCCTCCTGTCTCAGCCTCCCAAGCCACTGGGATTATATTATAGGCATGCACCACCAGATCTGGCTAGCATTCCTTGTGTTATAATTACATACTCCAGTCTTCAAGGCCAGCATCTTCAAAATTCTGTCTTCAGATCACCTGCATGTGTGTCAAATCTTTGCCTCTCTTCTAAGGACATAAGATTGCATTCATAGGTCTCTGGATAATCCAGGATTATCTCCCCACCTCAAGATTCTTAATCACATCTGGAAAGACTTTTTTTCCAAATTAGGAAACATGTACCAGATTAAGACCTGATATCTTTGGGAGCCATTATTCAGCCTGCTACAGGTATCATTTCATTTTGCCACTTTGGATAAGGCAGCAATATTAGTCAAAAATAGGATGAAAAGTCTCATAGGATGAAAAGTCTCATAGAATGTAAGCCCCAGAGGCACTTAACCACTAAGCTACATCTCTAGCCCTTTTAATCATGCAGACTCGGATCCCATGGTGGAAAAGTGGATGAAATGGGATAGATGTAGTGAAGGAGTGGTGGGGACTCCGGAGAATGTATGTTGTTCTGGGGGGAAAGGGGCTAACAACATATGTGAAAAATTCAGGCTACTAACTTGAGTCCTAGTTCATAGCTTCTTTTTTCTCTCTTTATTTCTTACAAATCAGTCTTTCTGCTGTAGTAAAGTAAATCTTGTTTCTCATAATCATCTTATTGGTACCTAGTGTAAAATTTTAATGGGAATTCATCAGCATCCTTTTAGACTAAAAAATTAGTGTACTGGGTTGGGGTTGTAGCTCAGTGGTAGAACACTTGCCTAGCATGTGTGAGATTCTGGGTTCAATCCTCATCACCATCTAAAGAAAAATAAATAAAATAAAGATATTGTGTCCATCTATAACAAAAGAAAAGAAAAGAAAGAAAGAAATTTAGTAATGAAGTTTACCTAGATATTCCTAGAACTTTACACTTTCATTTCTTATACATTTCTTAGAAGAATAATTGGTAAGTAAACAAGGTTGCTTAATTTATCAATGAAGGATATTAAGCTAAAGGAGTTGTTCAGTGTCACATATTGGTTTTTTTGTTGTTGTTGTTATGTTTGCAGTGCTGGGGATCAAACCCAGGGCTTTGCCCATGCTAGGCAAGTGCTCTACCACTGAGCTACATCCCAGGCCCCCGATGTCACAATTGGATAGAACTATCTTTTAACTTTAATCTTATTATATCAAGGTATTTCTGTTTTTCTGCTGTTTCATATGTGCTTTCCTGGTGATTTCTTGCCCCCCCCCCCACCCTTTTCTGGTATTAGGGATTGACCCCAGAGGCACTTAACCACTAAGCTACATCTTCAGCCATTTTATGTATATATATATATTTTTTTAATTTAGAGACAGGGTCTTCCTGAGTTGCTTAGAGATTCTCTAAGTTGCTGAGGCTGTCTTTGAACTCATGATCCTCTCATCTTAGCCTCCCAAGCTTCTGGGATTATAACCAGCTTGATTTTTTGCATTTTAAAGATACAAATGGAGTGGATCCCTAGTATTAAATTAGATAATTGGGTGATTATTTAATTCTTTATGGTTTAATTTTTCTAAGTGTATTATTTTATTATTATTAAGAATTCAGGTTACTTCTAATTTTTCTGCTAATATCAACAAATTCATATAGTGATTAAAAACTTGGTTTTAAAACAGTAGATGCTTGCTTGGCTGGATTTTTGTTGTTTTTTTAAAAAAAGGATACGAATGTATGCTTTGTATCCCTTAAAATGCACCCCCATATACACTTAAGTAATAGTTTGAGTGATTGTGTAAAGGCACCTTCATGAACTTATTATTATTACTCTTAGTATTCTATTCTCTATTGCCTTAGCATTCCATTTTGCAGTTGAGATCGCTAATACCAATATGATACACTTTCCTTTGATGATTTGCTCATATTTATCTCAGAAATTTTACATTATGATATTTTGTTTGTTTCCTTGAATTTCTATAGTTGTGATCAACTAGAAATGGACTTTTGGCAATTAAGCCAGTTAGCTTTTTAAGTTGGAAAATACTTTTTTTTTTTGGTACCTGGGATTGAACCCAAGGGCATTTAACTATTGAGCCATTTCCCTAGCTCTTTTTCTGTATTGTTTTTAGAGACAGGGTCTCACCAAATAGCTAAATGCCTCATTAAGTTGCTGAGACTGGCTTTGAACTTGGCGATCCTCCTGCCTCAGTCTCCTGAGAGATCGGCTGGGATAACAGGAGTGTGCTACATACAACCCCCAGCTGAAAATCATTTTTAAAATTTCTTTGAGTATAGTCTCAATTTTCTCCTTCAGAAAGTCTTTTGGCAGGGTATGTGTATTTTTCTCTTCTTGTTACAGAATTTTTATTATTTCCTTCTGAGGTTTTTTGTTTTTTTTGTTTTTTTAGTTTTATTTATTAAAACAAATATTTACTGATGGTCTATAGTCTACAGTATGCTCTGTCCTAGGAGAATTGACCTAGGGAATTGAAAGGAGGCTTTCCTGACGAACTTGTGCTTGTGTCACAAAGAATGAGTAGAAATTAACTAGGATAAAGTTGATGAGAGATAGGGTTTTTGGTGAAAAAAAAAATGCTCATTTATTTTCAGGAAAGAAGCATGATGAGTACTAGGTACTGTAAGAAAGTCATGATCAGAGTTGAAAATGTGAGGGAGGTCAGTTTGAACTAAGATGGGGCTAAAGAAGGAAGGTAAGGGGCCTGATCATTCAGGGCCTTCACGTTAGTTAAAATGATCAGTTCTTTCTCTCCTCAAGAAGTGGGAAAGCCATTTAAAAGCTTTTAGTACAGAAGTTATATGGCAAAACTTTTATTTTGAAAGGTTTACTTAGGCTTATACATAGTTTGGAGAATGAATTGGAATGACACCCGCATGTATGTGGAAGAGACAAAACGTGAAAGCTGAGAATGATGATAGCTTGGAGACTAAAGTGTGACCAGAAAAAGTGGACATACTTGAGAATATTTAGGAAATTTAACCCAAGGACTGATGGGAAATGAAGTAGAGAGAGCTGTCAAAGATGTCCTTGGTTTCTGTTCCCCTTACTGACTGATGGTGCCATTTACTGGTAAAAGCCAGAGATGTGGAAGAATGCTTAAGGAGGAAGCAGAGTAGAAAAAAGGGCCTAGTGTAAGACTTGAAGAATGTCAGTATACAATGGCTTGGATAACCGAAGATGAATTTACAAAGGAGACAAGGATGGAAAGAAACGTTAGGGGTAGGAGAAAAGTCTGGAGTATGTACCATCTTGAAAAGCCAGTAGGAAGAGTGTTTGAAGAGGGATTTTTGTGTTGAATGCTGCTATGAACAGAGATGGAGTCTAAACTTTGACTTGGAGGGACTTGATCCGATCAAATGGGCAGATGACATTTTGGGTATTCAACACTTTTTTCCAAGAAGTTTAACTGTAAAAGGAAGAAAGAATTAGGTAACTAGAGGGGAGTGAGTCGTATGAAGACTAATTTTTAATGGGATGAGACTTGAATTTAAAAGCCAGTTGATAGGGGCTGGGGCTGTGGCTCAGTGGTAGTGCACTTGCCTGGCATGCATGAGGCACTGGGTTCGAATCTCAGCACCACATAAAAAAAAAAGCCAGTTGATAGAAATGAGAAAACGAAGATAATAATTGTAGGATTTCTGAAGAATACTTAAGAACTCTGAAATTTCCTTTGAAGCATGGACTCCAAAGCTGTAGCAGTGGTATTTATCATCGATGAGAACAGAGTCCTATATAAGAATAGGATAGGATGAGTTCTAAAAGAATTCCCTTGAAATAACGTACTCATTTATTTTTTTGTTCTTTCTGTGATATCCAATCCGCTATTCATTGTCTATTGGAATTTTTAGTTCAGTAATTGTTTTTCATTTCCATGAACCTATTTTCAGAGTGCCTTTTTTAAAAAAATTGACAGCCTGCAGTTGTTTTATTCATTAAATGTCATGTCTTGATATGGGTAGTTTCTAATTTGGAGCTAATAAATACTAGGTCTACCTCTTTTAAACTTCTGAGTTTAAAAATATGTATATATTTATATCCATTTATTTTTCTCTGCTTGTTTTCTATTTTGTTCAGTCCAAATACCTGAATTGGCCTTAACAGTAATTATAATTCACTGCTTTTTTTTTTTTTTAAGTCTCACACACAAAAAAAGTTTAGATTTCTTCTTTTCCTTCCCTCCTTCTTTTTTTTTTTTTTTTTTAAATGTCTTTTAGAAGGTTAGAGATTTAGAGAAGAAATTATATAGACTTAGAAGCAGGGAAAGATGATACTGAAAGAAGTTTCAGCTTTGTTATGTGACAATCTTCCCTACCTTTTATGTTTGTAAAAAAAAAAAATTTAAAGATTTCAATTATTTCATTTGGACATATACTGCATTGCTTGAGGAGGAGTATGTAGTGCAAGTTCAGGATTCTACATCCTATTGTAATCCTTACTGCTAAACCCTCTTGGTAACCTTGGGCAGATCATTCTATACCTCCTTTTTGTAAAATAGGGCCAGACATATCATTTCTTTTTTTTTTTTTTTCCTCAAATGTGTTGTAATTTTGTGATGTGCTTAAATAACTTTAAGATGGCTGCCTTGGATTGCAAAGTAAATGTATTAATTTTTATGCCATAAGACTTGGGAAGTTCAACACTACTGTGCATAAACCTAAATTATCCTCTACAGAGATGGGACTGCAAGCAGTTGTGTTTCTTCACTGAGCCCCAATTGTGCCTTATTCCTTAGTATTTTATTATTTAATAAATGTGCATTCCAAGTCAAGTGCAGTAATGCATACCTATAATTCCAACTTCTTGGGAGACTGAGGCAGGAAGAGCCTAAGTTTGAGGCCAGCCTAAGCAACTTAGTGAAACCCTGCCTCAAAATGTTGAGAAAGTGGGTGGGCAGGGGCTGGGGATGTGTAGCAGTGGTAGAGCACCCCTAGGTTCAATCCCTAGAACCAGAATATAAGTAAGTAAATAAGAGCATTCTGTAGGCCAGCTGACCATTCGTCTTCATCCTTGAGAACAAGGATTGATAATTCTCTCTTGATTGATTGATAATTCCCTCTTGATTTCCTTTCAGTCTTTAGGTTTTTTAGCTCAGGAAGGTCTACTGTAGATATTCCTCCCAAATCAGTCTTATTTCTCATCAGAGTCTTCGAGTTAGCAGCGTCCACCTTTGCTGAAATGCCTGTTTAGCGATGATGTTTTGTTATTTAGTTTGTTTAGCAGTGATCTTTTACTATTTTAGTATTTAGCATGTTTGAGCCTTACTTTAAGTATGTCTTGAAGTATCCATTACTAAAAGAATTTAATTTTCTCCACATGTGTTTTGTCCTCTATTGTGCAAACTAGGGGGATTTTTTTTTTTTTTTTAATTAGACTGTAGTATTCCCATAGGTAAACTGAAAAATACTTTGTAGAGGGATTTTTATTTTTGTTTTACAGTACTGGGGATTGAACCCAGGAGTGCTCTACCAATGAGTTACATACAGCCCCAGCCTTTAAACAAAACAAAACAAAACAGGGTCTTGCTAAATTGCCCAGTTTGACCTCAAATTTGGGATCTTTCTGCCTTGGCTTCCTGAATAGCTGGGATTACAAGCCTTTCTAGAGTTTATTCAGTTTCTTCAAAAACAGTCCTCAAATTGAATAACACTGTTATTGGGGAACTAATACGTTGTTTAGGGAGCTAAGTAGTAAAATGGAGCTTTTAAAAATTATTATTCAGTATAATTCTGAGTGAATTAAACCAAGTAACCAGATTCAGGACTTTCTATGATTATTAGATCAGCTTTGCTTAATAAAAGGCAATGGCTGAACTTTTAATAAATGACTTCCTGGCCAGCCTTATCTTTTTCAGTTTAGGGATTAATTTGGTTTTTAAAGACATTGTTCACCAAATTTTTTGATTATATCTAAGATGAACTTATGGTTATCAAATACTTTGTTTTGAAAGTTCAGATCAACTAAAAATACTTGTGATGAGACCTAGCATGTACTCAAAAGTAGACTTACCAGGGTTGTGGCTCAGTGGTAGAGCACTTGCCTACTATGCATGAGGCACTAGGTTCAATCCCTGGCACCACATAAAAATAAACAAATAAAAGTACTGTGTCCATTTATAATGAAAAAAAAAATATATGTTTAAAAAGACTTTTAGGGGAGAATTAAAATTTCTCTCACAATAATTTAAACTTTCATGAGCAAATTGAATCTCGTAAGACCTTACTATTTGTACATATATACCAATTTAATAACTTGACTAAATAAGATAATCTTTAGTTCATTTACACAAGAGGACTATGTAAACATAGTATTTATAATAAGTAAATACTTCTGGTGTAATATTTACATAACTAGGTGCTATATTTATGTATCTTATAGTGAGCTGCTTTGCAGAACTTTACAAATTACTTAGAATCCAAGGGTAAGATTTCTGAATTGCCTATTTTATCTAAAGAAAATTATTTATCTTGGTATATTTTTAGGAATGCCTGGAAAATACCTACTGGACTTGTTTATAAAATGGAGAGTAGGGTCTCTATCAGAATCCAGATGTAGCTGTGTAATAATTAATGGTTTCTATTTGCTGAGTGCCTTATTTCTGCCAGGCCCTCTGGCTAATTTGCAGCCACTGCCTGACTTAAACCTTGCAGCAACACCCAGAGTTAAGTATTAATAACCCATTGTATAGTTGAGAAAGTTTGAGAGATGCTAGGTTAGTAGGCATCAAGTGTGTTAATACCACCCTCCCACCCTAAGCCCAGCTAAGGGAATTGAGACAAATGAAACTGAAAGCACATGAAAGAGAATACAAAAAGAAAAAGAATATGGAGACAGACCTCATGATCATGATGCTTTATTCAGCACCCGAGGGGCACATTTGGTGTGACAGGGGTAATGGTGGTAGGCCACCTGAGGGGCCTGGGTTTTATAGGGTTTTAGCAGAGCCAGGTCATGGGAGGAGTTAGTTCCTATGGGTGGGAAGGGCCAGGTCATGGGAGGAGTTTTGGTGGCAGGATTAATTTAGGGTGAGGCAGGAGGGCTGGCAGGGAAGTTCCCTACCTGGGGCCTGATGTCTATATCCCTCAGAAACAACTAGCCGTGACCTTCAGTGGATGACTTAACAGAACTGAAGCTTAGTTTCTTTCAGATTGTATGAAGAGTAAAGTTAGTACATACATAAAACTTAAACTTTAGTGTTTAAATAGTAGTATTTTCCCCATGTTAGATGTTATTACTAAGCTAGTACCATTATCTAGTAGTTCAGTGGTGAGAATGCAGGATATAGTAAGAATGAGGGAGAAATCCAAGCTCCCAATCTTACCTCACCTAGAGGCGAATAAGTTTAAGGGAATCCTGGGTGCTTTTTACTACTATTACTTTTTTTTTTTCCCCTCTTGTTCCTTGATTGCTCCTTGATTACTTTTGACTTCTTAGTAAAAGTAACTTTTGGAGGAATTCAATTTACCTTAGATGAAGCAAAGACTAAAATGTGAAGCAGAGATTTGTGTTACTAAAGGATGTCATTAAAAAGCCCAGGAAAGACCAGTTACATACACAGTTGAACCCCCCTTTGGGACCTTTTCCTGAAGCCATTCTCTTTTTTTTTTCCCTAGAGAAAAGCTAGTAATTAAAAAAAAAATGAGCTTCTGCTGTTTGTTAGGCTCCATTCTAAGTGCTGGGGGCACACAATAAACCACACAGATCCTGCTGTCATGAAGCTTGCAACCACTTTTCACACTTTAACCAAATATGTATATTTGCTTAAATGTATTTATTTAAAATTGTTTTGCTGAATAATTCAGTGTATTTCCTTTTGTTATTTTTGAGAAATATCTCAAATTTAGAAAATTTAGCAAAACTCGATTTGTTTTGCTAATAATATTCCCTTATTTGTTTGTTCTACCTTCTAATGAACATTTGCTATTATAGTTCTCTAAAAAGATCATTGTATACATCACCTTAGGCAGATGGGAGGATTTCGTTAAAACAGTGTATTTTAAACTTTTTGACTGTACCCACAATAAGAAGTATATAGACCTCAGCTTGGTAAACAAAATGTACTTCTGGAAACGAAACTTTAAGAATAGTATTTACTTACCTTTGTCATCCAGAATACACTCTATTCCATCTTTTTAAAATGTAGGTCACGCACAACCACTAAATTGGTGTTGATATATATAATTAGAAGTGGAATTGTTGAGTTGTTGCTTATGTGCATCTTCAACTTCACTATTTTCTACCATTAGTATAGGGAAGTTCCTATTTCCAAACATTCTTACCAACTTTTTTTTTTAAGTATGTATTTTTTTAGTTGTAGATGAACACAAAACCTTTATTTTATTTATTTTTATGTGGTGCTGAGGATCAAACCCAGTGCCTCACAGGTGTGAGGTAAGTGTTCTACCACTGAGCCACAACTCAGCCTCTCTTACCAACTTTTGATGTTGCCAAATGGATCATAAATGGCATCTTGTATTAAATTTGCTTTCCTCTATTTGCTAATGAAGTATTTAAAGTCTATTTTAAAGTATATCGGATATCATTCAGGGGCTAGAGATATAGTTCAGTGGTAGAGCTCTTGCCTAGCATGCATAATGCCCTCCTTGGGCTTGATCTCCAGCACTGCAAAATAAATAAATAAACAAATAAATAAAAAGACAAAAGGTTTATCATTCAGAAATTTTTGATTTAAAGGTAGTCCAAGTTGATGTCCAGGAATAAAGGTTATTATGATTTGATTCCTCCCTTGGCAGGGGGGAAAAAACAGTATAATAATTAAATAACAATAGCATCTATATTAGTGTTTATAATATGCTAGACACTGTAGGAAGTATATATAATATTTCATTTTTAATCCTCATAATAACCCTGTAAGATTAGTACCTTCTTATTACACAAATGGAGAAAGAGTTTCAGAAAAGTTAAATTGTCATATAATTATTATGGTTACACTGTTATGAAGTAGTAGAGCCAAGCCAATACAGTGGCACATGCCTGTAACTATATGCCCCAAGTACTCCTGAGGCTAAAGCAGAAAGATGACAAGTTCGAGGCTAGCCTGGGCAATATAGGGAGAACCTGTCTCAAAAACTTTTAAAAAGGGCTTGGGAATGTAGCTCAGTGGTAGAGCACTTGAGAGGTCCTGGGTTCAATTCCCAGTAATGATAGATAGATAGATAGATAGATAGATAGATAGATAGATAGATAGATGAAATACATACATGTATTTCTTTATAACATATATTATAGTGGAGCCAAAACCTAAACCCATTTTTCATAACTTGTGTTCTTTAGTACTTTATGCTGTTTTGGAATTTGGAGAAGAATATTTGTTGTTTCTGCTCTTTCTCATTGATTTGTCTGTTAAACATGTTTAAATCAATGCATTTCACTAGTATCTTTTTTTTTTTTCCCCTTCTTCTTAAGATGATAAAGTCTTCTGTCAAACTTCTCATTGTCATTTCTAACCTGTAATAGTGTCTTGTAATGTAGGGTGACTGATTTTCTCTTTGGCCTTTGTCTCTTTTCCCTTATCTTCTATACCTTAGGCCTTACATCTGATTTTTTTCCTCCCAGTGATCTGCAATCTTGCTGTGCCTCAGAGTCACATGTGAAATTTTGCAAATATACAGATACCTAGGTTACAAGTTTGGCATTCTGACTTGGAAATCTCTTATTTCTCAAAAGGTTCACAGATAACACTGTTGCACAACCATGAGTTGAGACCTATTGACTTAGTAATGTTACCTTATAGTCAGACAGATTTGAATGAGAGTTCTTATTCCATTATACTTATTTTTTAGTTGAATGATATCATCTATAAGTTGGAGTTAACATAAGTACTTGCCTTAGAAAATTGTTGAGATTAAATAAGGTAATGTTTATAAACACCATAGTGATTTAGAATTCTTATTAAACATTGTCTGCTAATAAGGTGGCATTCTTAAATTATCCTTTCTACAATCAAAATATTCACCCTTGCATTAATGTATATTACCTTGGTCAGAAAAGTAATCTCATAAATACCACTCATAAAGGGTACATGATAGCTAGTTTTCATTATTTACCTTCCATTAGTGGAGTCTTAATAGGAGGCAAAGGAGTAGGTAAACTGTGTTTAATTTTGGCCCTAGGAGGAAAAAGGAAGGGGAAAGGTAGCTGGAAAACTAAATGTTTTTATTTCCTTCCTAGAAGGATTTTCTTCTTTCTCTCTGAGTTTAGCATTACTGTTACTATCACCATCCATCCCCTAGTCACAGAGCCACATACTGATTGACTTTTAGGTACTTTTCCCCTGTTTCTTCTTTATCTCCATTCTCTCTTCATTATTCTATCCTCCTTTCAGATTGCCTTTAGTTTAATTGTGGCTCATTTGATCACTTGTATCCCAAATTTCTACATTTCTAAGCTATTACTGAAGTAAGGTCAACCTAAATTTCTGACCAACTGTCTCTCTTGTGTAGGCCTATTCCATACCAGGGGGTTAATTCATGAATATTGGGAAAGGTTTAGCCAAGTTTTTAAGCTTCTCAGCAAGGTTGTCACTAGACCCTTTGATCTCCTTTGTAACATACCTAATGGTCATAGAGCATAATAACGATACATATTACCATGAGAATAATAGAATGAAATTACTCTAATTTTGCTATATATAATAAGCTTTGTCATTTGTATGCATGATTGCTTGCAAATTGAAAATTGAGGCTGGACCATTTATAGTAATAATTCATTGGCTTTCTGAAAGATTGAAAAATATCACAAAAGAGGTAGAATTTGAACTAAATTCTAAAGAATGGGTATTTTTTTTTCTGTAAGTAGAGAGGTAAGAGATTCTAGTTAAAGGGTGTGGCATGTGCAAAGGCTTAAGGCAAGGAACATGAAAATTTTAAAGCACTGTGAGTAGATCATTTTTTGCTTTTTCAGAGGGCTTATAAATAATGGGAATAAAACTAGATAGTTTGGAATTAATCTTTGTGGAAATTCCTGAATGTTCAATTAAGATGTTTGAGTTAGTAGGCCTTTGTATGCCCTATAAATTCATTTAGTTTTCCTTAATTGACCTACATACAACTTAGTTTTAAGATTGCAAATGTTCAATGTGTCCTTATAAATGCTGGACCTGATTCATATAAATTATGGCTACTGCCAGGTCTCCTTTCTACCTCAAGTGGTTGTCCCTTAGAGTCAGCTTTCCACTACACCAAGTTTACAACAAGAGTTGTGAATTCTGAAAGCTTTCTTTCTCTTTTATACCTTTTTTTTCCTCCCTGCTTCACCCTTTAAAAAAAAAAAAAAATTGTTGGACATGTATTTTACTTATAAGGCAGTTACTGACTTTCCTGTTTCTCTTCCTTTGCAGACCTAGAGGATCAAGACATAATGGGAGCATTTTTAGACAAGCCAAAGATGGAAAAGCATAATGCCCAGGGGCAGGGTAATGGGTTGCGATATGGGCTAAGCAGCATGCAAGGTTGGCGAGTTGAAATGGAGGATGCACATACGGCTGTGATCGGTTTGCCAAGTGGACTTGAAACATGGTCATTCTTTGCTGTGTATGATGGGCATGCTGGTTCTCAGGTTGCCAAATACTGCTGTGAGCATTTGTTAGATCACATCACCAATAACCAGGATTTTAAAGGGTCTGCAGGAGCACCTTCTGTGGAAAATGTAAAGAATGGAATCAGAACAGGTTTTCTGGAAATTGATGAACACATGAGAGTTATGTCAGAGAAGAAACATGGTGCAGATAGAAGTGGGTCAACAGCTGTGGGTGTCTTAATTTCTCCCCAACATACTTATTTCATTAACTGTGGAGACTCAAGAGGTTTACTTTGTAGGAACAGGAAAGTTCACTTCTTCACACAAGATCATAAACCAAGTAATCCGCTGGAAAAAGAACGAATTCAGAATGCAGGTGGCTCTGTAATGATTCAGCGTGTGAATGGTTCTCTGGCTGTATCAAGGGCCCTTGGGGATTTTGATTACAAATGTGTCCATGGAAAAGGTCCTACAGAGCAGCTTGTCTCACCAGAGCCTGAAGTTCATGATATTGAAAGATCTGAAGAAGATGATCAGTTCATTATTCTTGCATGTGATGGTATCTGGGATGTTATGGGAAATGAAGAGCTCTGTGATTTTGTAAGATCCAGACTTGAAGTCACTGATGATCTTGAGAAAGTTTGCAATGAAGTAGTCGACACCTGTTTGTATAAGGTAGCTTGACTTTATTTTTTAAAACATGAAATGATTTTATGTCATATTAATTACTACTCTCATTTAATCATCTTAGAGCCTGTAGTTCTTAAAAATAAGTTTGTGGCACAAAAATGCAAGGTAATCTACCAATTATGAAAATATAGGAGTGACAACATAGGTAATTGGTTAATCTATTTCTAAATAAAATAGATTATTATTATTTCTTTTTATAATCTATTTTTATTTAGAAATAGATTAACCAATTACCATATATGCAAGAATTATAATCTAAATATTTAGTCTTTAACCATGATTACTTAAGCTTTTTAAAAATGTAGATGATTATCAAAAGTAGAAAGATTTTATTTTGAATTATGTGTTTTAAAAAAGCAAGAGTGGGAAAGTTAGGCCTCAGTATTTATAAATGAAAAGCTTTTTAGAATATTTAGTATTTTTACCATGTGATACCTCAGTACATTTATGGAAGTACTTTGCATCTATTGTTTAATGAATCTGAATCATCAACAAGGACTTTAGTGGTTATTTGGTAATAGATATGGCCTTGCACATAAAGTCAGAAAAACTTATAGGATCATGTATGTCTTCAGGTAAGCTATTTAAACTCTCTGGAAAATCAGGGTTTTTTTGTTTGTTTGGTTTTTTAATTGTAAAGACAGCTATTACCCTGTTTCATGGGTTGTTGGGAGGATTGAATGTGATATGCGTAGACAAGCTAGCTTAGTCCCTTTATTTTAAAGTTGAGGAAGCTTAAACCAGAAAAAGTTCTGCAGACTGAAAGTCAAACAGAACTGGAATCAGGGCTTACCTGCATTATTTTTGTACTCTTCAGTCTTAAACAAATTGTTCAGTCTCTCTCAGCTATAAAATATAGATAATAGTATCTAATTCATAGGACCGTTGGGAACTTTAATAAACACACATGCACACATAATTACCTAGTCTAGCATATAATATATACCCAGTTAATGTTGATTCCTTTCCTAGAGAAGTTATAACCGACCTCTACAGGATTATATAATTTAGTAACAGTATTAAAACTAGAAATCTAGATCCTTGACTTAGGTTAAGTGTTCTTTGTACCACACTTTTTTTCTATTTTGTTGGTAATGATCATTAATTCATTCTTTGATATATTTTTTGAAACAAATATTGATTTTTATAAAACTCTCTGAGGGTATATGTTTGATTTTCTTTTAACATGCAGAAATAAAAAGTCAACAAAAAATTCTTTGTAGCTTTATGTGCACACAGTCATGACACTCAACTTAAAATTCTAAAATCTGATTGCACTTAGAAATCAGGTTTATATAATATCCAACACAAAAGGCAATAGAGTATAAACTTCATAGTGCATGCTGTCACTTTCTCAGTTGTGGGACTGAACAATGATTTAAGGTGCATGTGTTGTCACTTAGTGTTCATGAAAGTAGCATTCTCTTTGAAAATTAAGTGCTTATTAGCTAAATTAACTTTTGGAGAATTAATTGTTAGATAATTAGTAAATTATGACTCAGATTCTACTTTATTTCTTTTGTATTCTTCTCTACTTTAAAAAATTATTTGAGCCACAGCATGGTGGCGCATGCCTGTAATCCCAACAGGTCAGGAGAGTGAGGCAGGAGGATTCTAAGTTCAAAGCCAGCCTCAGCAACTTAGCGAGGCACTAAGCAACTTAGTCTGACCCTGTCTCTAAATAAAATACAAAATAGGACTGGGGATGTAGCTCAGTGGTTGAGTGCCCCTGAATTCAATCCCTGGTTGAATTATTTATATTTTTCCTCTAAGATTGTCTTTCTAATATTAGTTTGTTTGTATTGTTTGTGGTTTAATGCTATAAGGTCCATTTTTCCATCTAGCTGAATTAAATACTTTTAATTCCAAGAACTAATAGGAAGGAGGGTGTAGGGAAGGCAACATCAAGTGTTTTAATTACAGCAGTTTGAATACTTAGATGCCTTTAAAAATAAATGTACTTCCTAAATTGTCAGTTTTTTAAAAATATATTTAGTTTTCAATGGATCTTTATTTACTTATATGTGGTGCTGAGAATTGAACCCTGTGCCTCACACATACTAGGCAAGAGCTCTACCACTGAGCCACAACCCCAGCCCCTGTCAGTTTTTTTAAGTAGGGTTGAAAACTGCTGTATAAACTTTATATGTGTAGTTTTACTTCTAATTCCATATTTCTACTTAGGAAGCAAATGTGTTAGCCCCAAAACTTGTAATTATTTTACATGTAAATTTGTCAAATATACATATTAAGTATAGGCCAAATCCTAATTGTAAAGAATACCACTAGCATTTTCTGCCATGATGTATGGAGTAAACGTGGATGTTTCTGAATGTACGTGTAGGTATCACTTCAAGTTAACTAAGTCACTAGTAAATATTTAGAAGTAATTTTGCTTTATAGAATTTTCTGTTTTTTGTTTATGTTTCTTTTCTGGTTTTTGGCGGGTTGATTATACTGTACATTTAATGTGCTATATGAGGGCAGCTGCCTTCCCCAGTATACATATTTTTTTTCTTAAAAATAACATTTTTACTAGAATAAGTGTAACTGTAATTGGCATAGCTGTAAAGATTCTCAAGGCTTTGAAAGGAAAAAGGAAATCAAAATATTTCTCAAATTTTTCTTCCTAGGGAAGTCGAGACAACATGAGTGTGATTTTGATCTGTTTTCCAAATGCACCCAAAGTATCACCAGAAGCAGTGAAGAAGGAGGCAGAGTTGGACAAGTACCTGGAATGCAGAGTAGAAGGTGGATCATTTAACAAAAAATAAGTAGCTTTATTAAAGAAAAACCTTCAACACAAACTTTAACATTTTAGCTTTTAGAACTTTATATGCCTTTAACATTTAGTTTTTAGTGTGCAAAAATGAGAAAGGGCATTCTGTAGTAGATTTTAGAAGTATGTATGCAGTTGTCCTTCACATGTTAGAAATAGCAGTTAGTCTATACATTCTGTTCAGGATACTTTTGTTTCAAAAGGCTAAAATGTTGTGGGCTCTAAAATTCTTGAAAAATTTCACTGGCATAGTAATTTAATGCCAGGAAATTCTGATTTGTGGTTTGTTATATACATCTTTCTGTGAATAGTTGTATATGCTAATTTAAAATCCCTAGAAGTTTTTTTGTTTTTGTTTTGTTTTATAACTTGAAGGTCACAACCTGGTTATTAACAGTGTTCATATGCCAGAGCTTTTAAATTTTTGTTTTCATCTGTTTCATGGCTTCTTGTCTAAGCCATAAACTGTCTCACCTAAATAAGGTAGACTAGAATAGAAGACATATTTCTCAACCTAGCAGAAATGTAACTACTGAATAAAATACAGAATAAGTTAGGAATTCCAGGAGTATATTTTTTATAATTCTGCAAATTATCTTGAAACAAATAGAAAAGTATTTATACCTCTCAAGTACAATGCCTTTAAATATTTGAAAAATTTAATCTTGCGGGGACTGAGGTTGTAGCTTAGTGGCAGAGCGTTTGCCTAGCATGTGTGAGGCACTGGGTTCGATCCTTAGCACCACATAAAAATAAAATAAAGGCATTCTGTCCATCTACAACTACCAAAAAATTTTTTTTAAAAAAATTTATTCTTGGATGCAGCTACTACTTAGTGTAAACATTGTCTCCTCAGAGAATTTAATTTACTGCATATATATAATAAGCATATAGATAATGCAGTTTCTATAAGCAGAAAAGCTTGATATGATTTATTGTAAAAAGTGCATTTTGGGCTCCTGATATCACTAATTTGCATGTTAAAGACTTCTAATGGCATGCAAACATTGACCTACCACACTGTTATATCCCACAGTGCCTATATTACTAAAATAAGTATGCTCCTTAATTTGTTTACTTTTTTCTGTTTTATATCAGTCATAATCAGACTGATATTAGAGTCATGATATATGATATTCTTAATTTTGATTTTTAGTACTGTCTAGAACTACTATTTTGTTTTTATTGCCTTCCTCTACTTGATAGCGATAATGTCTGTGTTTGTACTATTTAGTATTTCATTCATTGGACAAACTATTCAGTGCATTTTTTCCTCACTATTACCAAGAGTTTTGGAATTTTTATGTTTTAAATTAATAATTTCAATATAAGTTATTTATAGATAACACAGTAAAATAAGTATTTAGAATGCTATGAAGTCATCGGCTTAAACTGCTGATTAGTGGGAAAATATGAAACTATAGTATGTATAGGGATAAGTTGATTTTTAATGTTTTGGCACTTTGAAGTAACTTGGGAATACAGGCTTTTTTTTAATTTAAAGAAATAAGTACTTTACTATTTTTACCATGAAAGAGATCAAATCTTAGAAATGCTGCTTTTCAGTATGTATTCTCTAAAGTAAATTTTTGATTAATTATGAAGTATTCACTTGTTATAATTTTGTTAGAATATTAAGTTTTTTATTACCTATTATCGAGCAAGAGTTGCCAACTGGACAGTTTACATTAATACTCAATATTTTGACATGTTGAAGTGTTAAAACTTGTACTATTTAATTGGAGATTATGTGTCATAAATATGATATTCTTAGGTAGATTTGATGAGACTGCAGCTAGAGAATAAATATTACATTAATTTTAAAACTGCTGCTATTTAAAGACATAGAATGTAACTGTTTGCATTGTGAAAGATGTTGTGTGTCTTAAGTGAAGAAATACTACATTCAGTTTTCAAAATAGGCACAACATACCTTTTTTTCTCCCTCTCTTTCCTTAAATATATGCCTTGACTAAATCATTGTGCCCTACTAAATCTGATTTTATTTGCTTTCAACATTTTTGGCATTTATGTCCACAACATAGTAAAGGACAAAGCTTTTTTAGATTCTTCTATTATTTATGTCCTTCTAAATACTTGAATGGGGTGTGAAAGGATTCAGCACATTATTTAATCAAACTACTATTAAATTTGTGGTCCTTCTAAGCCAATTTAAAATTATACTTAATGTGTCTATATTTTAAAAAACTTTGCTACTGACTATCTGAGTTTTAAAATTGCTAATTTGAATATAACTAATAGAATCCTTCAAACTTGATGGAAGGGGGTGGAAAGAAGAATGTGTTTGTACATATGTATATGAAACATGGATAATTCTATACATATATATCTCTATAAAAAGCACTCAGTTTTTTTTACAGTTCTAATTAAAATGTATAGTCTAAGAACAATTAAAGGAATATTTCTTAAAATTCATTTCTTTTTCTTTTTTAAAAACAGAAAGAAACAAGGCTAGTGTAGTATTAATGTTCAGGTAGTTTCAATGGATTTATCCCATGCAGGAATAGGAGATATTAACTGTTTTTAAAGCCTTTTGTTATTTATAAAAAAAAAAAAAAAAAGAATTTGTTTTCCTGTAATTTTTCTTCATAGTTAAAACTTCCTAACTTACATTTTAACAAAAATATAAGATACATCAAATATAGACGATTCAAAGTAATGTTTTTTTAAGATCTGAAACCAGCATTGGTTGAATTTATCATCAGTGTTCATTTCTTTGTATCTAGTTATCTATCTACATAATTGTATTGGCTTAGTAGAGACTGTATGTTAAGTGTATTATAGTTTTAGATTGTGAAATTGTGTAGCTTAGGTAAACATCAAATCCCTTTATTTTTGTATAGCAGATTTCCAGCAATAGAATCATGTAGAATAAATAATATTAGATGTTAAAGATTACACAATAAAGGAACTTGGCAAACCAAATCTGAGATCCTTGCTTTTTGTTCAGACTTAAGACTGGTTTAAAAAAAAGGGCAAAAATAATAGATGGTAAATTTTGATCTTTATTCTAAAAGGAAAATTTGAGCCATTTAAAGAAAATTTATGGGTAGCGATGTCTGTCTTTTAATATGTGCCTTTATGATGAATTAATATTTTGAGGCTTGATCAAAGGATGAAAGATCTTTATATGCATTGTTATTTTCTAAGGTATTTACAAATGAAGAATTAAAATGATAATTTCTTGCCTAGTAAAGACAAAGAAAATATTGTTTTGCTATAAATATTGAACAAACAAAAACTGAACAAAACTTTAACATATAACCTACAAAAAGCTTTGGCTTGACTTTGCATGTAGACTAAATAAGTGTACTAAAACTCCAAGTGAATACTTCTATACTTAGTTTTAGAGTTCTTTGTAAGATTCTTCTTTGTTCATAGTTTTTGATATTCTGTGGTTAAAAAAACAGTGTATTTGCATAACACTGCTATACCCATTGAATGATGTTTTGAAATTATTTTACATGCAGTAGTGCCATTTATTATATCTTTCTTTTTAAAAAAAAATTTGTCACAAAATTTAGACCTTTTCCATTCAAGTAATCAATGAAGGAAATGGTATTATGTATCTATACATTGGTCAAAGATATTTTAAAGAAAAATTGAGCTGAGAGTGATGTTCAAGTATATAACCTAATGTGCATGCTACTTCAGTATCATTTTGCAAATATAAACATATGATGTACAAATGATTTGGATTAGTATGTGATCAATAAATTTCCCATACTTAAAGATTAATTTTTTCAAATCTTGAATTCTTGAATTTTTGTTTGTTTATTTATTTATTTATTTATTTATTTATTTATTTATTTATTTTTAAATTCATGTAATGTATTTTACAGGACAAAGTTCAGGAAAATATGTATCCAGTCTAAAGAGAGGAGTTGATCTCCTCAGAAGTAACTAGTTGGCATCCTAAGAAAGGATATCTTCATTTGTACACACATGTCTCTGATTATGTAACACATTAAACACATTAATTTAACACGAAATATTTTTTCTTTTTATGTTTTTATCTGATTGTTTCCATTCTTTGAAGTTAAGTCACTTTTATCTTGTTGTGCATCCCTTTGTCATAATTTTCAAAGTCAGTTTGATTTTTTTTTTTTTTTAATGATATACCAGTTTAGAATATCTCAGATATGGTAAATGCCATCTTTAGAACCTTAAGTTATTTTTGTTTCAGTCTTTTTTATTAATTAAATTTGGATAACACTTACAAAAAAAGTACTTCTGATTCCCAGAAATCATAAAGAAGCAGGGAGAAGGCGTCCCCGACTTAGTCCATGTGATGCGCACATTAGCAAGTGAGAACATCCCCAGCCTCCCACCAGGGGGTGAATTGGCAAGCAAGTAAGTTACATTCTTCACAGTGTTAGGCTTTCTGTCAGTATATGAAAATGTTATGTGTTCTTTGATCAAGTGTGTATTTGCTAATTTTTAAAGTAATGTATTTACCTATGTTTTCAAAATATTTAACCTGTGGAGTCCGTATTTTAGTGTAAGGATATTTGGTGCTTGTTTAGAAATAGATACCAGAATACTATTATTTGTAATTTACTATGCTGAAGATTGTCTTTAGTGGAAGATATGTGACATTGATTTTTCTCATAGAGAATAGATAATATAGGTGAAAAATTTTTGTGACTCAATTACATGGCCCTACTAAAACCTGTTATTATTAGTAGTAATGTAATTTTATTTTTGTCAATCCCTGGACAAACTTAACACCCCAAAGATTTCTCTTCCACCATCTGAATCATGTATCTTTCATTTTCCCAGTTGTTTTTAGTTATTTATTGCTTGTTTGTTGGTTTGAATATCAGGGAACATGAGAGGATGCATTTTTTGCCTTTTTCCACTTTAATTCATAGAATGGACTGATCTGTGGTAAATATTAAGCTTATTTCTGTACTTAAATTGGAGAATTCAAGCAGTTTCATAAAGAAATGTTTAAAGCATTTTTACCTCAATTGTCCAAATAATTGACCTACAAAGATATACTATTGACTGATTTCCTTCACTTGTCACTGTATTTTGCAGATGTAGCCAATCATTTCACTAAATAATCATTGTAAAAGTTCCTGTTTGTAGCTTTTATTTTTTGGAAACATATTTCATATGACTTTGTACAATTGTCTATAAAATTATTTCAAACCAGTTTTGGAAATAAGGAGACTGTAATTTATAGATTTTTTTAATGAAAATATTATTCAAAAGCAAATTCCTAGACTTGTCATGGAAATGTCAAATTTGACATTTTGGGTTTTAATAGAATTTGTTTTTAAAGGGACATTAAGAAAAGCATAATTTAAACATAAAGTTTATGTGAATTATTTTTATCATAACATTGAAGTTACTTCTACTTTATAACTTATTTTATGCCTTAAGATTGGCATTGCCATTGGTGACTCAGCCTCTAATTCAAATGGAAGTTGACCATATAGCCTGTTGTTAATTTGGGGAGGATTTTTATTGCCTTAAGCCATGATTCTCTGTCTTCTATTAAGTGGGTTGGTGGGATGCTGCATTTTTTTTTTTTTTTTTTTTTTTAAGTAAATTCACCTCAAATTTAACATTGGTACACAAATATCCTAAAGTGAGGCTGGCTTATTGACAATAGAAATGAAACTAAGTGATTTATACATGTATGATTACCATTGAAATTTTAATGAACACCCATGAGTTTTTAAGCATTGTTGTACTTTCTGAAGAATTAATTTTCTGCATTTTTTTTCAAATTTAGGCGGAATGTAATTGAAGCTGTTTACAATAGACTGAATCCTTACAAAAATGATGACGCTGTAAGTAGCATTTTAGCTCCCTCTGCTTTTCCTTCCCCTCCACTCTAAATGCATATCCTTCCTACCTGTTTTTGCAGAGCTGTTCACTGCACCCATTCTCTTACACACACCCCTGATTGATTGCTCTGAACTCTGCTTGCTCTGATCTCTGCCTGCACCACAGTACTAGTGATTGAGGACATAATCTTGGTGAGTGGCCACCTCTCAAAAAAGAAGTTCCTTTGATTTTTTTTTTCTGGTTTCTTTTCAAAGCCTCTACAGTCAACTTCAGAAGGTTTGCCTCCACCAAATTTTAATTTATAATTGGGATAATATTTCTACTCAGAATCTTGAACTAATCTGAGTTATAGCTACGACAAAACTTCAGAATGTTCTACTACTAAATAGTTTTTATGTATGGAAATACTTTTGTCTGAAATTCTGAAGTATGTTCTTCTTTTAAATATTAGAGAATTCTGTTTCTGTAAACAAACATTAGAATGCCGTATTCTCCAATTAAGTTTTTATTTGCAATTCTGTTATAATATGATGTTTATAGGAATATGATAACTTGAAATCATTTGGACACAGCTCTGAAATAGTTTATGTATTACATTATGAAGCTTGCTAAAAACCTCATATTATTTGATGTAATAAAAGTTTATAAAAGCAGTGTTAAAAAAAGATCGGATCTTATCAAAGAAAAGAGTCCTTTTTTTATAGTTGTATTGATTTAGTACACATTTGATCAACCTCACAGTAAAGTCATTCCAAATATTTTTCTGAAATAAAATGGAAGATTAATTCTTGGAACAAAATAAATATTCATATTTCATATACACACTTACATACTTTTAAAATTATGTTCTAAAAGACAGCTTTACAAAACCTTATCTTTCTTGCACTTCCAGATGTAGTAAAAACTTTGGCATCTTTAAACTTTTATTTAGTACCTTGTTTTGTTTCCTTTTATAAAGGACTCAGCATCAACTGATGACATGTGGTAAAACTGCTCATCTAGCCGTGGAGTTTACCTTCACTTCCAAAGGAGAGTGCAACTCAACTTTGTTGAACCTTTTAGCATCCAGCCTCAACTTAAGGAAGGGGATATGACATGGGTGAGAGTGATTACACCAGAGAACTTCAGCAGTACAACAGCTAGCCCAGAACTGATTTTCTTTTCTTTTTTTTTTGTAAATTTGAGACTTATGTAAACGTGATTTCAAACCATAATTCATGTTGTAAATCAGACTCCAGCAATTTTTGTTGTATGATTTTTTTTTGTAAAGTGTAATTGTCCTTGTACAAAATGCTCATATTTAATTATGAACTGCTTTAAAATCACTATCGAAGATACAAGAAATGTTTGGCTTGTTGTGTGATGCAACAGATATATAGCCCTTTCAAGTCATGTTATATTTGGATTTGGGGTTGGGACAGGGAGAGCAGCAGCCATGTCAGCTAGGTGCTCAAACATGCACATGATTATGGAGAAGAATTTCAAAATCTTACAAAGCTGAATATCCCAGGAGTGATGGAAAACTATCTTAATGTTCTTGGCAAGGGATTGGCATTGTTGATAAAGCCACTCTCTTTATTTAACTGTGTTTCAGGATGTTCTCTCCTTGTTGCTATGAGTATTGCAGGTAATACAGTATATTCATAAGAATATCAATCTTGGGGCTAAAATGCCTTGATTCTTTGCACCTCTTTTACAAGTCCTTACATTTAATTACTAATTGATAAGCAGCAGCTTCCTACAGATAGTAGGAGACTGCCACATTTTTGCTATCATGATTGGCTGGGCCTGCTGCTGTTCCTAGTAAGATATTCTGAATTCCATTTTATCAATAAAGCTTGATTTAACAAACAAGAAATTTAATCATGTATGTGTAATTCCTCTTTTACCCCGGCCTTTTAAAACACCATACCATTGTAAATGAGATGTTCTCAAAGGGAAAGATGTTAGTCTCTTTTAATTTGACAATACTGTTTCAGTCACCAATGAAATTGTTTTCCTTCCATTAGAAAAACTTAAAAGATTTAAGTCTCTCTTGTTCCTTAATTTGTTTTTCAAAATAAGTTTCTTTCAGGCTGCTTACTTTTCATTAAGATGTACATCAGCTTGAATTTGCCTACTGTTTAATTAAATAATTGTCAAAGTTTGACAATCTAACACTCTATGGTAGGTATGTGTGTGTTTGTGTGTGTTTGCCTGTGACTTTTAATTGGCCCATGTCTTTAGAATCCAAGTGGTTAAGATGTATTTGTGATTTGAAATATAGCATGTTGATAATATTTAGCTGTTGGCCTTTAAAAATAAATTTCAAAGCTTAAGGAATTGTAGATATAAACATACCTAATTTAATTTAGGCTTAATTTTTTCTGATTAAGCATGTGAAAGTAAATTTTACAATCTGTCACATTGAAAAGACTACTGTTCTGTGCCCTTTTGTATTTTTGTCTTTCTAGGTTGAATATTGTATTTATTATCATGTAAATGAATCAGTTAGTAAGCAGATTCCCCACTAGAAAACTACTAAAATGTAAGATTAAAATACAGCATTAAATACAAAATCAGAATTTTGTGTATAAAGCTAGTATAATACATTTTGTTTTGTTTGTTTTCCCTAACTTGGAAATATACATATTTGTATATATAGCCTTAAAACTAATGTAAAGTTAGGGAACCCAGTAGGAAAAGTAATGTAAAATGTCTCAGATTTAAGTAGTTACATACCAGCAAACTCTTTTCAATATCCCTCTTATTTGTGAGGTGATTAAATGTAATTTAATTGTATTTAATTTATCTCTTAATCCAGCATGAATGAAGAAAAACTGAAATACTATTTATATTTAGAAATTCAGAAAAGTGGAATTACAGAACCAATTCCTTACTTAACTTACAATAAATGCTTAATGTCTAAATCTGTGGTAAAGTGCGAAGTATGATAATGTTCTAAGTTATGACTTTGTAAGCATTTAAATTTGCACTTAATGAATACCAGTGCTTCTAGTGTAGATTTGATTACCAAACATGCCAGTACTGAAAGCTAAATCCCTATCACAACAAATCAGTTCCTTAACTTTTTAATAAATAACCAAAAGTTTTTAGTTTCATAATTTGCAAAATATTTAACTGGATTGTGGTATCTTTTGAGATGCAAAACTTGAACCATAAGTAAAACGCGTGATGGGAAGCTATATTTCAAACCATAATAGCATAGTATAGCATAGCATAGCATAGCATATTATAACTTTTTTTTGAGAGTCTTTTAAACAAAAGAGAAAATTAAGATATTTCTTTGTTAAAGTTTTTAGTATTGAAATTGGCTGGAAATGTGAGAAGACTGTGTTTAAATGTGATTTAAGAAGACTAAATCTTTTCCACATGAGTCAACACTGCCGTGCAAAATATAACTTTTCATTTTAAAAATACAGAAAGGAACTATACATTGTAATAGCAGACTGCTTGACTCCTAGGGGTAATGGTCATGGTGAGAAACAACCACATTTAAAAGGCATTTTTGCACCTCTTCTGTGCACTTCATTTTTGTACCTCTTGAATTCTCAGCCCCCACTGTTTTTTAATACTAATTAGCATCTCAGGGCATTGCCTCAGAATTTTTGGTGTATTCTATGTTTTTTTTTGGGGGGGGGGCGTGGTTCTTATCTGAGGATATATAAATTTATTAAGATTAAACTTTCATTTAGATATCATATTATGATAAACCCAGTTTACTGCTGTTAACCAGAAATTCAGTTTTGTATAGCCAGATTCTTACTACCTAACATTAAAATATTTCACTTATCTAATTCTTATTATTTTAACAAGATCTCCCTAATTTTCACCTTCTTTAGGAATATACTTTTACAGATAACAGAAGCAGTTCTCAGTATTATCTTTTAAAAATTAAATCAAAGTGGTATTTTTCTTATTCAGTTTTAGAACTATCCTCAGACATTTTTAATTGTAACAATTTATTTCTAGAGAACTATGCAATTGTTCCAGCTTAATTTTTATGCAAACGTCATAACATTAAGAAATTTGGATTAGAGAATAAATCAGTTATATAATTCAAATAATCCAAATTATAATGGTCATACATTTGACCATATATTAATCCTGCTAATAACTCAGTTTTTCCACAAAACACTGATCTAGGTTAAATTCCTTAGGACTGTAAATAGATTGAATGGGTCATTATCTTCGAGGAGTTTGCATTTGGGCAAAATTAATAACCTAAAATATGTTAGTATTATAACTGGATCATTCATCAAAATATATATATATATACACATATGTATATATATTTTGCCCACCTTCTGTTTGTCAGGTACTTTACTGAGCAAAAGGTATGCTTCTGCCCTAAAGGGCTCGTTTTGTTGCTTTTATTCACCTGAAAACTATTGTTTCTTTTCTCCTCCCCATAGTTAAAAATCTCAAAAGAAAATTTAGCTCCGCATAAGAGTAAAATTGGACTGATGAAGCAAGGCTTAAGTCTATTTAAGCATTCTTGATTGTCTGTAACAAATGACCTTCACATATCCTGTTGGCAGCAGCAAGTCAGAAATAAGTCATAGATTTCTTAGAATTTTCCAATCCTGAGAATACAGGATTTGATCGAGGGCATTTAAAAAAATAAGTATCTCTAGCTAAATTGATCTTGTTTAAGTAAAACTTTTTTGTGTTCTTTTAATAACATAGTGCCCGTGTTGATACCACATTTTAGCCAAATGATTACCATGCATTTGAATATTTTAAAATCACTAACCTTCTTTACTGGACAAATTCATCTGGGAATTCAATGTGTGATTTCTGAAAGAACTGATGAAATTGGGTACTAATTTCCTTCTAGTTTTATTTTAATTTTGAATATCATGGCATATACTTTTAGCTCAACTTTGTATTTTAGTATTGTGTTAGGATTTGGTACTAGAAAGGATAAGTAAACATTTCAGTATATAAATATTTATTCTTTGAAGGGATCTTAGGGAGTTTCATATACTTTTGCTTATAAATACTGCTGATGAGTTGACCATTTTTTAATTGACTACTCACAGTTTTTAGGCATCAGGAAGTCTACTTCATGTTTTAAAATTTTAGAAGCCTAATTTTACTTTATTTCCTTAAATAATGTGCCATGTGTTTTGGTTAGTATTTGTTTTTAAATTATATATTCAGAGAGTATGCTTGAAATATTTAAGAACACGTTTCCTAAATGTATGATACTGTATTATTTGGTCAAAAAAATACATCAGCTAAGTGTTAGTTATTACTGTTAAGAAGCTCTTCAAAAATAAGGAGAGGCATTGGCTCTGCTTTATTGTCAAGTGAGCATTTTTCACTTTTGTTCACCTCAATACAAACTCTTCCTGTAATCTATTTTATATATTAAGCTAGTGGCCTCTGCTCTCACAGTTTCCTATTTATATTAACTAGTTGGTGGGGGTGCTAATTAGAAAAACTCAGATTGCAGTTGACAGCTTACACTTTTATGAGAGGGGGGAAAAGGTTGTTTAAGTTAATAAAAATGTGACATTTTTTCTTATCCTGCATGAAAATATTGCCCTCATTTCCTCTCAGTGTGTCTGTCTGTATGTGTCTCTCTCTCACTACCACCACCACCACCCCTTTTTTTTCCCTGCCCCTCATCCAAATAGGCCAGTTCCATTTTCTTGAACAAGAAAGTTTAAACTCATTACCTCATTAAGGCCAATTAGTACTTTATTAAACTGGGTTGAAAATAAGAAAACTTGGGATAGAGTGATAGGAACCTTGACCTGGCTGTAGATGTTTAAAAAAAAAAACAACTATTATGCCACATAAGCCACCAAGAATCACCTTTCACTGCTAGAATAATTTTGACTTTTTAAAGGAAGATGAAGGTAAAAGTTGCTGATTCTTTAACATAGAATAACATGCAGTATTTCTTTACCTTAAAACAGCCCTTCGGTTCTTTTCATTGTTCCTAAAACCAGTTTTCTACTAATGGGTTTTTCATTAAATGTTTAGAAAATTTTTCTTTTCCTTTTACATAGTCCTCCTAGTAAAAAAGTGTTTAGGGATATTTGCATTTGTATGGTACTTTCTGAAGTAAGCTAGATTATGTGTAAGATTGAGTAGTTACACTCATAGTTACACTCATTGTCTTAACTCGGTACAATGAGTGCCAGAAATTCATTTTAGTAATGGTTCTTAACTTTTTGGGAGTTGTTATCCCTTTGAGACAGATGAATCATGGGGAAACTCCCTAAAAATTGTAATGTTGCAGTGGTTCATTACCCCTCAACCCCAATTACGATTCCAAATTACAGAACAATAGGATATCATTTTTTCTCCTGCCTAGTCCATAAAAATATTCCAAGGATGTAAATATAACTTGAGTCTATTTTAAGGAGTTGTTTTACTTTTGAAAATAGCAAATAGGTGCATGGGGCATGGTTTGAATCTGATATTGAAAGACTTTCATCGAAAAGAGTTTATAGAGATGAAAAAAATCACATTTGGAATACTTTTAAGGATAATATCTCTCTAAGATTTGCCACTTTTGAAATTCATCAGAAAAGTAAAATGGAAATTGAGTGTATCTAAAGTTTTCTGAACCTCCCCAGTGCAGCTGTAATATATTAACAACACAATAGCTGTCATATCCTACTCGGTTTTAATATTTGATTTTTCTTGCATTAGAGTTCATTAAATGTTAAATTCATTTCAGATTCTAAGGAATTAAGGACTTAATACAAAATGTTAAAAACAGGATCACCAATGTATAGCATTAATAAGATTTTTTAAAAATAATTACAATAAAAAATTTTATGAAATTGTTGACACTTGTTGAAAAATTGAATGTTCAGTTATAATTTTTATTGTCCATTTTTGGAATTTCCCCTCCCCCTTTGACAGGGCTAGGGATCGAACCCAGGGCCTTGTATATTTCAGGCAAGTGGTCTACCACTGAGCTATAGCCCTAGCCTTTTGGGGACTTTTGAAATGTAGTAACTATTATCTTACCTAGTTGGTCCTTGACTAACTGAACACAACATATCTGTAGGAAAATATCATCTTTTAGTGACAATACCCCAGTATTGATCTGTTTCACAACTGAAATAATTTCACTGTATAATTGTTTTGAGTGGGGAGACATGTACATGTTAAAAGCATGTTGCATTATATATAGATTAATTGTTTAAAATCTCTAAATATAAGACTATGACAACTAACTGCAGAAATTTTCTTAAACACAATGTGTAGCAAAATTCTCCACATTAACTCATCCACTTTGCAGATTATGTGATCCAAACTTTCAAAGAAAAAATTCCATAAATGTGTATATTGTATGATGTATCATTTTCTGATCCAAAGAAATATGTGAATTCAGTTTTAACTTTAAGAATGTACTTTTGTTTTCAAGTCCTTTGAAGAAATTGCATTCAGCCTATGAATGGTTGCAGATTGTATGTGAGATGAAAAGTAGAAATAATTTCTAGTTTGCGAAACTGGTGCCACTAAATAAACAGGCAATTGCATAATGTGTGTGTATTTATGATTGTTTAATATCCTAAGCAGCATTTTTGTTTAACTGAGAAACCTGGAAATTTTGAAAGTAATTATTGTAAGGTCTTAAGAGGATTTTTTTTTTCAACTGGGTAAATTTGCCAAAACGATAAATCTGATAGTCAAAACGTGAACTAGACTTGTTTATTCCTAATTTAGGAAGATTACTGAAAGCCAAAAAGTTTGGGTTGATGGTTATTGTTATTAAAACATTCCAGAGATAAAGAAGCCAGTAATTGTTCCTTTTAGGCAAGAATATTTTTATGCCTGACTTCTAGCACATGATATATTTCTTACTTCCTTGAAGAGTTGAGACAGAAAATTGGGAATGGCCTGGGAAAGGTCTTCCTTACCTAATATTCAAGATGGTAGTGCCTGCTTATATAATAGCACTTAAATTCGTGTATGGTTAGAGTGCAGAAGGAAGGTGTTTTCTGCCTCTACTAATTCTGATAATTGGTTATATAACATCTGTCCTTTGTTCATCCACGTCTGAAAGTGACTTATAGGTTTTAGTTAAGTCTGATCTTCACTTCCATAATTAGAGACATCTAAGAATTGAACTGTTGATAAAAGTGAAATTCTATGAGCTGCAAGAGCTCATTTTGTTTATTGTAAAATGTATAATGAAAACAATTATCAGGAATAATAACCAAAGATAGCAAGAGGTATAACTCATTAAAGTTGAGACAAATAAGGATTTGTTGAATTTATATGTAATTGGTACCTCTTATATTCTGCAGTTTTGTTTATGATTTTTGTTTCAGGAGTTTTTACAGGGAGAGTTGTAATTTTAAGTGTTGGAGCTATTTTGTTTTTTGTCTGTTTCAGTTATGTTTTCTCTTAATCCATTACTGAAAAACTAATATTTGTTTTCTAATTGTAAATAACTAATTGTTTTTCCATGTTCTTGCTTAAAAGCTTAGATTGACCTTCCCGTCAAATCAAATTTGATTCTAGTTGAAAACTTCATTCTTCGATGAACTACCCTAGAAAACTTGGTTTGTATGCCCTCTGTAGAACTTACTTAATTTACCACAAAACTAACCACTTGACCAAATATTGATAAAAGATTTTGTTTCACTGGCTGCCTTTTATCTGCATAAGATTCATATTTATTGGTTCTGATATTCTGTATAAGGTGATTTAGAGTATCCTAAAAGCTTTTCATAGAATTGTATTTCATGTTAATAATTGTATTGTTACCTAAAAAGTGGATTGTGTCATTCTCTATTGTAGGTTAGGAATAGGAATGATTCTTTCAGACCAAAGCATCCCCTATGGCTTTTCTTATAGTTACACAATAAAATCCCTCCACCTCCCAAAAAATTTTCCAAAGACAATTCCCAATATCTGGCCATTTTTGATCTATAAAATTGGAAGTTTTATCTATAAATAGAGTGTCCCCTAAGAATCAGATGTCAGATCTGAAGAAAAGTACTGTCTCTCTCACTATATTATACTACATATATTTATTTATTTGAAAACATGAAATTTGATAATATGCAATGCTAAATTAGGTCAACATGCTGCTTAAATCAGTGTGTGAAATGTTATTCAGTAGTGACTATGAAAGGAAACGATTACTTAATTTAAATGTTCAGAGCAGGATTATAACAATAAAGATTGGATAGGAAAGTAATTTCAAGAACTTACTTTGAATTGCATAATTAAGGAGGTAACTGGAATGTTCCTTCTAATATTTTATTGGAACATAGAGATATATGGATCCAATTCAGTCTATGATATGAGGCAGCACTGAGGAATTATGTGAAAATAATTGTTCTTTAAATGTAGTCCTTGCAAAGCTGGCTGAGGGCTCTTTGTTCCAGGTGTCAAACTCTGACTTAAGCTATGGGCCATGCTCTAGCCTTTCTGAAGATTTATTATTATTATATTTTGCTGTTTATATTTGTCTTGGTAACAACTGACTTAAATTATGTAGTATTAAAAATCCAGGGTTTACTCAGAAGAATTTGTGACTGTTCTGGGTCAGCAAGGTCATATGTGTACCTTCCGTTGGTGTACTGAAATCATCTATAGATTGTCTAATTCTCATTATAACAATTTTAAATGTGTATTTGATTCTGTGTAATGAAAATATTTTTGCAAAGATTCATCTTATAACAGTTATTCTCAATTATTTACAATATTGAAAACTTTTTTTTTAGAGAGAGGGGGAGAGAAGGAGAGAGAGAAAGAGAGAGAGTTTTTTTTTTAATATTTATTATTTTTTTTTTAGTTTTCGGCGGACACAACATCTTTGTTTGTATGTGGTGCTGAGGATTGAACCCGGGCCACACGCATGCCAGGCGAGCATGCATGCCAGGCGAGTGCGCTGCCACTTGAGCCACATCCCCAGCCCCTTGAAAACTTTTTAACTAATAAGTTTCCATTCCTAACAAAATTTTCTAGTGAGTAAATATTATAGAGGCATATATAGGAAATGACTTCTTGTCATTAGGTATAGCAAGTAAACATCCATATAATCCATGTAAATTTACTTTATATAAACACATTTCTTGATGTATTTCAACAAATACCCTACTGCAACAATCCTTAGTAAAAGTGGTCTTAGCATTTAATAAAGGCAATAAAACTGCTTTTTGTGCCAAAATCACAGGAAGCTTACAGAATGCTTTCTTATTTTGTTTTGTTTCCTTTGGTTTTGTTTTAAATATATAGGTTCCCAGACTACAGAAAAGTCCAGAATCATCAAATTCTTCATCCTTTCATACTGTAAAGGTTTGTTTGCCATGTGCTCTATCCTGATTTTTGCAACATGTTATATATTGGCCCAACTGTTGAATGACAGTATGGTTTTAAGTATATTTACATGTACATGTATAAATATCCATGTTCAAAGTCAACTCCACAGTGACTGTCAGTAGTGTTACTAGTTCACCTTAACCTTCAGAGAGTTTTTTCTGCTTCAGGACCAGATGGATCTGGCATCTGACAAGACCACAATATCCTTAAACACTTCATCCCAAGAGGAGCAGGGTTCCAACAAAGAAACTTCCTGTGGGAAAGTCTTCATAACTTGAGATAAGGAAGAATGGAGTAGCAATTTTTGAAGATCACATGATTGGTTCTGTGAATCTGTGGGAATTTCTTGATACTTTAATTTATAGAATGGGTGTCATTTTTTCAGAAATCAATTGTTAAGGTATAAAAATTTGAGTACTTCGTGTAAAAAATGATTGTACTTTAAAGTTAAAGAAAATTCTATTTTTCTGAAATTCAAAGTGATATGTAGGCACCATATATCATTCATCCTTATGTTTTATAGGAATCCCTGTTGTGTTACTGATCGGTGCAGTAGTCATGTCTCCTTTCCTCCCACTGTTATGGCTTTCTTAGACCCTTCAAAGAGTCTGAATTAGGAGGATGAAGGGATGGTGCAATATCAGCTGTCAACCATCACTGTTTGATTAGAAAAGGAATTGAAATGAGGTTTAAGATAAGGATACAGATTTTCTTTGTTATCAGTTCCCAGTTCTATGAAGCAGTGGTTCTAGCCCTGCCCTCATGATTGATTGATCTGGAAAACTTTAAATATCCTTTTGCAGTAAAGGTTGGAAGGGTCACATTAAAGGTTGCCTTCTCTTCTTCCCCAGTGACTCCCCGCATCCTCCTTTACCCTTCGTGGATCATGTCACTCTTCTTTTCGGACCCCTGCACTGGCTACCTTTTCACTCAGAAATCCCAGGTCCTTGTAGTAACTTACAAAGCACCCCACATGAGACCTGGTTTCTGTGATTTCTTTGACTCATCTCCTTACTCTTTAACCTCACTAGTATCCTAGCTGTCCCCGGAACATGTATGTCTCACTCAAAACACTGAGATCTTACCAACACTTAGATTTGCTGTTCCCTACTCAAATTTTCATTGTTCAAAGCAGGTCACATACAAGCTCATAGGCCTGAAAGGACAAGCCCTAACCACTACCAGGGACAAAGCATACACTTGAATAAGACTATGCTTTGTGTGTGGAGAAAATGAGACTGCCACTGTGTGTGTGTACCAGGAGATGGTCTTTTTTGAACTGTGACATTTGATACGTGGTGGAAGAGAGGGGCTGGGACATGTGAAATGGGTCACATTATAAATGCTTATAGTTATGAAGAAAGTGTTCCTGATAACTGAAGAAGTGGGGCCACCTAGCTTTGGGTGAGCTTGGATTTGCCTGGGCACAGACAAGTAGGAAGTCTCCCCTAGGAGGAGGACAGACAAGCAAAGGAAGACACTGGGCAGAGATGGCAGCAGAGACCAGTGACGATGCTGGCCTTACCAGGAAGTTTCTACCTTTACAAAGGGGGCTTCAAGGGCTGAGAGATTTAATAAAGGTACATCCCAAAGGAAAAGTCAGCTGTTTATGTCTTCGTACTTGGAGTTGAACCCGAGAGCACTCTACCACTGAGCTACATTCCCAGTCCTTTCATTTATTTTGAGACAGGCTGATCTTGAGCTTGCAATCCACCTGCCTATCCTCCTGAGTCACTGAACCCACTTGAAAACAGCTTTTACTGAAGTTTGTAGACACCCCAGTAAGAGTGGCCTTTGCTTCTCTCTAGTCCCCTCAAATCCAGAAGCACTGTAATACATGAAGGAGTTGCTCTTTGTGTCTACACCACCCAGTGTCGTGCTGGCCCACACCTTAATAGTCATTAAATCATTCTGCTGACTGCTCAGTCAAGAACACTGACCTGTTAACAGCCTCCACCTGGGTGGAGTGTTCTGGAGCCTCCTGAAAGAGACAGAAACTGAGTGAGCATCGATTCTGGCAGAGCAGGTTCTCCGTGAAGTAGATGAACTTAACAATCATAGTACAGCAGCACTTCATTAGCCTGACTAGCAGCTGGCCGGCACGCACCAGGAGCTGTGGTCATTTGAACTGTGTACTTGGATTCAAGTGCATGGGAGCAGAGAACCTGAAGCCTTATGAAATGTTGTCAAGGTTTCCCTACTGCTGCCACTGACCTCTACCGTCCCCAGGCAACAGTCATTCCTCGTTTTTCAAAGTTCTTAAGTTGGACAGCAAATGTTTTATCATTTTAAACTTTAAAGTAGCTCTGGTTTATTAGCAATTTATTACTAAAATGACTTTGATTGTTGGGTGTTTATTTTTGAGCTGCTTCTAAAACACAAGTTCCTTTGTCCTGAATGTGATGATCTAGATAGTCTCAGGACTATCAGAAAATTTCCCTCCCATACTAAAGCAGCAACCTACACCAGTGGTGGCTAGGTCGTGAATCAAACAATAATGAATTCTTGGTGAACATGATTCTTTAGAAGTTCTCTGAATGCGAGTTTAAGCAACACAACAAACTCTGTGAGCACTCTGCTCACATAGTAGATCCCTCACCTTACAGCCACTGCAGCTGTCCTCCCCAATGTTGCTGGGGAGAATCATTAACCAATATCAAATAAAACCCCGTTGTCACTAATCCCGAAATGTGCCACAGGGCAAGCTGCTCCTGTCAGGGGCCTCTCACTGCTATCCACACCTGCAATTTTGAGTTTCTGTCTTTGAGAGCTAAAACTATGGCAGGCAGTTCACTTAAGAACTGGCTGCTGTGTCAACTGTATCCTACTGTGCATCAGTAGATGTGTGGTATGTGGTCTTCAGTGTTATCATCTCTAGATGATGGTTTCTTATTTCTGAGGTACTTCTGGGAATTTTATTTTTTGCCTCAGAGCCTGTAAACCTTAATCCTCCAACTTTGGGAACAACTTTTAAAACTGTTTTTTTTAGTTTTGTTTCTCAGGAAACACCAAAAGTCTGTTAGGTGGTATAGATTATTGTACAAAATTGAAGAATGTTAATAAATTATACTGTTTATCTTATCATTATTCAAAATAGACTATAAGAGAAGTTTTTAAACTGAAAAAGGCATTTAGCAAACTTTTTTTTTTGTAGGGGGTGTTGTTGGTGGTAATGGGGATCAAAACCTAGGGGCCCCTTCCATACCAAGCACATGCTGTACTATGGAACCACATCCCCAGCCCCTCCAAACATCTTTTTTCTTTTTCTTCCCCCCTCCACCCCCCGCTTTTGTTACTAGGAATTGAACTCACAGGGACTTGGCCATTGAGCCACATCCCCAGCCCTATTTTATATTTTATTTAGAGACATGATCTCACTGAGTTGCTAAGCACCTTGCCATTGCTGAGACTGGCTTTGAACTTGCGTTTCTCCTGTCTCAGCCTCCCAAACCACTGGGATTACAGTCATATGTGCTCAACTCCCTCCAACATCTTTGATCAACATTATCTACTCCAATTAACTTCCCAAGGAAGGTCCCATCAGCTTTATTTTTGTCATTTTATTGTGATAAAATACATAACAAAGTTTACCATTTTAACCATTTTTATAAGTATAGTTTAGTGAGATTATAGAGTGGTCATCACTCTCTAAACAGCTTTCATCACCCCAAACAGGAACTGTATATACATACTAAGGAGTAACTCCCTATTCTTTCCTCTCCTCAGAACTTGGTAACCTCTATTCTACTTTCTGCCTTTAGGAATTTGCCTTTTCTAGATAACTCCAGATAAGTGGAATCATATACTATTTGTCCTTTTACTTCTGATTTGTCCCATTAAATTCCTAATCTTTGATTCTTGTTGACCAGCAAGTAACTTTTACATGCCCCACTCAGCATAATGTTTTCAAGGTTCATCAATGTAACATAGCAATTTCTTTTTTAAAGCAGGATAATATTTCACCATATGTACATACCACAGTTTTGTCCATTCCTCCACTGAAAAAAACATGAGTTTTTTTCCACCTTTGTCTATTATGAATAATGTTTCCGTGAACATTTGTGTGGAGCTGCTATTTTATATTACCACCAAAAGTAGATGGGGGTTCCAGTTTCTCGCTATCCTTGTCAATAATTATTTTCTTTTAAATAATAGCTATAGTAATTCAGTGGCATCTCATTGCATTTCCCTAATTTTGAGTCTTTTTTTCATGTGATTTTTAGCCATTTGAATATCTAGAAGTCTTTTTTTTTTTTTTAACCCCCTGCCTTTTGCAGTCCTGAGAATCAAACCCAGGGCCCCACATATATTGGGCAAATGCTCTGCCACTGAGCCACACCCCAGTCCAGTTCCTTGCCCATTTTAAGTGGGGTTTGTGTGTGTGTGTGTTATAGGAGTTCATTCTGCTTTCTGAATATTAATCCCTTACAAAAATGTGATTTGCAATATTCTGTGGGTTACCTTTTTATTCTGTGGAGATAGTATCCTTTTATGCTTACAAAGTTTTTTAATTTTGGCAACTTCCAATTTTTTTTTAATTGCCTGTGCTTTTGATGTCATACTTGGGAACTATCTTTGCCTAGCCCAGGATCATGAGGATTTTCACCTATATAAATTTTAAGAATCACATAGTTTTAGCTCTAAAATTTAGTCCTTTGGTCCACTGAGTCAATGTTTTTATATGATGTAAGAATCCAACTTAATTCTTTTGCACCTGGATGCTGGTTTTCCCAGCACCATTTGCTGAAGACAACATCATCAACTTTGGACAAAGGTTGGAGACAAGAAGCTTGCAAACTACTACTTCTCTCTTCCTATTACCTAGCTAGTGAGGATCAATTCTGATTCCTGCTGATAACAGCACCTGCACTAACCATTTTAAATTCCTAATCAGCCAAGACTAATAGTTTCTTTGGTTGTTGACCAGCAATTAGTTTTTTTTATTTGTGTCTTCCCCAGGAGAGTGGTCAGTGGCTGTGAGAACTGACTGCACAAGGCATGGATCAGTTAGGGTTCTTTGTTTCCAGGGCTCTTTGATTTCTCACTTCAGCTAAAGTAAGCAAAACAGTGAAACTTTTAGAAAATCCATTAGGATCTGGCAGTCTTATAGAAAAATCAGGTTGGAAATGGGTAGGAGCCAAGGCAATTAGAGGAAAGATATATCCTTTGGGCTTCTAGACACCAAAATTGTGTGAAGCACCAAAACCACACATACTGGCATATGAGAGAATCAGTGTGTAGTTAGGAAAAGATGAATGTTGGGCAACAATCTGTGGCAACCGTCTGCTCTGCTCCACCTTGTTTTCTCAGTATCCATACATGTCATTCACCAAAATGCTCCAGGCTCATATAGTGCAATTTGAAAAATGGAAGAGCCCCCCTCTCCCCACCCACCCCAAGGGAGACAACACACAAGTGTTGACAATTCCTGTTTGAAGTCTAGGACATCTCTGTGATGTGGACCTGTCACAGTCCCACTCAGTAATGTATACTAACAGCTCGTAGGCAAGTAGGGGGAGAATAAGAGAAAATATCTGAAAACTTCCATGGGTACACACCACTATTTTTATCAGCAACACAATTTTCCCTCATGGTATGGGTCACTTCTCCCAGCTGCTGCATTTTATTCAAAATACTCCTTTGGCCCTTCCTAAAGGATACTTCCTGTAGGACCCTCCTTTGGGGTAGATGAATCATCTCCATCTCACTGCCATTAGGCTAGCCATGTGATTTGCTCTAGCCAGTTAAATGTGAACTTAAGAAACTACCAGGAAGAAGCTTTAATGGTGGTTCTGCCATTCTCTTTACCCATCATGAGCATGGCCCTCTCTGGATAGGTGATTTCCCATTATCTTGGTTTTCAGAATAAAGAGTACATGGACAGAGACAGAGCCACAAAGTGTTGATTTATGATTGACATTCAGTGTCAATGAAAAATAAACTTTTGTTACTGTAAACCACTGAGAATTGGGAGTCACTTGTTGAAGCATAATTCAGTCTTCTCTGAATGATACATCAACCAATAACAGCACACAGCCCCACCTAGGTTCAAAAAATACTTCATTTTCCCAGTGGATGAGGAGCTCCAAATGATCTAGTGACAATTGGAAACATGGTTTTGAAGCTTGGTATAAGAATTCTAAAGCTTCTAAACCGTCGGTCATAAGAATAGAAAGCAAAAGTTTTGAAAGTGATCTATCATTTTTGTTTTAGACTAATACTGTTCAACAGGACATTTTGCAATAATATTCATTATGGGAACCATTAGCCAAGTGTGGCCAACGAGAGGAACTGAAGTTTATCGTTTTAATTCAGTTAATTGGGTACATGTGGCTAGTGGCTACCATTTTGGACTGCACAGTTCTAGACCCTTATATCTGGCGTTGGAAGGAAGCACTATATTCATCACTTGTTCAGAACATAAAATCCTAGGAGGTAAGAACCCCAGATCTTTAAGGTGCTATCATTCCAGTCCTGTAATTAGCCCACCTCTTTCCTTGTGTTACAAAGTGAGGGCATATATTTGTCATGGAGGGCTTGGTCTTGCTCCCAAACCCCACAAATATCTGACATCCCAGACCCATTTGCCCTGCTGAGTGTTGGAGTATAGGTGGAAAGGTTTAGCAAACTTTGGTTTGTTGTTGGGGATGCTTTCTCTTACTCTGGGCACCACTCAAAGCAAAAGTTTCACTTTGGAGTGGGGAGTTCCAGTCAATGATGTGAACAAAAAGCAAACTTAAATGAGGTAGTCATTTATTTCTTCAACCTTATTGGATCTTGGTGTCCTTCAAGGACTTCTGATGATCCACAAAGTTCACCCAAACCCCCTCGCCTCTTTCAGTGAAAGCAGTTTTAGTGTATTTTAACTTAGTCTTTTGAGTGAAGACATACACCACGTAGCTTTCCACAGGCAAATTGAAAACTGAGCTTGGTAGCTTAGACAGGAATCTGGTGGTTCTTAAAAAGCACATGATCTTTGGTGTGTCCATTTTTGGGGGGATGGGTACCAGGGCTTGAACCCAGGCTTAACCACTGAGTTACATCCCCAGCACTTTTTATTTTGAGACAGGGTCTCACTAAGTTGCTTAGGGTCTCTCTAAATTGCTGAGGCTGGCTTTGAATTTGTGATCCTCCTGCCTCAGGCTCCGATTCACTGGGATTACAGGCTTGCATCCATTTGGTGTGTTCATCTTGACACTGTAAACCATTTTATGTTTACATTTATCCTGTGACCCTTTTAGAAAAACTATCTGACTTAACTTTGGTACTATTATATTTATATACATATTAAAATATACAGTATTTTATTATGTACCTTAAACATTTTTCATTTGTTATATATGAAAGAATAATAAAAATATATTTACCTTGATTGGCCCTTGTTCACATTTTGTCCCATTTGTTTTACCTCTCTGTTCCCCAAACACACACACAAATTTCCTGAACCATTTGAGAAGTTATAAATGTTGTGGATTTTTAAATCTCTAAATGCTTCAATGTATATTTCATGAGAACAAGGATGTTTTCTTACATAATCACAGTATAAATATCACAATCAGGAAATGTAACATTGATATAATATTCTTATCTCATCCACTGTCCATATTCAAATTTTATCAGTTATCCAAAAATGTCTGTTATAGCTTTTTTTTTTTTTTTTTTTTTTCTCATTCCAGTGTTCAACCAGGATCACGAGCTGCATTTGATCGTCATGCTTCCTCGTCTCTCTGTTCTGGAACGGTTCTTCTGCCTGCCTTTGTCTCCACTGACCTTTCTACTTTGGAGGAATAGAGACCAGTTGTTCCGAGACAATATCTCGGTTGGGGCTGGTGCAGGGCTTTCCTGTCATTAGCTTCAGGTTGTGAAGTATTGGCCAGAGTCCCCATGGACTTGATGTCACACCCAGCTCAGTCATCCTACCAGGAGGCACATTATTCATTTGTCTCATCACTAGTGACATTATTTGCTCGCTCAGTTAAAGTGATGCTGGCTGCTTTTCTCCACCATTAAGTCATTGTTTTTCCCTTAGCAATCTCTTCATGGGGAAATTATTAGGGACTATAAATAGCCTATTTCATTCTCATCTACCCATTTTAGCATAAGTTGATTTTCCAAACTCCATTTGGTCCATATTTTCCCCAACTTTTAGCTTTTGAAAATTACAAATGTGCCTAACACATTCTCACCCCATTGCTTCCCCTATCCTGAGCCTTGACCCATGTTGGTCCCCCTACTTTGTGGTGAGCCTTGTTGATGATGACTCCTACTCAATCTTCACCCATTCAACTTTCCTGTCTCCCTCTTCCTCTACCTATCTTTGGTCTAGGATCTGGACAAGATTCCCTGAAGAGTAGAGTGAACATTGGCAATGTCCAGTTGAAAGCATTTTTGTCTCTGAGAGAACATCTACCTTCCTTTCATTTACACCTTGTCAAATTCTACAATTTTTTTTTTAATCCATCCTGAAAGATTTAGACAAACTAATCTTTGTCTCTTTGGCTTTCCCAAAAAATCATCACTAGAATTTTTCTTCTCAAAACATGAGTCCTGATTTTACTATTTGTTTATACTGTATTCCAAAAGATGATTTTTCAAAAATACACAATCTTGTGATTTTGTTTGTAAGAGAATTGAGACTAAAGAAAGCAAGAATAGCAAAAGTAAGGTTTCGGGCCGTGGCTCAGTGGTAGAGCACTTACCTAACATGTGTGAGGCACTGGGTTCGATTCTCAGAACCACATAAAAAAATAAGTAAATAAAATAAAGATACACACACACACACACACACACACAAAGAGAGAGAATAGAAAAACAAGAGGCTGGAGTCAGGCTAGAACATAAAATGCTTCCTTTGGTTTTGGTCTTCCTAGCAGCCAGTGCAAAAGGAGGCTTTATCATTAGCTGATCTTTGTACATCAAATAGAAGAATTTTTCTTTTTCTTTTTCTTTTTTTCTCGCTCTGGGAATGGACTCTGAGGCCTTATGCACACTAGGCAAACACACTACCACTGAGCTACATCCCAGGCAACGTGATACTTCTAGAATTATCCAGTTAAATCGAACCACGACACTCAGTTTGCAAACTATAGCAGGGGTTTCATTATCCAGCGCTGGGTGCTCTTTCTGGGTCTTGGGTAGTTTCCTCTCTTGCTGCTTAGAACTCAACTGAAGGCTTTCAGGGACCTCTGCAGCTCTTTCTTCAAATCTTTCAGGGATCCTTTTCCAGAATCTAGTAACTCTGGCTTCCCTAGACTCCTGATTGTAACTGCTCCACAAACCTATAAGCTCCACCTGGTCCACTGTCCCTTGTGTCATCTGCAGGAACCTTTCCCCACACAGGAAGTGGGACATTCATCAGCTTATGTTCCTTTCTCTCAGGGATCCCTGTGTCTCATTGCTTGATGGCCCAATGTCTTGAGAAATTTTGTTTCAATATTTTGTCTGTTTCCCCAGTTGCTGCATGTGGAAGTATGAACCTGGCTCCTGATTCCCTATCTCTACTGAAATAGCAAATCCCTTTTTTCTTTGGTTATTTTTTATTTTGTTTTGTTTTTGTGATTCTAGGGATGGAACCCAGGGCCTCATGCATGCAAAGTAAGTGCTACCACTGAGGTACACCCCCCAAAGCCCCCTGGTTTCTTACCAACCTCACACATTTAAGCCCTTAGACACATGGGACCATCAGGAATTACTGAAGCAATTACTGAAGCAGAAGGATGGCAAGTTCAAGACCAGTCTCAGCAACTAAGAATGAGGCCTAAGCAACTTCGTGAGCCCCTATCTCTGAAAAAAAAAAAAAAAAAAAAAGGATGGGCATGTAGCTAAGTGGTAAAGCACCTCTGGCTTCAATCCCTGGTACAAAAAAAAAAAAAAAGAAAAGAAAAAGGAGGGAGGGAGGGAGACAGAGAGAGGGAAAAAAAAAGAAGCCACCACATTTGTGATTCAATTTGTTTCTATATTAGCTGCCACCTGGACTCCTCCACAGAGCTTTAATCCAAATTCCCCAAGATCTGATTGGCTGGCTAGTCAACATCCATTATCAAGAATCCTTGCTGCCCGAGCTCCTTCCCTAAGTCACTTCATAGCCACACATACGCCAGCTTGTGAAATGGCTGCCTTGGACTCAAATGCCAACCTCTGACATAGGGCATGGCAGAATCTCCCACCCAATATGCAAAGTGGAGGGTTTACTTAACATGTTCAACAGTACATGCAAGCCCTTGAGCTCATCCTTGTAGGAGAAAAAGGTATGGAAAAGACTTGATTGCTGTCATTGTGGAACAGAGGTAGGTGTTGTACACAATTAGGAGACATGCCAGTGAATGGACAGGGAGTAGAATGGCAGAACCAGATACATGGCATGTGAGTTCCACCCTGAGCTAAACATGCAGTTTAACTCAGGGGCCTCTCTATAAAAGGAAGCTCAGTGAATGATTGTTGTTACTGTGGAGATGCAGACAAAGCCCACCTCAGTGCCTCCCAGGCATGTTCCTGTGTCCCACCCAGTTAAGTTGGACCAAGAAGGAAGGGTTCAGGAAAGGCACAGCCAGCCCGTGGTGGTGCAGTTGCTTTGGCAAACCTCCAGGAGACCAGGGAAATGTTGACAGGGCTGTCATTGTCATCCTACTTTCTAATAATTTCCCCAAGGCTGTCCTGAGCCAGAGAAACACTCTGCCTTGGCTAATGTGATGTGCATATCTGGGACCCTTCTTTTCCTGGGAGCAAGCACTTGAGAAAACTTTAAGTGAATTCAGTTTTCCAGTCCTCCATCCTTTAGCTTGTCAACAGGCCAGCCGATACCATTCTTCCGTGGACACAACTCAGATGTCAGTCTTGAAATTTGTGGATTCAGTTCATCTCTAGCTGGGTGCTTTTTGGCACTTTTGATTTCCTCAAAGCTGTAAACCACAGTGGTTGGCTTGAGGTTCCTCCTGAACAGCAAGTGGTTTTGTTTCCTTGGGTGTCCTTGGCCCCTACAGAGTCAGGCTCATGATTAGCTGGGGCTGGAGAGAGGCTCCCACAGGGGCCTTCCTACCGCCTTTCAGGTGGGGTGACTCCCCTCCTCAGGATTCTCCCCAGATCTGGGAAGCCTCTAGTTTCTTCAGGATAGGAAACATAACAGGCTTTGAGGGATGTGCCCGGATGTGGCTGCTCTTCCACAGTCACTTCACTCAGGGCCAAGGAGGACTCTCAACTGGCTTCGCCACACAGTTGACATTGATGGTGCATTTGCCCTATGCCAAGTGCCTCCCAAGCAGCATCTTATTTAAAGCCACAAAATAACACCACAACACAGGCATGTAACCATCATCACCATTACTCAGATGAAAAACTGGGGCTTAGGGTGTGTGACCTGTCTGAGGGTACAAGATTATTAACTATAAAGTCAGAAATTGAACCCAAGAGTATGCCTTTGTGGCTTTGGATCCAGGATCCTAAGCACTCTGGGGTCCCCCTCACAACCTGTTGAGTAGAAAGCTACAGCCTAGATCTCAATCTGGCATTAGAGCAAAAGCCCACCCCCAACTCCACCCGCCACTGTTACTCAGCACCCGCCTCCTGGTTCCCCTGCAGTAAGGCCCTCCCCAGTCCTGGGCAAGGCCTGGGGTCCCCCCCAGAGCCCAGCAGTCAATCCTACCTGTTATCCAGAAAAGTAAGAAAAGAAAAGTACTTTTAAAGAAAAGTAAGGTACAGACTCTTGTTCCCTGGATAAATTCCATTTCCACTGTTATTGTCTCAGACTCCTAAGTGATGACACCCAGCATATCCTGCTTTTAAAAAGAAATGTGGATGAAGGTTGGCAAATTACCATTCACAGTTCTGTGAATGATAGTCACCACTGAGGAGTGGAAGCAGTGCACCTGGTGTCCATAATTACAGGCTCAAAGGAAGAGGACAGAAGAGATGAGGGCAGGTCAGAGGCAGCCCAGTGCAGAGGGAGGCTCAGGGGGATCTGGACAGGCCCAGGTGCTGAAAAGCCCACAACTGAAGATGCTGCATGGCAGGCACATTTAATCTCCTCCTCCCTCCTCCACCCGACTTTACAGCTCCTTACCTTGGATTTCTTTTTTGGAACTTTTTTTTTCTTTCTTTTTAAACCAAGGGTTGAACTCAGGGGCACTCAACCACCAACCTACATCCCCAGCCCGATTTTGTATTTAATTTAGAGACAGGGTCTCACTGAGTTGCTTAGGGCCTTGCTAAATTGCTGAGGCTGGCTTTAAACTCTCAATCCTCCGATCTCAGCCTCCCAAGCCACTGGGATTACAGGTGTGCACCACCGTGGCCGGCAGATTTTCTTTTTATGATCTATGTTTTTCCTCATGTCTCTTGTCGTCTTCCCACAACAGTACCAGATGGGTGGTAAGGATCAAAATAAAAGCTTTTGATGCATTGTCACGGCAAACAACTTGTACTTTGTTTCATCAGTTGGGTTCTGTATTATGCCTGAGAACCTGCCAGAACACTCCAAGCACTCCAGAGACAATGCTGGGGGGACTAGAAAACAGGTCAAGATGTTCACTGTCCCTTAAACCAGAGTTCTTCAGTTACCCCCTTTTAGTTTGAAGTGATACTAGAACATGCTGTACCTGGAAAAGAATCTGATCTCTTAGATCTATACTGTCTGTGACTGTTTATTTTAGTTTTTCTACTTTTTTTTTTAACCCATGGCTTCATGTATGCCAGGGAGATGCTCTATCATGGAGCTATACCCTCAACCCTGTGGCTATTTAAATTATAATATAAACTAATGGACATCAGTTGAATTTAAAAATTCAATGTTTTGATATTGGCCAAATTATATTGTTATATTGTGTGCATGTATGAATATGTAACAACAAATCCCATCAAAATTATAACTATAATGCATCAATAAAAAATGTGGAAAAAATAAAAACAAAAATTCAACTTTTCAGTTGTACTAGCTAACTTAAAAAGTGCTTGATAGCCTTGTGGGGCTAGTAACAACCATATTGGACAGTACAGATAGAGAATGTTTCATTATAGCAAAAATTCTGCTAGACTATGCTCCTTAGACACCAGTATTATTGTCTTAATATAAGCTCTCCAAGAGTCCACTGAACACCCTTTGGAAACCACTTAGTCAAAGATCTTATCTTCTGTTTCCTCTTCTCTAGGGGTTATCTAAGTTTTAAGGGAGAAATATGTGCTCTGAGAATTATCCTGGCATTGAGGGCAGGCGACATGACATCTCTGTCTTTGGCATTTAGCTATTGGCTTGGTCCCATCTAATTCCTTGGTCCAGCTGGAGTTGCCCACATGTATGTTCCAGCCCATTTGTTAATGGTATTGTCATAACTGAGAGACATCATCTAGTCTGCCAGCCTTCTCAGTTGCCTCTAGCCCTTTGTAGAGAACAACAGAAACTTCTGGATACTCCAGCAGACCACTATGCATTGAAGTTACCCTCAGAGCCTCTGTTAATTAAGAGAGCAAAAATTTTCCTGCTCTCTCTATTCCCTCCTAGTTGATCTGTAGTTTCTATTTCCTATTCCCTTTTTTGGACTCAGCTAAGGATGGCTGACTCTGTTCCTGTTCTTCAGGGCCCTGAAGGCTCTAGACTCTAGTCACTTTCCACTATAGGCAAAACCCTTATCCCCTTTTCAGGGAGAGGCCATCTCCTTCTTTATCTTCTTCCTCTTCTCTATGGTTCATGCAAGGGTCAGGAAACTTTCTGAAGAGGTCAAATAGCAAATATATTAGACTTTGTAGACCATTTTCTGTTACAATAACTCAACTCTGCTGTTCTCTGAGAGCAGCCATAGACCACACTTAACCAAAATAAACCAAATAAAACCTTATTTACAAAAACTTTACACTTGCAGTTTGCTGACACTTGGCTTGTAGTATTAACTTTAGACTCTTAGGTCTTTTTGACTTTGACCCTTAGCGTTTAGAAACAAACTTTTAGGTGGGTGTACATAACTGTCATCCCAGTGACTCAGGAGGCTGAGGCAGGAGGATCTCAAGTTCGAGACCAGCCTGGGCAACTTAGACCCTGAGCAACTTAATAAGACCCTGTTTCAGAATTAAATCAATAAATGAAGGGCTGGGGATGTAGGTAAGCACTCCTGGATTCAATTCCTGGTTACCCTGCAACCCCCAGAAAACAGAAACAAGCTTTTAGAATTTAAAAATATCTATATTGAAGTGCCTGGCTCTTTCATGTGAAAGTCAATTGAATCTGCTATTTCAATAGATTTCAAGTTTACCTTTGAATTCAAACACCAATAATTTCCTTCTTTCTTCTAGGCATACGGTACCCTAAAGGGAGGGCATATAAAAAGTTTCCGTGGACATTGAATGGTATGAGGAAGGATACAGGTAAAAGGATTAGAAAATAGTTAAAATATTTCTCAAATATATTTACTAAATAGACTAGCAATTCTTATCTGTGATTGGGAAGTTTAATAGAAAAAAAGTTATTTTGTAAAATATGCTTTGCACATTATCAGGCCCATGATGAACGTTCAGTACATGCCCATTCCTTTCTATCCCTCACCGCACCTCTAGGATCCACACTGATCCCATCTGATCAACAGCAGGAAGACCAATGCTCACCTCACATAGAAACTTATTAAGTTGAATGGATTCCTTTTTATACTGTTTGGGGGGGTGGCGATGCAGATTTTCCTCAAAGAAGAGATTTCAAAATTCATTTTTCTTAAAATCAAGGACCAAATTCTTTGGGGAGAAGCCATCCTAGGGCAAGTACTCTCCCTGTCTGAGAGTATTGTTTGTCTGCTTGGTGATATAGAAAGGAAGAGGGAGAGGCTAAAATCAAATTCTACCTATTTCTTAGTATAAGTCAGGACTTTCTTGGCCACCAGTGATGGAAACAACTCTCACTAGGTTAGGCAAAGGGGAAATTTATTTGTTCCAAATATCTACAATTGCATAACTAAATTGTGGCTGGTTAGGCATTCAGGTGAACCTCAGGAACAACTGGAACCAGGTCTCTGAGCCCTCTCCATACTCTCTCCCTGTCCTTTCTTATTTCTATGGTGGTCAGGTTAGCTTCCTTCACCTGGGAGGAAAAATGGATGTTGACAGCTCCCAAGCCTCAATCCCTCTACTATGGACACTGTGAGAGGGAGCTTGCTTTTTTTGACTTCCAATTAAGAAGAGAGAAGGAGAGGAAGAGAAAGAGGAAGAGGGAGAGGAAGAAGAGAGGTAGGAAAAAAGGAAGAAGGGAAGGAAGGAAGGAGGGAGGGAAGGCAGGCCTGAGAAGGACTCCGATGGACCTGCCAGGATACCCATTCAGCTAACGGGAGGTAGGCTGTGTGTGGGTCATAGCTTTTCCCACTCCAGCAGGGTGGATGCAGGAGGCTCAGGCCCTGACCTCACCGTCTTCCAACCGTGTTTTGTCTGAGGTTGCCTCAGCATGCCCCCATCTTTGGAGGCTCGGCCAGTGATGCTTTTCTGTTGTTTTTTTCCCCCTCCTCAGTACTGAGGCCGATCCCTGGGGCTCTCTGCCACTGAGCCACATCTCCAGCTCTTCAGCTCTTTTTTTCTTTTTCTTTTTGAGACATGATCTCTCTAAGTGGCTGAAGTTGGCCTCGACATGCGCCTGCCTCAGCCTTGAGAGTCGGTGGCCTTACAGGCGTGTGCCGCCGCTCCCTGCTGGATAGAGATGCCTTCTTAGGTCCGTCACGTGCAAAGTTATTTGTTACTATGATGACTCAAAGCTGAAAGATCTGCTCTCTGTAGGCACACTTTGTGTGTTCGGTTGATATCCTGGAATCCTGACTGTCCTTAAGTCAGTTGTGCGAACCCAGGGCCTTTGCGGTGGTCTCCCGCTCAGCGCCAGAGGCCCGCCCGGTGCGCGCCTGGCGCTCCGTGTCCCCACCCGCTTTCTGGCGATGTGATTCTGCGCCTGTCACGCTCTGTTTCTTCTCCTGGTCATTGAGCCGGCCTAATGCAGCCCCCAGGCTGCCAGCCTGGTGTTCCCTAGGGCTGAGGATCTAGTGTCAGTAGGGCACGATTCGATTCACATTGAAGATGGATATTAAGTCTTTATACTCTGGGTCTTGTCAAAAAAAACAAATTTGCCTGCTATCAAAAGCATACAAAATGCCCCTTCCCATAACAGCAGTTGTCTGTGTTCACTGATATGGAAGAGACTGTCCGTGCCAAGCCTCCGAGGCGGCTTCGTCAAGGTCAGTTCTGCTGATCTTTTTCAACGATAACCCAAAGAGGATTAAGTTAACATCTGACCTTTAAAGAGTTTATCTTTGGGGAACCAAGCTAATTTAAAAATTAAAAGACTGCTCTTGAAAAATATTTAGATCAAAGACTAAGAAAAACAGACACACTACTTATAATAGCAGAAATACCTACAGAAAATTCAAAATCACAAATTAGATGTATTATCACATGGATGAAGATTCTAGAATCAAACAGAAGTGGATTCCAATCTTGGGTCTGACACTTTCTCCTTGGGCAAGTGCTTTGAGTTCTGTGATCTTATTTGTAAAAAAGGATAATACTAGTAACTACCATGGGTTTGGTAAGAGGACTAAATGAGATAGTACATGTAAAGTTATATTATTTCAACTAACTATAAATATTACTTTAGACAGTTTTTTGTTGTTGTTTTTTTTTTTTTTTTTTTTTTTTTTTAGCATCAGCTACAGCCCCAGTCCTTCTGTGGACATTTTAAAGTTTAAAACGTTTTAAACTGGTGGCTGGATGTGTATATCAGTGGTAGAACACTTGCCTAGCATATGTGAAACCCAAGTTCAGTAGGGCACAAACACACACAGAAATTAAAATTTGTCTTACCTGCTTGCCCCATCATATTGACAATTGAATGGGATCTCTTGACAAACTGGCTGATTCTCAATTATGTTCAGAACTCAGAGAAACCTGTAGATTCCGAGGTGGCTCAGCTTTGAACCAGATGTTACTAACATAGATGCAGCAGTTCCAGCACCCCAGGTGCCCCTGTCTGCTCCAGATACACAATATAACAGCTTTGTTACTACTGAGGTCATCTTAAAGAAGTGGTAACATGAGAATAGGAATGGCAATACAGCCCAGAAAAAAAAAATTCTATCTTTTAAATTCTCCTGTAAATAATTTTCAATTCAGTGAAATACCATTTTTAAATTGTTCTAAGACATTGTTCTTCATGACGTTAGGCACATTAAGCAAGTACTCTACCCCTAAGTTATACTCCAGCTCTGGTTTTCTTTTCATTGACTTATGTGATGGTTTTAAGGTATCTCTTTTGCTGTTGACAAATGTCATAAAGACATAGGGACTTAAGTTGGCCTAAAAATAAAATCACGGACTCTTCCTAGAAGAAAGTTTAGACTAATTTCAAGCTTTTCTCTTCTCTTGTTATTACTCAAGCCTCATCCATGGACCAGAGCTTTGAAATCGTCTGAATGGTTCTTAGAATTGCAGAAACTCACTGGGAAGGGTGGCTCATACCTGTAATCCTAGTGTAATCCTAGAGAGGCTGAGGCAGGAGGATCATAAGTTCAAAGCCAGCCTCAGCACTTAGGGATGTCCTAAACAATTTAGCAAGACTGTCTCAAAATTTAAAATAATAATAATAATAATAATTAAGAAAAAAGGGCTGAGGATGTGGTTCAGTTCAGTGGTTAAGCACCTCTGGGTTCAAGTCCTGGTACCAAAAAAAAAGAAGAAGGAAAAGGAGAAAAGAAAATAGAATTGCAGAAGCTCTGGCCTCACCCTATACCCGCTGAATCAGAATCTGCATTTTTAACAAACTCTCTAGGTTGGTGATGCTAGTGATATTGTATTATATTATAGTTGAAGAAGCAACTGGGAGGTGCACATTGGAGTTATCCAGTGACCTTGAAAAACTGATGCTGGGTCCCACCCACAAAGATTCTCATTGTATGGGCACTAGGATTTTTAAACTCTCCCAGATGGCTGAAATGTGCAGCCAAGGTTAGAACTTGTGCAATCCCAGGGCATTCTTTTCCCTTCCTCCACTCATCACTATATATATATTTTTTCTCTTCAAGTAGAGCTATCTCAACTATAGTAAAGGGCTCATTTTATGTCATTTGTATCATGACAGATGACTGTCTTCTAGATAATGTTCCACAATTTGAAGATCTACTTTGAATTTAAAAATCAACTTTATGAGTTTCCTCTGAACCTCTGCCAAGATCTCCATACCTCTCTTTTATTAAGAAGTCCAAAACTAGACACAGTCCTGTAGTACAGCCCTCGACAATGATGAGCACCCACATAAAGGACTTTTGTTTCTTTCTGAATGAAAGGTACTGTTATAAATAGACTACTTGGATGGGGTGGGGAGGGCCTTTGATGGCCAGCAAAAGGTTTTCTCATGCTTACAGTCTGGCAGTGAGTTATATAAGGAGAAAATCTTCCTGTTTTGAGCTTTCATAATGAGAACACTAGATATGTTGTCACTTAACCAAATGCGGTAATTAATAAACTTTCTTGCATCTGTAATGCATGGATGGCTAAACAATAAAAACTAAACAGTTCAGCTGTTTCAATAAATTTGGCTGAGGTCATGAGCAGAAAACTCAGCCTTAAACCTTAGACACCAGTGACCTCCACACCTGACTGCTCCACCTGTAAGAATCTGGAGTGCTTACTAAATATGTACAGATGTATGGGCAAAAGTATAGGTGGTTTTAGAAAACTAGATCAGTTCTTAAACTTTGGGGTGGGGATGTCTTGCTAAAAATTTATTCTGCATTTCCAAGTATCTCAAAAGTGATGCTTGTGCTGCCACTTCATGGGTCACACTGGGAGTGGCAAGGCCCTGGATATCAATAACTATCAGTTTGAGAATCAGAACTTCAGGCATCTCCAGTGTTGCTCATCTCCAATGTTTACCAGCAGCTCCAGGGTTTGTTAATGTGAGGGGTACACGGGCTTCGGGTGTGCTCAATGGTAGAGTGTGAGTTTTGGTCTTGATCCTAGTCCCACAAAAAAAAAAAAAAAAAAAAAAAAAGATATTAAAAAGTGATTCAACAGCTAATATAAAATGCCAAGTAGGCAGATTCAATTTCAAACCCTGTGAAAAAAATCTGGCTGAGACTGTTTAATTCTGTTCATGCTGTCCTAATACAAGCAGGGAGTGAAGTCTTAGTTCCTTTATTTCTCTAGTGATCTGTTCCTTAGAGCAAACACAAAGGCAGGAGGAACCATTGCTTTAAATTCTTATTATTTTAACTGATGTATCTGGAGCACGGTGATAAATTAATCATGACGTCTGGTCTGATTCACAATCATATTCTAGCCCAATTTACACTTAGAATTTGCAGAACTGAAATGCAATGCATTTAAAGGGTGCACACATCACAGATTTTTCTCTTCGCTGAGCCCACGGAGGGAGGAGCTCTCCGTCTTTTCCTGTAAGCACCTGCCTGTAGGGCCCTGGCCACCGTGGACCTGACTTCCCGCACAAAAAGCGCCCAGGAGGCAGAGAGGAAGGGCGATTCTGCTGCAGTCTCAGCAGCTGATGAACGAGGCCTGCTTGCAACTGAAAGTCGTTAAAATATATCTTCCCGGCTTAATGACCGAGGCGGGCTTATTCACCGGGAAGGGGGAGCGTGCGGTGGTGTTACTAAACATAACAGATGGCAGCTGTCTGCGGCTATATAGGGCGCGCTGACAAATCCCCCTGGACGGCCGCTAGGCCCCGGGCTGCTGGGCGTGGGTGCAGCAGCTCTGACTGCACGCCCAGGGAAGGACCCCGGGAAAAGGCTGCCTCCCGCGCAGCCCCGGAGTCCAGCCCGCTGGCTCGCGCGGCTCGGGGCTGAGACGCAGGATCACTCTACCCGCTCCCCACTCCCCGCCTCCCGGGGTGGAGGAAGGGCTAGGCTCCTCCAAGGTCTTGTACCTCCACACCTGGCGTCCCCCTCGAACATAAGCTCCCAGGGGAGATCATTAATTCCCCGCGCCGGTACGTATCCTGTGCCTGCTGGGCTGTGCGAAGAGCCGGTCTCCCCGCATCCACCTTGCAAAACCTAGGGATGGCAGGCACGCACTGCGACAAGGATGCCCAACTGTGTCCGAGTGCTGGTTTTGTGAGAAATGGGTCACAGCCAAGAACTGAGTATAGTAAACCTATTTTCCAAACCCTAGATCAAGACAGGACCTGTCCAGTGACATTTCTTTTGATTTGGAGATTTATTTAGATGGGGGAAATCTTACAAGGTTATGAAAGTTGTTGTTTTCAGATATAAATGTTTTAAAATATTTGTTTTAAAACATAAAACTAAATGAAATCAGACAGCACTGTAGAAGTTGGCAGAGCTTCCTGGAATATGGGGCAGGTGTTAGGTTGCCTGCTTTGGCTTGGGGTGGAGCAAAAAGGGAGAGATAGAGTTCAAAGGCCTGAATAATCATGAAATACTATATAATTTGTTAGCTGCAATGACTGTTAAAAAGGTAAGGCCAAACAACAAAGCATCAGACAGCCATCTGCAAATCAGTAGGAGCTATCCAAGGAGAGGGTGCATAGGCACCTTCAGCACTCCTGGGCTAAGGGATTGTCTGAACTGGGCTGCAAGGGTGACTACAAGAGGTGGTATGTGCATTCCGTGTCTAAATTCATGCTATCTGCCATTGTGTGCTGGAGTCCATGAAAAAAGCCTATTGCTCCCCTCACCTCTCCTTGATCCCTTCATTCTAGAAGGTTAGGGTTTAAGGCTTCTTTATCTTCTCAAAAGTCTTACAGCACTTTTCAATGACACTGGGGAAAAGCTGAGGTCATTCATTTATTCAACCAATGTTTACTAAGAGCCTCATATGTGCTGAGCCTTGGTGCTCCAACTCTGAACATAACAGGGAAGGATCTTTGCCCATGTGGAACTTACAAGAAGCAAGCTAAATGAATAAAATCTATGGAGATTGTGGACCTGTCAATGGACTAGCACTAGTTTCCCATAAATAGAATCCTTCCTTTTGACATAGAATTTTGACACCTTGCTGGACCTCCTTCCAGGAAGAACAGATTATTCAGTAATTTCAAAGAAAGAGGCAAGGATGAAAGAACACATATTGAAAGAAAAAGAGAAAGTTCTAATTCCTTTTTATGGATGTATCTGGTAGAGGGGGCTTTGGTCCACATGTGGATCTTCCCCAGATAATATGGGTCTGTGGATAATTGGGAATTTGGCTGTGAGTCATTGAATAACCTGAACTTCCTGTCTCCATTCCCAGGAATGCTGAGGTCAGATGAAAAATGCAAGGCTTCTGGTAGTCAACCTCACTAGCACCATAATTTATTAACCTTACTGCACTTTTGTTTTCTTGAGATGTGGTCTTGCTGTGTTGCCCAGGCTGGCCTCAAACTGGGGATCCTCCTGACTCAGCTTTCTGAGTCTCTGGGATTACAGATTTGCAACACCATGCCTGGTACAGGTCTTGTTTTTTAATTCTTCTGCTAACTATGTAGAATTCTAATTTTAAAAAACCCTTTCTATCATTGCTATAACATATGGTTATGGTTATACTTACTTGAGATTATTTAAGGTAGTAAGTATATGGAAGAACTGGACATTTAAAAATAGTTCTACATATATTTTAAAGTGTATTTTAAAATGTAGTTTATCTATCACTTCACAGAAATTAATTCAGAGGTAAACAAGTATTTTTTAAAGTGAGTTGAAAAAAATACAAAGTTAATTATAATACACATGGTACTCAGATACAATAAAAATAACAGTTGTGTTAGTCTATTTTTTTGTTGCTGGACCAAAAATACCTAACAAAAACAACTTAGAGTAGGAAAAATTTATTTTGTCTCTTGGCTTCAGAAGATTCAGTCCATGGTAGGCCAGCTCCATTGCTCTGGGCCTGAGGTGAAACAGAACATCATGGTGCAAATGTGTGGTAGAGGAAAGCTGCTCAGCTCATAGCAGCTGGGAACAAAAGGGTGAAAGAGGAAGGGACCTAGGAGAAGATAAAGTCTCAGGAGCACACTCCAAGTGATCTAATTCCTCCAACTAGGTCCCACCTCCCAGTAATCCATCAGTGGATTCACTGATGAGGTCAGAGCCCTAATGATTCAATCACTTCCCAAACGTGAAGTGAGAGACTTCTCCCAAAAGAGAAGTAGACTTTGGGGAACATCTCAGATTGAAACCATAACATTAAAAAAAAATGATTAAAATGTAAGTAGAAGATTCCTATATGATCCCGGGGATCAAAAAAAAAAGCAAAGGCACCTGTGATTGCCCCGAACAAAGTTTCCTTCACAACGTGCCTTCTAGTCAGACTTTGCCAAATCAAATACTCCATTAGCCCTCAGTAGTAGCTAAATAAATCCAGGAACCTAATGCTTAAGGGAATATATATATATATATCACTTTGGAAAATTCTGCCATACAATTTTATCAACGGAACATTTTCTGACTCATAGGACATCTTGCTTAATGTGATCATGGCTTTTGATCTTCAGAGCTCGGAGGCATTAGAAACCTTCCAGAAATCCTCCTGTCACAGCAAAAATGTTTCTTTAGAAAGTCACCCAGAATTGAAAATTCTGTTTGAAAAGCTCCATAAAAATCATGAGCTATTTATTACTTTCCCTTTAACATCTACTCCAAGAAACCTGAACTTCAAAGTCTAAAGTGGATTTATTTATATTTAAGAAGAAGCTGCACATAAACGTTTGTGCTGGGGATGGAACCTAGGGCCTCCTGCATACAAGCAAATGCTCTACCGCTGAGCACACCCCATGGCCCCCATATAGACTCTTAATCATCCAGTATTTTTTGATAGCATTTTTGGTGGAATATACAGAATATTCACCATTGCTGGCTCCTGTGTGCTCAATGCCAATATGCCCCTCTCCAAGTCTTTGTGACAACCACAAGCATCCTCCCCCCCTTCCCACCACCCCCAGCAGTGTGGTACCACTGTCACTTGAGAACCACAATTGCCTCACTTACTGAGAAGAAATAGGAGGTTCCAACAGAAGAAGGCAGTGGGGATTTGTCCAAGAACCTACTACACCCAAATTGATAGGGTGTTGGACTTTCCTGTTGAAAAGAAGGAAGAGAACTTGAAACCACCACATATGCTGGGTGTTTATTTTATTTTTTGGGGGGGGCAGTGGGGATAAGCTCAGTGGCACTGAGCCACATCCCCAGCCCTATTTTTGTATTTTATTTAGAGACAGGGTCTCACTGAGTTGCTTAGTGTCTCTCTTTTGTCTGGCTTTGAACTCTCTATCCTCCTTTCTCAGCTGAGGTTACAGGTGTGTGCCACCGTGCCCAGCTCTGCTGGGTGTTTACTGAAATTCACACTTTGTGGGGAGGGAAGAGAGGAAACCAGGAGACCATCTCAGAGGTCCCTAGTAGGCCTCATGGAGAAGCAGAGTACTCTTTCCCACCATTGCAGGTTCCACAGAAGATGTGAGGTCTCAGGGACAACTCTGGGATGTGGTCACTATATCATTTAGACAGGGGTTCACTGGAGTCTGGCTTTCTTCTGATGATATTACCCTCTCCCTCTTTATTCCTGTTTTGCTACCCCTCTGTTTCCTCATTGCCTCTGCCCCTGCAATCTTTCTGATTGTCTTACGTTATACTTTCCTCAAGAAAATACAAACAGGATCGTTAAATATTGCCAATACAAAGCATCCCTTTGGAGCAGAATTTTCTTGCCAGGCCCCCCCACTCAGGTGCTGGTGCAGTCCAAAGGTGTTCGAGGTTAAGGGGCAAGAGCTTATTTCCCCCAGCAGGGGGCAGAATAGCTCACTGGCATCTTGAGCATCCATTGCTCAACGTGGGTTTTGAAGTCAGACCAGTTTGAGAGCCAGCTCCACCCCACAGTCTCTGTATATCTTCAGCTGTTTGCACCTCAGCTTCTCATTTGTAAATCAACCCATAAATAATATGTTCGATCTTCAGCACCACATAAAAATAAAGGCATTGTGTTGTGTCCATTTACACCTAAAAAATATTTTAAAAAATTATAATATAGACTTTAAAAGATGTATGTGTATTGGTGGGGGGCATCAAATCAGAAGCCATTAAAAGTACTTAGCATTTAGTAAGCAGTTGTTGAACACTAACTGATGTTATTCTTGCTGCTATTGTTATGATTAATAAGTAGAAAATGGTTTTTATTAGTATTAATTAGAAAGAACACTGAATAGAAAATGGTTATTATTATTATTATGTAGAAACTTCACTCCTATCTCCCCATTACCCTCACTCTCACCCCCAAGGCTCATCAGACTCCCACTTGTTGGCAGAAGGCAGTGAGGATGTAGATCCTGGAGGAGAGAGAGGAGGGAGGCTCTAAGTGTCCTGCGGCAACCCTGAAATTTCTTTGGAATCAGTTATTTTATATTCAGTTTTACATATCACTAATGGAATGAATAGATTATATGTGCTTTTAATGCCATTCCTAAACATAGTCTTGTCTGTTCTAACATAAAATGTTTTAAATTTTGTGCCAGTTCAAATGTGTAGTTTCTGTCCAAATATATTTATGAAAAAAAAAATAATAGCCAGGCACACATTTGTAATCCCAGCTACCTGGCAGGCTGAGGCAGGAGGATGGCAAGTTTGAGGTCAGCCTGGGCAACTTAGCAAAACTCTGTCTCAAGATAAAATTTAAAAAGAGCTGGGAATTTAGCTCAGTAGTACAGCCCTTGCCTAGCATGCAGGAGGCCCTGGGCTCTATTACAAAGACTGAAATATCAAGGGGTGGGAGGGAGAGGGAGAAATAAAAGGAGAGGGAGCGGGAAGAGGAGTAGATATATACAGATATGGAGATAAGTAAATTGATAGATAGATCAATTGACAGATATCTCAAAGAGACTCACCATGTTTCTCTCTCAGCACACACCTTGGAGGTATACATACCTCGTTCTGTGTCACCCTAATTCTTATGCTTCATGGTTGAAGGTTTTCCTTCCAGAATGATCAAACAGAAAGACATGCAATAATTTATTACATTGCCAAATATTTATAAATTTTTATCTTGTGACAGACACATAGTGAGTACCCCCTCCATGCTCCAGAAGTTTCTCATATCTAATCATGCTAGTAATGTCATCTGCATGCTACTCACATGTCTCAGCCTTCTCCAGCTGGCAAGGGGGGTGATCGATTTTCTTAGGAACTCTTATTATGTTTCCTGCAATTTGGTTTTAGATGTCTGTTTTTCCTTTTCTTCTGTGGTACTGGGGTTTGGACCTAGGGGTGTTCTACCACTGAGCTACATCCCCTGCCCTTTTTATTTTTTATTTTGAGGCAGGGTCTTGCTAAATTTCTGAGGCTTAACCTCAAACCTAGGATCCCTTTGCATCAGCCTTTTGTGTAGCTGGGATCGCAGGTGTGTGCCACCATACCTGGCTCCTGCAATTTGGTTTTGATTATGGCTGTGCATTTCCAAACTCCAGTTGGACAAGGATAAAATCTTTTTCACAGCAGGCTCCTCTGCCCTTCTGTTAATCAGGAATACAAATAGCTCTGAGTGCCTCTTCCAGTTCCATGGATGTTCCATACTCTCTCTCACTTCTGAGCCTTTATGGTGCTATTCCCTCTACCTGTCTTCCCCCTCCCCCTTCTTTGGGCCATTTTCTTTGAGTAATCCCTGTTCTTCCTTCAGGTCTCAGGTCTTTCCTCTGAGGAGACTTCACTAATGCATCTCTCAGTTTTGATATGAGTGCCCTTCCCCTGATCTCACTTAAAGCCCTCAAATTTCCCTTATTGTTGTTTTACTTAATTGTACTTGCTTGCTTGATGGCTTCTCTCCCTCAGAAAATATACTCCCATGGAATTGGGAATCATAACTATTTAAAAAAAAAATAAGAGGGACTGGGGTTGTGGCTCAGTGGTAGAACACTTGCCTGGCATGTGTGAGGCCCTGGGTTCGATCCTCAGCACCACACATAAATAAACAAATAAGTGAAAAATCCATTGGCAACTAAAAAACATTAAAACAAACAAACAAACAAAAAGAACAGCCTTTGTCTGATGTCCAGGAGAAAAGCCATTGCCATTTGTTGAATGGCTGCAGCAACAGAGCATGGGTGTGGCTTAGCTCCACTTTCCAGAGATCTCATGTACCATAAAGAGAAACAGCAGTCAAATTCAGACGCACAAAATGATTAAATTATGGTACAGTAAATCGGAGATGCTTTGGACCATCTAAGCAAACAATTCATCTTGCATCCAATCTCTCAGTGACAGGGAAACTAATTGTTAATTCTCATTCTCCAAAACAGAAGGTCTGAACTAGTCACGGTGATGTTGCTGCCTGTGACACTAATGCTTCATCTATAGGGACTTGAACTGAGGAGGCTGTTGGTTTACAAATTTGACCCAATGGTAAAATTCCCACTCCAACAGCTTTGCCAATAGTACAGCTGCTAGAGCAACTACAAAAGAAGTCAGCAACTTTGTAAAAGGCAGAGAGAAGTGTGGTTTCAAGCAAAGAGTGGCAGAGAGGGCAGCAAAAGGTGCAGTCCCAGTTCTGTTGCCTGACATTTCTACATCCCACCATCTCTAGAAAGAGAGGCGGATGGCATAAGCCCTACCTGCTCTGTGCTGAATCCTGCTACTACACAGGGTGAGGGTCCAATCCAAGCCAGAATTTGGCAGCAGAGGTCACTGCACAGTAGTTGGGAGTCAGGGTGTGACAGAAGCAGACCTAGATTTGATGCCCCCAAGTATCTTACTCACTTGTGACGATTCTCTTGCATAGCCTCAGTTTCCTCAGTTATAAAATGAAGATGATATAGTCCCTACTTTACTGGATTGTTATGAATAATGGGAGAAATTCTTGTTCACAACACACTCAAAAAAGAATGCTCTTAACATTAAGTGACTGCACTCTGATTGTAATACCTCTATATTCTCGTGGGTATGTGCTTCTTAAATTGGAGCAACAATTACCATTAGTAATAAAGCCTGTCTCACAGTGCAGCATGTTTTGTCCTCAGGTTGTCTGTGGTTCTGTCAAGTTCCTACTTCTCAGACACATGTGACAGAAGTGTTGGGAATCCCACCTCAGAAGGAAATATTATTCCATTATTCCCATTTCCAGGAAGTATTTGTGGAAGTCAGGTAATTGCATAGCATTCTGAACTATCTTATAAGCTGTGGCATTTGATGGTGCAATTGAAATATCTATAAATTATATCTTTTAAAGAAAGGATATCATGGTGATTATCAATTAATTTTTTTTATAGCATCACACTGTAGAAATCTTTCCAAACTAATTTTTAAGAAGGGATACTTTCCTTTGTGAAGCTATATACCTTATATGATTGCAGACTTCCTGGCATGTATACTAGCATTTCCTGATGCACTATAAATATTCTTCTGTACATTCTTTTTTTTTTTTTTTTTGGTACCGGCAGTTGAGCTCAGGGGCACTCAACCACTGAGCCACATCCCCAGCCCTATTTCGAATTTTATTTAGAGACAGGGTCTCACTGAGTTGCTGAGTGCTTTACTTTTGCTGAGGCTGGCTTTGAACTCTTGATCCTCCTGCCTCAGCCTCCAGAGCCATTGGGATTACAGGCGTGCACCACCAAACCTCATGTCTTCTGTACATTCTTTGGGTAATAACTAGAAAATGGAAAGAAGCAAGATCTGTACTTAGCAAAATTGAATCTTCCAGATTTTTAAAAATAAATTTATAGTTACATAAAACAAGCAGCTTTTGGTTTTGCTTTGTTTTTAGTAGTCCAAAGAGGTATAGAATGCATCAGAATTATTATTATTTTTTTAAAGAGAGAGAGAGAGAGAGAATTTTAATATTTATTTTTTAGTTTTCGGCGGACACAACATCTTTGTTGGTATGTGGTGCTGAGGATCGAACCGGGGCTGCACGCATGCCAGGCGAGCGCGTTACCTCTTGAGCCACATCCCCAGCCCATCAGAATTATTTATGAGTGGGCTGTGCCATCATGAACAATTCAATTCATTTTTTAAGTTTATTAACTTGTAAATCGAGTGAGTGAAACTTCACCATAAACTGTTGGGAGGAAAAGTCAGGAATTTAGAGACAAGGGAAAAGGCTTTTGACTTCTTTATCAGTTATGAAAGAGACAATCTTCCTCATTGTCTGTATTCATGGCATGAAGAATCAGTAAATCGCAGAATCGCTGCCCCTGGTGTCTAAACTCTATGGGGCTCTTGTCAGAAAGTCACAAATGAAACCGATTTCATTATATTTCTTCCTAATTATTTTATCTGTGTCTTTATTAGCAGGGTCGCCAAGAGACTCAAAGGCCCAGAGTAAAGTACATAGGAGGGGTGTAGAAGGAAAATACTTTTTCTTCTTCCTTGACTGATAAAGATGAGAAAAATCTTTCAGGGATTTTTTTTTTTTTTTTTTTTTTAATCTAGTCTGGGTACTAAAGTGAATTGGATGAATATTTTCATGGAAATGCAAAGACCACAAACCATTTAGTTTGATCTTTAAATTAATTTGCTATGTTTTTGTTAGATAACTAATTTGTTACATTACTTGAAAATTATTTGTCATGACTGTTTAAAGATGAAAACAAACTATTTTGGTCCAAAACATCACTTCAAGTTCCTGTTTTAAATATGTCCCCTCTCTCTGCCCATTTCTAGAATAAAGAAGAGTATCAGTGATGTACTACCCAAGTTTGTCACTGATAACCGAGAGTTATACAGTTTTCCTCATGATAAAAATTCTTTGTTATGTTTGTGTTATAGTTTTAATAATAAATAAATATCAAGACAGGAGGCTGAGGCAGGAGGATTCCAACTTTGAGAGACCAGCCTGGGCAACTTAATGAGACCCTGTCTCAAAATAAAAAGTAAAAAGATCTGGGGGTGTAGCTCAGTGGTAGAATGCCCCTGGGTTCAGTCCCCAGCACCACACACAAAGAAAAGTGTCAACAACATTATTGTAATAAAGCTATAGGGCTATAGATCCCTAATAAGTATCTGTCAATTTTTACTTTTTTTATGTTTTCATTGATGTAAAATATAAACAATATTTTTATAATCTTTTTAAATTAAAAAATATATTTTAGTTGTTTATTTAAACTGTCAATGGACAATTATTTTACTTATTCATTTCTATATGGTGCTGAGAATCAAACCCAGTGCTTCACATATGCTAGGCAAGTACTCTATCACTGAGCCACAACCCCAGTCCCACAGTTTTCAACTACTATTGACAGTATTATTTTTTTTTCTGGTTGTATACAAAGAATATTCATACCAATTCATGTCTTTATACATGTACTTTGGATAATAATGTCCATCGCATTCCACCATCATTTCTAACCCCATACTCCTCCCTTTCCCTCCCACCCCTCTGCCCTATCTAGAGTTCATTTATTTCTCTCATGCTCCCCCTCCCTACCCCACCATGAATCAACCTCCTTATATCAGAGAAAATATTCAGCATTTGTTTTTTTGGATTGGCTAACTTCACTTGGTATTATCTTCTCTAACTCCATCCGTTTATCTGCAAATGTCATGATTTTTATTCTCTTTTATTGCTGAGTAATAGTCCATTGTGTATATATGCCACTTTTTTTTTTAATCCATTCATCTATTGAAGGGCACCTAGGTTGGTTCCACAGTTTAGCTACTGTGAATTGTGCTGATATAAACACTGATGTGGCTGTGTCCCTGTAGTATGCTGTTTTTAAGTCCTTTGGGTACAGATTGAGGGGAGGGATAACTGGGTCAAATGGTGGTTCCATTCCCAATTTTCTAAGAAATCTTTATTAGTTTTTATTATTATTTTTGTACTACAGCAAAAACCAGTAAAATTTTACCATGGTTTTAATCAGTTTCCCTGATTCTTCTCTTTTCCCAGGGCTTTCTAGATGCAAGCATACCTCTTGTTTGTCAATCAATACTCTCACCCAAGAATTAAGCACACACTTCTCAGATCCCTCCTCTTTCTCCTCCCCTGGAACCCTCTTGCCTCAATTCTGTGCCCCAGCACACCACACTGCTTACAGGGACAACTCATGCTGCCTATAAGCTCTGCCTGTTCTCTAAACCTTGCATACTTTCCTCCATCTTCAAATGCTAAAACCCTAGCCATCTTCATTGCTAAGAGTCTCTTTCTTTGCTTACTGTGCCAGGCTCCACCCTTAGCACATCATTATAGGGCATGGGGTAGCACCAGTATACATTATACAGATAGGAAATCTAAAGCCCAGAAAAATAACTTTGTACCAGGTCACACTGCTAGCATATGGGAGAGTCAGAACCAAAACTCAGGTCTGTAGAGCCCACGGCCAAAACACTGCCATCCTGTTGCTTCTCCACTTCCTTAAGAGCTGTTAGCTAAAGAACTTTGCCTCATTCTCCAGTTTTCACAGCTCACTCCATAGAGCTGGAGAGTAAGAACTTTTTATTTATTTTTGGCAGTACTGGGAATCGAACCCAGGGCCTTGCACATACCAGACAAGTGCTCTACCATTGAGCTACACCCCCAGCACTTTTTATTTTGAAACAGAGTTTCACTAAGTTGCCCAGTTAACCCTGAACTTGTGATCATCCTGCCTCAGCATCCTGAGTAACTGGATTACAGGCAAGTGCCGCCATGCCCATGAGTAAGAACTATTTTAAATTAATCTCTTTTATGCCCTCTTGCCACACCTCACACAGGCTCTTGGAATAATAGGAGTTCAGTATATACCTGTTAAATTTAGTTTTCCTGGAGAACAATTAGCCATAAAACTTCATAGACCCGGCTGTAAACCAATAGGAGTTCAGAACCCTTGAGCAGGCTTCCTAAGGAGGTGGAGGTCCAGGTGGGCTTGGAAGACCAGGTGGATTTGGTGAATCAGGAGAGAGCATCCACTGTAAGCTCAGTGACAATCTAAGTGAAGTCAAGGCAGAAGGCAGAATCATGACAATCATGAGGAACTATGAAAAAAGCCATGCCTAGAAGACATGATGACTTAATGTGCTTTGGGGAAGGATATGAGATTGGATAGATTAAATTGGCTTTATGGATTATGGAATGATTTGATTGCTAGACAGAGGAATGTGGGCCAAATGCTTGCTGATGCTTTAGATATTCTATGATGCTGCATTCCTAATATTCATGTTGTTGTGTATTGTTTTATTTTAATACTATATAATATTCCACTATATATCACAATTTATTCTTTCTTTATTTAATTTAATTAATTAATTAATTTATTTATTTGTGTGTGTGTGTGTCACTGGGGATTGAATCCAGGCTTTATACATTCCGGACAAGTGTTGTACCACTGAACTACATCCCCAACCCTTTTAATTTTATTTTGATAAAGGATCTTGCTAAGTTGCCCAGGGCTTCAAACTGTCAATCCTCCTGACTCCTGCTCCTAAGTATCTGGGACCACAGGTGTGAGCCACCATACTAGGCAAGTTCTTTATTGTTGGCTTTTTCCTCTATAGTTTGTGCCATTAGTGTCTTAAGAAATAGTTCCCCATCATTAGGTTATAAAGAACTCATCTTCCAAAAGCTTATAGTTTTGCCTTTTACATTGAAGTCTGTAATCTCCCTGGAATTTCTGTTTACACGTATGTTTGGAGTGTTCTTTTTTCCTATACCTTTTTTATATTTGGTAAACTGTTAAAAGTGACAGAGAATGGTGTTTAATCTTTGTGGAACTTTTATTTATTTAATTTATTATTATCATTACTATCTATCTATCTATCTATTTATTTTTGCAGTGCTAGGGATCAAACCCAGTGCCTCACACATGCCCGGCAAGTGCTCTACTACTGAGCCACACTATCTGTGGAATTTTTAAACTACTAATTCCATCTTTGAATGGTTATAAAACCATTCAACTTTTCTTTTGTGAGTGACATTTATGATATATTTTTTCTTAGGATCTGTCCATTTCTCCTAAGTTTCCAAGATACTTGCAAACAATTGGTCCCATCCCCATAATGTTTTAAAATTCCTGCAGCACTTATAGTTGTTTCCTTTTCATATTGAACTTATATATCCTCTAGTTTTTCACTCTGTCTTTATAAAAGTTTGTAATTTATAAGTCATTTCAAATGGCCAGATTTTTAGCTTTGTTGATTCTCCTTATTTTCTACTTTTTCTATTCAGCTAATTCCTATTATCTTTATTATTTAATTCCCTTTCTTTCTTGTTGTTCTTGTTCTAACTCTTAATGTTCAGCTTTTCTTTTTTCTAATTATGAACAAGTATGAATTTTGGGCTTGGGTTATGGCTCACTGGTAGGGCAGTTGCCTAGTGTGTGCAAGGCCCCATGTTGATCCCCAAGCACGGTAATAATAATAATAATATTATTATTCTATAATTATCAGCTTAACCTTATTCCACAAGTTTTGATATATAGTATTTCGTCTCCTATTCTCAATACTTTCTCATTTTCATTATAATTTCCTATTTGATCAACAAGTTATATACGTGTATTTCTTTGTCTTATTCTTTGATCAGTGTTTAATTGTGTCAAATGAGAAAGGTTAAATTTTCCTAAATTTTTATACTTCTTACATAGTTATTGAACTCCCCTTAGACATTTCAAAACACAATTTTAAATTCAAGCATATTTGATTATCTCAAATACCTGGAACACTTAAAGGGGAGACTTATACATAAAAATTAACACAAACTTGTTAAGTATGTAAATCTAGTAAATTAGATTTACCAATTTTGCTGTTCAAATTCTCTTAACTAGTCCAACTATCTGAAAAACACAGGTCAAACATAATAAAACACACAATGATAGGCAAAGTCTGGCATACAAAAATATCAACATTTAAAAAAAAACTTTCTTAAAATTGTAACTTTATTCATACAAAAAAAGGGAACAGATTTGTCTTTAAACCTGCTGAGGTTACTCTACCCCTTGATACTCTAAGTAAGTCTACAAATCAGCAACATCACCTAAAATTCATTGGGAATGCAGACTCTCAGACCCACCTGAAACCTTCTAGATCAGAATCTTTATTTTAACAAGATCCGCAGGTAGCTTTTATGCACATCTGAAGTTTGAGAAGTATTGTTATCCAATACCCAGTACTATAATGGAAGGGTGGGAAAAGACAATTAGGTTACAACTCTATTTGGATAAGGGCTATTGGTCAAAGTAACTCACAACACATGGATAGACCTTTCTCTAAAACTTTTGCTCTGTTTTTCAGCCTCCTACACTAACATCTAGTGTATCCCAGGGGAATTTTGCACAGATGACTTATGCTACAATTGCACACCATTTCCTATTCATATTTTTGTGTGTGTGCTGGGGATTGAACCTAAAGCCTCTAGTATACTAAATACGACTTCTACCACTGAGCTACACCCCTCTCCCCTAGGGCCCTTCCACCTAAAATTCTAATATGTCTCAGTGATGTCCATTTCTAAGGTGAGTTTATGGTCATTCTAGAAACTGGAAACAAATGGCCAAAAGGGAACTGGTGCCAGAGACAGGCGTAATGAAAGGAAGGGTCTGGGATCCATCAGGAAGCAAAGAGAGGTTCCAGGCAGTTCTACTGGGGATTCCCCCTTTCCTATTTCCACACCTCCACACCCTATAAATGAATAAGGAAAAATGAAAAGGGCAGGCAAAAAGGAAAGCGGAAGCAAGGACTGAGGTTCTTTTGTCTGAGACTAGAATATTTACTTGACGTAATCTGCCAGTGTTGACACCTGATTTCCTGTGTCAAGTGAGCGTATATTAGCTGCTGCCCAAAGAGAAACATTCATGTCAGTGTAACAAACTATATTTCCATTTCAGTTGCCCTTTTCACCAATAGGCAAGAAATCAGTCACATGGCAAGGTTGTTGAATTTTTGGTATAATTAACTGGTGTAATTGTCCTTACCTGAGGAAGAAAAGCAGGTTACCCAGAAATTAAAAGGCACTCTGTGAAGTGTTTCTTTTCAATCTTTATCTGACTCTGTTGTGAAACTTGACCAAATCTCCCACAGATTACTTATTCATTGAACAGGAGAATTAGTTCCAAAATAATCAATTTTCCAACTTAGAATTATAATCAAGATTTCCTTACTTGAGACCTGATACATCCTGAAGCTCTATGCCTTTTCCAGAATTTTTCTATACCATTTATTAAATATACTGTGTGCCCTGTGGTTCTTTTGACTCAACTAGGCAATGAACTCTTGAGTTTTTTGCTCAGCACTGAAGTTCTAATCTTTATCTTGCCTCACCTTCCCTTAGGAAGCAAATAGACTCCAGGAAAACAGCTTAGTGTTGGGAGACTTGATTGTTCTTGACTTCTTGAGATTGAATGATACTAGTCACAGCCTCTGGACTGTGCTGCTTATGTTTGAATCCTCACCCAACCTCTTACTAACTGGCCTTGGATAACTTAATAAACTCCTTCTACCTCAGTTTCAGCATCTGCAAAATGAAGTTAATAATCAGAATTACTTCACAGAGTTGGTGTCAAGGTTAAATAAAACTGCATATTAGAGTGTATTCTACATGATAAACAATTATTATTTGCTATGTCTATGAAAGCAGTTAAAGTGAATACAAAAATATCACATTAATTACTCATTTTGAGTGTAAATTATCTCAATTTTTAATTTTTTTAAAATATTTTTGCAGTGCTAGGGATTGAACCCAGGACCTCACACACGCTAGGCAAGCACTGTACCACTGAGTCATGGCCCCAGACCTATCTCAGCATTTTTTAAAAGTTGACTTTTTTATGCACTCTATTGAAAAAAATAAAGCTACTTTTATATTTAGTTGTGGTGGATATCACACACAATGTGAAGAATTCCATCACCATTGATGCTCGTTTTCTTTACCTGAACTCACTGCTGTGACAAGAAAACAGAATATGGCTGACTCCTGACTTTGCCTTTTTCTTTTAACAGCAGTTAAGAGTTTTAATCCTTGCATTCAGAGTCATACCTGTCAATCACCTTTTTTTCTAATTAAATTTACCTGGAGTTCATTTTAAAGGAAATAATTTGTTCAGTCAAAAGTGGTTGCATATTTATGCTACCATTAGTTAAGAACTCCACAAATGGAACCCCTCCTCTGAGCCTCTGTAAAGAAAGGAAAATGCAGTTGAGAGCCTAGAAGATTTCAGAGCAATTAAGCCTAGAAGTGCAGGTGTGTGAAACACCTGTTTCCCCTCCCTCCCACGCCAACTGACCTGACCACCCCTCATCAGTAGGTTAAAATAATTAACTTACCCTATTGGAAGAAAAGCCCAAGAACTGCTAAGGGCAACAAGTCTCCTTTTCTCCCCTTTCTCAGATTAAATGAGAAAAATAAAAAGGTTCATGGGTGGTCTACAAACAGGACAGGGGAGAAAAAAAGAAAAAAAAAAAAAAACAAAGCAACCTTCCTTAAAAAAAAAAAAAAGAAAGAAAGAAAGAAAAGAAAATCAAGTGACAAGGAGGACATTGTCTCCCTCAAGCAAACTCAGGGGCTTGCCTAACTTCAGAATTCCATGTTTGTTTTGTGAAACTGATTGCAGTACTGTTCAGGAGTATTTTTTTAAAAAATCCAAAAAATCCCAACAACCTATTTTAAGGGATATTTATGTGAAGAATAAAGCAATTGGGGAGGATGTGATTTTGCCTGACCTTCCTTTTGTAAATGCCTGCAAATTTATATTAAATCTCAACAACAGAATCCTTCACAAGAGTGAATTGTGGAGACTTTATTAGGGTTTAAAGAAATGGAATAGTCCACAGCTGGGAAATCAAGAAATTGTTTTTTAAAAAAAGTTCAATGTGGCAACTTGATTCAATTTTGGCTTTTATATTGTGTATCACAGTTTTGTTTCCCTGAGTTCCATTAAGGCTACTATTGAAAACTATTTGGCATAACTAGAAAATATGGGGAAGGTAATTTTGTTTTTATGATTACAGATGCTTTCCCTCTCTATTCAAAGTACAAACCTAGGAATGTTCGAGACTTCTAATTGGAATGTGTGTTTTTGGAAGAGGTAAAGTTGTTAAAGGTCAGGGGATCTGCCGAAGTTGGGAAACTGGTTTAGTATTTAAGCAAATATGCACACATTTATACTTTTCTATTTTTCTCAAGATAATTTAAGGTGACTGGTCCAGTTAGACTGTGAACTTGATAAAAAGCTTTGTAACAATGCCCAATGAACTACAGATTGTAAGAAGCCAAGGGACTGACTTTATGCTATTTCCACCCATAATTCTGAAAAATATATTTTTCTTCCACTGCCTGATGGTTTTAAAAGCACTTTATTGCATAACACCTGACCTAGAGACAAGGCTACTAAATTGTTGGGTAAAGGTGGCCATGGACAAGAAGATCAGTTCTAATGATGGAGGAAGTCTCTGAAGACTTAGGCAACTGGCCATACAGGAAGTGGTAAAATTGGGACTCCTGCAAACCACCTACACCTCTCCACCCCAGAGTTTCTGATGCTAGGTCCAGTCTAGTGCTATTTCCACCATCTACAGGCCAGATGAATTCTTCTGCAATACAGTACATCCTTTTTTCAAGGCGGGGCTGAGGTTCATTGTTGAATGTGGCAAGATCCTGAGAGAGCCTATTTTGAAACAACCAGCAGGTGGCAGAGCAAACCTTGTTTCCAAATTCATTCCAGTGGTTTTAAGTCATTGAAAACTAACGTCTGACAATTTTCAATCAGTTCAAGTAATTTAGCATTCAAGGCTTCATTAAAATATCAGCAATAGGGGTTGGGGTTGTGGCTCAGGGGTAGAGCACTAACCTAGCAAGTGCGAGGCCCTGGGTTTGATCCTCAGCACCATAAAAAAAAAAAAAAAAATGTATTGTGTCCAACTACAACTATAAATAAATAAATAAATAAATAAACAAAAAATAAATGTCAGCAATAATAATATTTAAGGTAAAGACTTAAGTCAATCTAAACACTGACTATAATACATTGCAGGTATTTTGTTTTTCTTTAGCAATTTAATAACACTTGCAAAGTATTGTGGGGGTTTTTGTTTGTTTGTTTGTTTCAACTGCATTTTCTTCTCAGTGTGCTACTTAGAAATGCTGGCTTACTACTCACTGAAGTTTGTTTCTTGTCAAGGAACTCTTTGTAATCACTAGCTGCATGTGGTCTGAGTTCATGAACAGTGCAGCTCTGTCTAGGTCCAGGAATGTCTTTATTAAGTGTTCACTGGAAAGCACCAGTTTTCTAACTCCTAGCCTAATGCTCTTGAGTGTTAACCTAAGGAACTGCTCTAATACCACTCTCCTGGGGGCTGTCTCCTGAGCTGCTCTAAAGGAGGTGGATAGAGAAGCCACCCTCCCCACCAGAGCCCTCTTCTCCTTCGTGGTTTTCATGCCGTGACTTCAAGAAGCTATAAACCTTGAGGTTCCCAATTTTTTTTTTGTCTAATTTTTTTTTTCCAACTGCTTTCATGCGTCCTTGGTAAGGATCAATAATGACTAGAAGGGGTTTCTACCCAAACATTTGCAGAAATTTTTACTTAAAACATTACCTTAGATATGAATATTGTACATAAATGTATATACACTCATTTCCATAAGAACATGCATTTGCCTTTGTATACCTATATAGATGTATACATACATTTTGTATGAGGGTCAATCTCATGGCAATTTCATTGAATTATCCAATTTACTGTGTTATCTTAGAAATTTGCCTCAAATACCTTCTGATTTCAACAAAAGGGACTAGATCATAAGAGACAGGAACTAAGTGTGTCACCTGCTTTCTATCATTATAACTTAGGAACTTGAAGATGTTTTACTTCAAGTTTAATTTTTTTATGAGATTTGCCATATGTTCATAGATATTCATAAATCAAATGATTAAGGAAAAAGCACACTGAAAGGGTACATGTTAATATCTATTTACATATACTTTGTCTTTTTTTCAGAAAAAAAATGATTTCAAAAGGACTTGCAGAGTTACAAGTTACATTAATGTTACAAAATATTTTTGACACATTTAGCTGCTAATGTTTAGTAGAAATATTAATAATTGACCATTACTAGATGATGCTATGCCTATATAAAATTTGCTTTAAGTGGTGCACTTTTGGTTTACTTTTTCCAACATTATGTGTTCTTTATTGTAATACATTTTTAAGTTGATTTATATTTCAGCTGACCCAATAAAGGGTAAATGTTAATAGTGTGAGTTAGCTAATTATTTATCTTTAATTCATTTCAGGTATCGGTTGAAGAATGGGAGTTATTTAGCATATCTCAAATTTTATCATAACTTTATTCCTTTTTAAATTAATTCAAGGAACCAATTCAAACAATACAAGAGAATCCACCAGGAATTGAACAAGTGTGTGGGTAATTTTAGAAATTACTGCCAGGCAGTGGTGTTCCTATAATCCTAGCTACTTGAGAAGCTGAGATAGGAAGATCATAAGTTCAAGGCCAGCCTGGACAACTTAGTAAGACCTTGTCTATTAAAAAAAAAAAGGGGGGGGGCTTGGGTGTAGTTCAGTGGTAGAGCACCCCCCAGTACAGAAAAATTAAAAAGTTACTCTGCCTTTCCTTGACAAATTCCATTTCATAACCATATTAAACTCCTTCTGTGCTCAATCTCCCCCATGGACAAGTACACACACACACACACACACACACACACACACATATTATAAATAGACCCTGAACCATCCCCTCCAGGTTAGTTTTGTGTGTGTGTGGAGGGCGGGGGTCACATACAGATAATGCTATACCTATATAAAATTTGCTTTAAACTGTGCACTTTTGGTTTGCTTTTTCCAACATCATGTGTTCTTTATTTTATAGATTGGGTTGAAAGCTGGGAGATTTTTTTTCCCTGTTTCATCCTAAAAGCCCAAGGATCAATGCCAATTGCATACTTAGATATCAAGGCAACTCTTCCAGCTGTGTTCTAACTGTTTTCTATTGTGCTCTCTACCATGAATTTGGTATCATTTTTCAGATTTGAACGAAACCTATGCAATACTTTAATTGTGTCTCATTATTAGTCCTTGCTCTTCTTTTCAATCGTGGTATGTATGAGTGCTCCAAGAGAAATAAAACCAATAAACAAAACAGCAGTATATTCCTCTGTACATTGTTCATGAGGCAAAGAATATGTGAGAAATTCATATTTGCCAGTGTATTTCAGGGCTTTTGTTGGGCCCTTTTAAAAAAAAATTTCATTGCTCTATTTTTACCACAGTACCACTTCAGTCCTGAATGTTGGGATCATACAACTAGAAGGGCAATAATTATAAATTATTTCCATTGAATATTATAAGATTTTTCTTGCATCTTTGTCCAATTTTAACAAAATAAAAAGTGCTGCAATAGCAAAACTAGGGGTAATCTAAAATAGAAAAATACACATGTTGCTAGGATAGTTTCTGAATAATTTATTAACAAATCAACATTTTGGCCCATGTTATTTACAACCTGCTGTCAAAGTAGTCAAAGGAATGAGTTAGTAGAATCTACATTCAAGTCACATTTATTTTCTAAATCTATAATATAAAATCTTGATTTTGATTTAAAATTTGAAAAATAATGCTTTAATACAGGAGTCAAAGGAGAGTAATTACTAAACGATGTAAAAGTCACTTATTCAGAGAATCCTTATAATCTCCAGAGACAAACTGTGACCATCAGGAGAAAACTCTTCAGGCATTATACAGCACTACTTTGAAAGTAACTTGCTCTTTTGTTCAGCCAGAGGCACCAGAGAGGATAAGAAATGTGGAGTCCATCAGCTATTAACTTCAGGCCTAAGAGCTAGTATAATTAGAGCTCTTTTATCAGAGAGCAATTTCTGGAATAAAGTATGCTTCATATAGCAGAGCCAAGTTTTAAGAATTACAGAGAACATTAATTCCAAGTCATGAAAAGTTTTAATTTCAACATTATCTTTAAAGATTTACATATATTTACATGTCTATATGATTGATAATCCTACATTGTTAGGAATGCAATGGCAAAATACAATGTAGTTGGCCTTCCATATCTGCAGGTTTTGGATCTGCAACCACTCACAGATGGAACATAATTGAGAAATTGCATTTGTACTGAACATGTACAGATTATTTCTTTTTGTTATTTCCTAAATAATATAATACCTATTTATACAGTGTTTTGTATTTAACATTATGTATTAGGTATAAAGAATAATCTAGGGATGATTTAAAGTATACAAGAGTATGTGTGCAGGTTATATGGAAACACTACATCAGTTTACATAGGGACCAGAGTATCCATGGATTTTGGAATCCACACTGGGGAAGTCCTAGAACCAATTTTCCCCTATCCTTCATGGATACCAAGGGATGACTGTACTTACTGGATATTTTTGCAAGTCAACATGAGCTTACTTTTATGCTCAAAAATTATGAAGATTTAAGTATATTTCCTGCAGATTCATTCACTGCAAAAACACAGGGAATATATTTGGTGTAGAAATAAAAATTCATCCTCAAAGACAACAGATAACATCATTAAAGGAAAACATCTTGTGACAATTACTAATTGATTTTGGTAACATACTCATAGTACAAGAAAAAGTGGGTATTTTGGGCGACCAATGGCCTGAAATTACACTTTCTTGTATTGAAAAAGGTTAATTAGGAATTGAGCTCAAAGTTAATTTTTTTAAGGTCAGCTGCTATGCTATTGGGTCCTGTGACCCTGTCTCAAGTAATCACAGCATTAACATACAAGTTATAGCTTTCCTTTCACTTGATGACATAATCTCTTTAATTGGTGTTGGGAAGCCTGCATGTGAAAGAACCGTGGAAAACACCTAGAGACTATAATTTTATTTTCCCCATTCACAAGGCAAAAGAAACAGGCCTTAAGAATGTACTGGAGACTCATTACAACCCTTAGGCTGTCAACACAAAGCCCTCACATTTCAACCAAGAGTTTTAGGAATGATCAATTCTGTTTAGTTCTAACTTTGGCTGGTGAACTATTAACCTTTTCAGAAAAACTGGTGAATGCTACATGTCAGATAATCTTCTTCGAGAGAGCTAAGAGGGTGGATAATGTGGCTTAACTGATTAGATATAAATGTGAGAAGATAATATTTGTGAAATTATTAAGTGCGCTCTCTGAAAGAAATTATTGGAGTGAGACTCCCTGCCTCTTGCATTTCCATAACTCTATACATAATTCTCTTATAAATTCTCTGTGGTTCATCATGTGGACTTGATATGGCCCAGTTTCATTAGGAAGTTTAAATTCACCTTTTACAGAGAGCTGATCCCCCCCCCACCCTCCTAGGTCAGCATTTTTGTGACTCTGTTTTCCCAATGACTCTGCCTACTAAAGAAGAAAGCCACTGTAGAGTAGCCCTTGAAATACCCACCATGAAACTTCTGCAAGGATATGCTTTGGGAAAGGAGAGAAAGGGAATGCTGCAGCTTGCTGAGCCTATCAGCATCAGTTTAGCTACTGCTTATTGCAACAGGGTAAAAATTGAACCTCTCTTTGCCCAAGAAACTAGTTCTAGTTTAAATAAGTGAAGAGATATTCGAAAACCACTTATTTCTACTGCAATAACAAAATTAAGAACCAACAGACCCTGGAAAGGAACAAGAACAAAGCCTAGAATATAAATTCTATTTTGATGAAACTGTTAAATCTCAAAGGACTTTCTGCTGCAATATAATGGTGGAAGGGCCTTTTGAAAGATTCTAGGCCAATGATACCACAAAATATATTTTAAAAACCTCCTCAAATGAAGGAAGAGAGAGCAGCTTTGCTTTTGGAAGAGGTCTCTTTCTGCTAATAAAGCAGTTCCTGTCTTTATAATACTGAGAATTTTAGTATTGTTACTTCCCATAGTCTTTTTGCCTCTTGAGTACTGAAATACCATTCAAAAAATTAGGTAACCAGGGGCTAGGGCTGTAGCTCAGTAGCAGAGTGCTTGCCTAGCATGTGTAAGGCACTGGGTTTGATCCTTAGCACCACATAAAAATAAACAAATAAAATAAAGGCACCGTGTCCATCTATAACTACAAAAAAAAAAAAAAAAAAAAAAAAAAAAGGTAACCATCCAAGCAAGAAATGCTAAACCTAGAATGCATTATGCTGGGCCTTTTATTGAGTGCCATCAGCAATGTGGCAAATAGAGGCACGTGGTATCTACCATAGAAATAAAATCATTATTTAGAACTGGCTCATCCTTGGTTCTGATTTTTCATGTGCTTTGTCTAGACAAAAGTGTACTCTGAGGATGTGGGAAGATAGAATGGGGGTATAAAAAGGGCAGGGAGGTACTCGTGGTTGCAGATGGTACATATTGCTGCCTTCTATGACACACTCTAGGGAACTGCTATATTGTGTATTGACGTGTTTTTAATTATGTCTCTGTGTAGATGATAGAATGGTTTTTTGAGGTCTGTTTTCTATTCTATATACTCTTGCATTTTTCTGCTGAGGTACATAGTTCACACAACCAAATATCAGTGTTTTTCATCATAAGGACATAGCAACTTTCACTTTTAAGACATGTCAAGACAGAAGATAACTTATTTTGTTCTGTTGCTCAGATTCAGACTTTACCATAATTTTATTAATAAGCATAATCATGATGTACATATGCCTAAACTATTTTCTGCCTTGTATCAGTCTGTTTGCCAATGTACTGTAGCCTGGAAAATTGAAGTATTATCTTTCCCCTTTAATAATCAAAAAAATCAACAATGCTGTTTTCCCATCAGGGTTTTCAGTCAAATCTGAACTCCATAATCTAATTTAAATGATGATCTAAAATGGGAAGTTTACTTTTCTTTTTACCTAGGAGTTTCTTTAGGAAAAGAAAATTAAAATCACAAACAGTTACCTGTTAATGTCACCGCAAACTTAACATCCTCGATTGAGATCTACCAAAGTTGTAGATCAATCTCCCATTAAGAAAAGCCCTTAGCCTGACTTCTGAGGCTGTGCATCCTCTTATGCTCACAAAACTCTCCACCATTCAGCTCCCAATCATCTTGAACTATTCTCAGTCAGGCACCATGTTTTTTCTCTTTTTGGAATCTTGTAGCCACTTCCTCTGCACTCTGGACCCTATTATCACTCTAGGTGTTCCCTTAGTTCCCTGTGCCAAACTCTATCTCAGCACCCTTTGGTCCACGCTGTAAGTGTGTAATGCTTTTCTGTTTCTCTTGAGACTAGGATTATATATTTTCCGCCTTTGGATCCCCGGCGTCTAGGATAGTGCCTGGCACAGGTAGGTGCCTGGTGAATGTTTGTTGAATGCATGTTCCAGTAACTGTACTTTGTTCATGTGCATGAAACCATTTATTTTTTTATGAAAGTCATTTTGTATGATAAAATCCTTGAAGTATAGGAACACAGAAATATATATTAATGCTTGCTAATCTAAGAATAATTTCATCATTTTTAAAAATGAATAAATATAGTGATCTGGTTTTAAAAGAAGTGTGATCGTTCTGAATCAGTCTTCATGAAGACACTTACATAATCTTTTTATAGGAAATCAACTTAAGCCCTATACAGGTCACTTTAATTGCGTCTTCTAGGTTAAGAAGATGAGTTATCTTGCCCTCTCTTTCTCTCTAGATTAAGAAGATGAGCTATCTTGCCCTCTTTTCCCTCTTTTCAGCCCAGTTAAAATTTTAACGGGTGTTTAAATCCCCATATTTGAAATGAAGACTGAGTTTTGACCAGCAATTTATGGTCTCTTCATAGAGGGCACAATCAAGAAATCAAAATTCTCTGCCATTTTTGTCCAGTTGTGCAAATCAATGAGCATGCATCGCCTGTGTGCCTTCAGCAAAGCAAGTGTTTGTGACAGCAACTCTGAATAGAAGTTTTCCTGTTTACCTTCTTATCACTTGTTTAAGTTCTAAGGAGAGAGACCTGGCCATTTTGTTACAGAATGGGTGTTTTCAATGCAAGAAAAAAAATCACAGTTTTGAGTTTTTACAATGTTTGCCCCTTTTCCCAGCAGGGATGTGTTTTGAGTGCCAGGAGACAAAAAGTGTGGCCTCAACAAGCAGAATTTTAAAAAGAACATCATTTTCATTATGTAGTCAATCTCAATTACAAGCAAATGTTTTCTCTGTGGAGACTCTTCTCCTTTCAGGGCATTATGTGAGCCTCTTTTGTGGATTGAGAGAAAGGATCAGTGGTCAATAGGGAGCAGAGTGCTGTGTACAGTGGATTTTTGTATCCCTCCGTCTCCTACATAATGCGTTTTGTCAGGAGAACAGCCCGCCATCCTGAGCAGATTTGCTGAATTAAAGAGCGCAGCGGGGATAGGAAACTTGTTGCTAGGTGACTGACCGCTGCTGCTTGGCGGGTCTGGGCCGAAGGTGACTCTCTGCTTTTCTTCCACTACTTAATCTTGCCTTTTAATCTGCATCTATAATTAACTCTATTAATGCCACACATCCATTTGTTTCTTCTTTACTGCACTTCAGGCAACCAATTTATCATTATTTAGCCTTTACACTCAAACAACAAACTATTTTTTCTCCATTAGCGTCATATGAGGTGAAACGTTCTGCCGTGCAAAGAAAGATGTAGACCCAGTAGCTATTCTCTCACTTCCTGTAAGGATTTTCAGAGATACTTTTGCTAATCGGAATGGAAAATACATCCTTGAGGAAACACTCTTGTTTTCCATTATCTCTACAACTTGATTGTGCCTAATTAATTGAAATGTTCTTGGTGACTTTAAATTCCTCTCAGTGGTGACACATATAAACAATTTAAAATTGCTTTCATTCTCAGAAACAAAATATAATTGTTTATATAATTGTTTCATCTAAAACAAATGTTTTGCCTCCAATATCTTTGCAGGATATATTGTGATCATCATCAGCTATGGAGATTGGACTTGGATGCAAGACTTTAATGCAAATAAGTAGGGATTTTGCAGAATCAATTCCAGCAGCAGCAGCAGCCTGAATTCAGTTTGGCTAATGTCAGTGGTTTACATGTGATGTTGTACCCAGAGGGAGAAGTAAGGTGACTTTAAGGGACCAGGTCTTTGTCAGGCTTTTCAACACTGTTCCTGGATGAATGACTCCATACCTGGCTCTCTGACCTTCCTGGACATTTTGTGTGCTAAGACATAATCTAAGAATTCTTACTGGTACAGTAGGACTTGACTTGTGTTTACATATTTGTACAGCCAGTCTGAGGTAGTAGTTAAAAATATCTGACCTGGAGACAGACTGCTCAAGTTCAAATCCCAAGTATACCACTTACATGTTGTTTGATATCAGGTAATTTAATTAACCCCTCTATGTTTTGGTCTCCTCATCTTTAAAATAGTGATAATAGTCTCTGTCTCATTATGATTATATGTCTTTTTATAGAATTAAATGAGTTGTCATATGTAGAGAAATTAGTGCTTATTAGCTATTATTATTATATCGATAAAAAAATAAAACAATCACCTGGTTCATTTTTTCCATGTCTTAAGACAAAACTGCACAGTGATTAAAAATGATTAGAGATTAGATAGTATCTTGCATTTAGGGTTTTTATAGCAGTTTAGTCACATGATTTCAATCCTTAAACTCCTTTAGTATTGTAAATTATCTGGTTATCATACCAAAAGATACTTTGAGTACACAGTTTTGATAAGAATATATATTTTGTGTATGCTATAAAGTTATACTAAAGTTTGGATTTTTAAAAGTGCTCAATATGACCCATCTAAATTAAGGAAAGGCAGTTATACAGGCTTTTATGCCAGGTATATTTGGAGAGCATTAGGCTGTAATTAAACTAACTGGGGCTAGTTGGAGGTTGTGATGGCTCTACTTCAGTGGTGCATAAAAGCATCTTTCAAACAGAGAATTAGGAAGCCAGAATAGGGACCATTAGGATGTCATTTACTACATTTTCATTTGATCAATTTATATTCTTTAATGTGATGGCCTGGTTTGCATCCTTTCTGCAGGTGTTAATTCTTTGCCTTTGACTCTCTCTAATACATGTCTATGAAATGTGGCTGCCTGCAAGTCTGCATGTGATGATGGAGATAAGATCACATTGTAGAGGAAAGAAGGCCCACTCTGTTGTCCTGTGCCACCACCAAACACAACAGAGCAGCTAGAAAACTTTTATATCTGGTAGTCTGAGAGTGAGCTAAAAGCTCCAGTTTTTTATGAAGAACACCTGAACCTACATACACAAAAATTGAGCTTGAGTTTATTTCAGAATATTGCTTCCTTATCTTTCCTGTTGACCAGCAATGATAAACAAATGTGCTGTACAATAGTGATTGAAGTAGATGACTCAACTGGGCAATCATATATAATCTCACTTTTCTTAAAAGTCTTCATAAATAATAAAGAACTACCACTTTATGAGTGAGAAAATGTAAGCCTGGTTGTTTTCTTAGCTTTCTGAGATGATTCTGTCAGTCTATGGTAGGAATACAAGAAGTACAGATCTATCTTCCTTATTTAGGCCACACTCATGCTATCTCCCTGCTAGTTCTCTTTGCTAATTCAAGTATGGTTACTAGAATAATAGGTTGTTTCTTTTGTTTTTTGAGAAAAGCTAAGTGATGACCTTTATTGAACTTATAAAATTATATCATTTGTCTCCAAATACAAATAATAAGCCACTCTTTAGAACTGCAGTTTGTGAGGCTCCAGATAAAGCATCTCATGAGGCTGAAATTCTACGAGGGCAGAGATCATGCCTTATAGGTTCACCACTAGAATCCTAGAATTTAGCACAGTAGTAGGAAATGTTCACATCATACTATTGAATAATAAATTAGTGAGTGAATGAATGAATTATTTAATCTATTAAAATGAGAAGGTATCTACTATTAGTTTCCTATGACCTATTTTTTCTAGTTGTTTTTCTTTAAGTGATTACAATTTAACTCTTTAAATTTGAAGGATTAGTATAACTTTTCATTTTCTCATTTTCATTCCTATGCCCCTCCTCTTAATAAATTCTCAGCTTTTCAGTGGGCTATGTAGAGATTTGATTTGCCATTGGCTTAAAATCATAGAGTAAAGTGAGATTGGCAATGATAACCTATCAGTTAAATTTCTTTATATCCATAATAGGTTGGAACAGCATTAAATCAGGAAATTTTAGAGCCTTTATACCTATTGCTTTTCCTCTAGGAAAAGTAACTAAAATTTTTGAAATATCTGAAATAAAATATTTTAATCTTACTCCCTAATATTTAGGTAATTGTGATCATTAAAAATAGATAAAAAGCTCAAAATTCAAATTTAAACTTGAAAGTATAGAAATTACATACCTTTCCTTTTCATCCTAATGCATTTTTTTAAAAGAAATATAATGAATAGTTATACTTATGTTCCAGGAGCCATTACTAAATTAGTTTTTTCTTTCTAATATAATTAGAGAAAATTAGCATCAAATAAAGCTCATTAATAAAATCTGATATTTGGTAGCTCATTATCTTTGATTTTGCAGCAGAGTCTATCATTTATTGCTAAAATTTCACCTTTTAGTTAATAAGTTCTGCTAATTGACATAAGTATGCATAATGAGAGCTGTGTACTAATAGTTATATTAATATTCCCTTTGCATTTGCTAAAAACCTAACATAACTAATTATTAACCATTTTCCTGCAACATTCTTTTGCAGATTTTTTCAGAAATTTATGAGTTTTTGAATAAAACTTATTATTTTTCTTATATTTTATGTCTGTTTCATATTAAAATTTATTAGTTTTACTATGATTCCATGTCTAGTAGGTAAAGATTATTTAGATACAAAAAGGCAAGAAAGAGAGGTCTTATAATGGTCTTCTGTTTCAAAAGGAATATATTCATATTCATTTCACAATATGAACATCAACACTAGGATCTTGGTAAAAATCAATATAATTCTAAAAGCATTTGGAAATTATGTTTATCATTGGATAAATTGTTCTAGGCAAGTGGTATTCCAATTCAGAAGAGTATCTACAGCATTAACGAACATCATGCAGCTTTACAACAAATAGAAAGATACAGCTATTTGTTTTATAGCCCTGAATACATAATGCTGGCATCTAATCAAAACTAAAGTCTGAGCTCTCTGCTCTCTTCCTCTCCTTTCTGCTGGTCTCTTCCTCTCCTTTTTTGCTTTCTTCCTCTCTTTTCTTCCCCTTTGGGCAGCCTCCCCAATAAAATCTCTTGGTTGGAAAAAAAAAAAAAAAACTAAAACTAAAATCTGATTGAACTTGCCAAATATGTTACTTGTGGAAAGTTTTTTTTTTTTAAAGATAAAATTCTGTTTGTTTTTCTTCTGTTTGTATGATGCTATTTTACAGCTATGAGATTAGTAAGTTTTCAAAAATGACTTTTTATTTTCAGAAAACCTTATATACTGACGATTAAATTAAAATAAATAGAGTTGTGCCTTTTGACTTTAATTTTCTTTTTTGTTTATGCCTCAGAGTGCTGTGTTAAGTACTTTGGACAAAGGGTATGAATGAGGATGCATCTGTAGCAGTGAAAGACAGATCATGATCCTGTGTAGAGTAATTCTTTCATTCTTTTCTCCATGTATGAATGTGAAGAAAATTTTATGTCCCAGACATGTTAAATGCTGATATCTGAGCTCTTTCTACATATACAAAGAAATATCCCTAGTTATATTTTATTCTGGGCCTCTTTAAAAAAATTAAATGTGCTATTTTCATAACATTTTCCCTCAAACATTCAAAACACTTAAAAAGTGATAACTCCACTTTTAAACATAATACATTGAATAATAAAATTCCTCAGTTAAGTTTTTCTTATTTTTACTTTTTTAATAGGTAAGAATTAATATTTAAAGTAAGAAAATAAATAACAACAAAATACAAGCTTTAAGAAACTGACATATACCACAAATTTTACAAAGTCTAGAAAACAATTTTTTCATTAATTACCTGAAATGCCTTTATAATATATTACTGCTACATTATTATAAGAAAATTTTAGAAAACTTCCATCAAATTTCTTTCATATGTCAGCTACAAGAGATATATTAAACATTTTAAGTTTCCTATATGTTTGTGGTCACAAACAGGGAAATCTGAGAAATTCTATTTCTTATGATTACTATTTTTTTTTTAAATTTCTTTTAACATGGGCCTCTCCCTGAGCATCTCACAACATGACAGCTTGCTTCATCAGAGTGTGTAAGCAAGAGGGAATATGTAACAAAAATGAAGACACTGATTCTTTTGTAACCTAATCACAAAAGTGACATCTCATCCTATTCAGTTGGAAGGGACCCCTGAGTACTGCCATCCCAATTCAAGGGAAGCAAATTGCACAGGGCATGAATACTGGAGGTAGAACCCTTGAGAAAGGTATGGAAGTTGTCTTCAAAGTCCCTTCATATGGTGCTCTGGACTCTGGTCTTGAACCTTCCAGTCTTACTGCTGGCTGAGCAGGCACAGTGGGCCACAGGAACACACTGAAGATGCCTTAGATAGGGATGCAAGTAACTTCCACACAACCCATTAAACTCAGAGAAAATGGGTGCCCAAACTCAACTGTCCTCATCAAAGTACCACTGGCCACTCCAATAAAACCTTATACAACTGACTTTAACTGACTGCAGTTAATATATCTTATTCTTGCAAATTTTATAATAGTATAACTTTTTGAATACACCTGAAGAAGGTCAAAGAACACTTAAACTTCAGTAATTCCATCATAAATCAGCCTTTGAGCAAAAGACTTCCTTTACTGATTAGGTTGATCCAGAAAAAAATGTTACAAAGGAGGTAAAATTTAGAAATTGCTTTGAAGACCAGTTTTCATTGCTGCATTTAAGTTCCTGAAAAATCACTGTGACTTAAGTTTAAGTAAGCCAATCTCTCTCAAAAAGCTAAAGAAGAGTTTAGGGAAATGTTTCAAAATTGCTTCTATTCTTTTAATACTACAACATATTACATATGGTTTCATATTATGGAAATTTACTGATCAAAAATGGAAACCAATACTAATCTGGGACTGCTATTAACTTTAGGAAAAGGGTCTTAATCCTAAAGGTACAGTTGCAAAGACTAAGAGTCAAGAAAGTGTTGGGGTTTTTTTGTTTGTTTGTTTGGGTTGGGGTTTATTTATTAAAAACAAAACAAAACTTAGTCAATAAAAGGACTAAGGAACGGAACAGGCACTTCACAGAAAAAGAAATATGAATAGTCAACAAACATATGAAAAAATGTTCAACATTTTTAGCAATTAGAGAAATGCAAATTAAAACTAAACTGAGATTCTATCTCATTCCAATCAGAATGGCAATTATCAAGAATACAAGTAACAATAAATGTTGGCGAGGATACGGGGGAAAAGGTACACTCATACATTGCTGGTGGGACTGCAAATTGGTGTAACCACCACTCTGGAAGGCAGTATGGAGATTTCTCAAAAAACTAGGAATGGAACCACCATTTGATAACCACAGTAATCCCACTCCTTGGTCTATATCCAAAGGAGTTAAAATCAGCACACTACAGTGACACAGCCACATCAATGTTTATAGCAGCTCAATTCACAATAGCTGAGCTATGGAACCAATCTAGGTGCCCTTCAACAGATGAATGGATGATGAATATATATATATATATATATATATATATATATATATATATACACACACACACACACACACACACACACACCTACACACACATTGGAATATTAATCAGCCATAAAAAGAATGATATATGCCAGTAAGTGGATGGCTCTATAGACTATTATGTAAGTGAAATAAGACAATACCAAAAGACCAAAGGCTGATATGCAAATGTTAACACACAACAAGTGATGGAGGGGAAGAACCGAAGTTCAGTGAATCGGACAAAGGAGAATGAAGAGAAAGGAGGGGTACTATGAATAAGAAAGACAATAGAATGTATTGGACATAACTTTCCCGTGTACATACATGAATACACTCTACCGTCATGTATATCTAAAAAAGAATAAAACATATTATTAATAAGGTTAAAAATAAATAAAGCAAGAAGCAAAAAGGGGGGAAAAGATTTTTGCCTCCATATCATTCATTAGCTATTGTTTCATTTCTTCTCCTACATAGCAAAACTTTACTCTAGAGTTCTCAGCATACCACATCTTTATATTCTAATCTCCCATGTATTCTCAATGTAATTTTTATTATAATACAATCCAAATACACAGAAAAATACACTAACAATACAAAAATGCATAGCTACTAACACCCATCTTTACACATTTTTTTTTTTTTATAGTGCTGGGGATTGAACTCAAGGGTGCTCTACAACTGAGATACATCCCCAGCCCTTTTAATTTATTTTTTACAGTTTTATTTTGGGAGGTACTATGGATTGAATTCAGAGACACTCAACCACTGAGCCACATCCTCAGCCCTATTTTGTATTTTAGAGACAGGTCTCACTGAGTTGTTTAGTGCCTCGCTTTTGCTGAGGCTGCCTTTGAACTCTGGATCCTCCTGCCTCATCCTCCCGAGCTGCTGGGATTACAGGTATGTGTCACCGTGCCTGGCTATATTTTTATTTTTTGGTAATCACGAATTAACCCAGGGGTGTTTAATGACTGAGCCACATACCCAGCTCTTTGTATTTTTTATTTAGAAACAGGGTCTAACTAAGTTGTTTAGGTCCTCAGTAAGTTGCTGAGACTGGCTTTGAATTTATAATCCTCCTGCCTCAGCCTCCTGAGCTCCTGGGATTACCAGTGTGTGCCAACACCCAGATGCCCCTTTGTATTTTTTATTTTGAGACAAGCTCTTGCGAAGTATCCTAAGCTGACCTTGAACTTGGGATCCTCCTGCCCCAGCTTCCCAAGAGGCTGAGATTATATGTGTGTACTACCACATCCAGCAAAACTTCTAAAATCCAAGAAAAGCACATAACAAATTCAAGAAGTTCAAAGAACATCAAGGAGGATAAAACACCCCCCAAAATCATATCAAGATACATTGTAACCTGTTTAAAGTCAAAGACAAAGAGCAAAAGAAAAGCAGCAAAAGAAAAGCAATTCATCAATATATAATGGGGAGCTGGGGCTGTAGCTCAGTGGGAGAGCGCTTGCCTAGCATGTGTGAGGCACTAGGTTTGATTCTCAGCACTGCATATAAATAAATAAATAAAATAAAGGTTCATCAACATCCTAATATACACATATATGAATATATATATGAACTTCCATAAAATTATCAGGGGATTTCTGACCTTGCAGGCCAGAATAATAGTACGAGACATTCAAAGGCATGAAGGGAAAAACAAAAATCTTTCAACCAAGAAAGTTTGCAGTGTTCAACAAAACTCTCCTTCAAAAGTTAAAGAAAAATAGTAACTAGGAGAATATCTCAGAGATAGACACACACACACACACACACACACACACACAAAGGAAATAAAATAAAGCTTGTCACTACAAAATATCAGTGAAACACAAGAAGGCAAAAAGAGAAAAGAAAGGACAAAAAAGAAACAAGACATAGAGAAAACAATAAACAAAGTGCCAACAGTAAGTCCTTCTCTATCAGTAATTACTTTAAATGCAAATGAATTTATTTCCCAATATAAGATTGGCTAAATGGGTTAAGTAAAACAACATCTTGGGCTGGGGATGTGGCTCAAGCAGTAGCGCGCTCGCCTGGCATGTGTGCGGCCCGGGTTGGATCCTCAGCACCACATACAAACAAAGATGTTGTGTCTGCCAAAAACTAAAAAATAAATAAATAAATATTAAAAATTCTCTCTCTCTCTCTCTCTCTCTCTCTCTCTTAAAAAAAAATCTTACTATATGGGCTATCTATAAAGCTCACTTTAGATCTAAGGATACACATAGGCTGAAAGTTGAAAGGACAGAAATAGATTCCAGGCAAATGTTAAAAAATAAATAAATAAAGGAATCAGGGTTGTTATATTAATATAAGAATAGACTTCAAGTAAAAAAATATTACAAGAGACAAAGGATACTATAAGATAAATCTCATGTTAAGCCACGTCTTTCAAAATTCAAGATGACTGAAATTATATAGAATATATTTTCCAATCACAATGGAATTAAAATAGAATTCGAAAGCAGAAAATCCACAATGTATAAAACAAAGTGCTTTTTGAATCTGTAAAGTTTCCCAAAAGCTCATGTGTTAAGAGAAACGCAGCAATGTCTAGAGGTAGGACTTTTAGGAAGCGACTGGATATGAGGACTATAACCTCATCAGTGGATTAATCTACTTGATGCATTATTATTTGAATGGACTACTGGGTGGTATAGTAGGCAAATGAGGTGTGGTTAGAGGAAGTGGGTCACTGGATACCCTTGAGTACTTAATCTTGTCCCTGGCTGCTTTCCCTCTCTCTTCTGCTTTCTGGCTGCCATGAGCTGAGCAATATTCCTTTGCCATGCCCTTCTGCCATAATGTTCTGCCTCACTTTAGACCTAAAGAAATGGAGCCAGCCAACCATGGACTTAAGTCTGTGAAACCACAAACCAAAGTCAGGCACAGTGGTGTATGTCTGTAATCTTTCTGACTCAGGAGGCTGAGGCAGAAGAATTGCAGGTTTCAGGTCAGCCTCAGCAACTTAGCAATTTAGTGAGATCTGATGCCACAGAAATAAAAAGGATTATAATACAATACTATGAGCAACTGTAGGCCAACAAATTAGATAACCTCGATGAAATGGATAAATTCTTAGAAAGGGGTGAATAGAGGTATACAATCTACCAAAACTGAGACAGAAAGAAATAGATAATCTGAGACTTTGGTTCGCTTCTGCGCCACCGTTTTTTCACCTTGCCAGGACCCACTGAGCTCGCCCCCCGCCCCACCCCGCCCGCAGACATGTCCGAGACCAAGAACAGCCCCAAGTATGCTTCGTCCTTGGCGGTCATGGGCGCTTCGTCTGCCATAATCTTCAGCGCCCCGGGTGCCACCTATGGCACGGCCAAGAGTGGCACCGGCATTGCAGCCATGTCAGTCATGAGGCCGGACCTGATCATGATGTCCATTATCCCAGTGGTCACGGCTGGGATCATCGCCATCTACGGCCTGGTGGTGGCAGTCCTCATCGCCAACTCCCTGAATGATGGTATTAACCGCTACAGGAATTTCTTCCAGCTGGGTGCAGGCTTGAGCGTGGGCCTGAGTGGTCTGGCAGCTGGCTTTGCCATTAGCATTGTTGGAGGACGCCGGTGTTCGGGGCACTGCCCAGCAGCCCTGCCTGTTTGTGGGCATGATCCTGATCCTCATCTTCACTGAGGTGCTTGGCCTCTATGGTCTCATGGTGGCCTTCATACTTTCCACAAAGTAGTGCCTCAAGCTCACCAGCCACAGAACACGATGTAAAGACCACCCCCTCCTCATTCCAGAACGAACAGCCTGGCACACGCTAGGGCAGCCGCCCCCTCCGTAGTTGGTCTTGTAAATGCGCAATGTCCTAGTGCCCATCATCTGTTGCCCGGCCTGGCTCCTTCTTCCCCGTGCTGTGGACATTTGGCCCACTCATATCCCATCCAGGCCCCAGACCAGTGAGCATGCCAGCCTCCTCCCCCGCCCTCTGCCCTGGAGTGCACTGTGTATAAGGATGAATTAGAGTTGTCATTTTTCTCTTCACTGGATGTTTATTTATAAAAGATTTGACTTGTTCATGTGTCTGTGGAGCAACTCTCGTCTCCCAGTTATATAGTACTCTTTAGGTAACATGTTGCCCTGTGGGGGGCCCCCTGCTCAGACTTTTTGGATGGAACCTCCCCTTGTGCCTGGTGTCCGTTGGGGGCAGAATGCCAGCCACCAGGCCCTGGCGCCTAGCTGTGTCCTGTGAAGTTCTCGGATGTGAAGGGAGAGAGAGAGAGAGAGAGAGAGAGAGAGAGAGAGAGAAGAGAGGAGAGAGGAGAGAGAAAAGAAATAGATAATCTGAGCAGATCAATAACTAGTAAGGAGGTAGAATCAATAATCAAAAACTTGCCACCAAAGAAAACCTCAGGACCAGATGGCTTTGCTAGAGAATTCTGTTCTACATTCAGAAAGAATTAACATCTAAACTTCTGATATGTTTCAAAGAGTTGAAGAGGAGGGAACACTTCCTTCCTCTATGAGGTCAGCATTACACTGACATCAGACAAAGACACTACAAGTAAACTACAGAGCAATATCCCTAGTAAATATTGATGCAAAAATCCTTAATAAAATATTAGCATATCAAATCTAACAGCACCTTGGAAGGATCATACACCATCACCAGGTGGGATTTAATCCTGGAATGCAAAGACAGTTCAATATGTGGACATTGATAAATGTAACATACTACATTAACAGAATGAAAAACCAAACAAACAAACAAAATAAACAGAGGATCATCTCAATATAAAATTTCTTTTTTAAAAAACTCAACATTTCGTGATTAAAAAAAAAAACATTCAACATTTTATTCTAGAGCTAGAATAAAACTATCTTAGCATAATAAATGGCATATGTGAAATTTCTACAGGTAACATCATAATTAATGCCAAAAGACTAAAAGCTTTTCCTCTAATATCAGGAACAAGACAAAGATACTTGCTTTCACTACCTCTATTCAATATAGCATTGTGAGTCTGAGCCAGACAATTAGACAAGAAAAAAAATAAAAAATAAAGACATTCAAATTGGAAATGAAGAAGTAAAATTATCTCTGTTCACAAATGACATTAGCTTATCTATAGAAAACTCTAAAGATTCTACAAAACTAACTACTAGAACTAATAAATGAATGCAGCAGTTGCAGGAAACAAAATTAACACACACACAAAAATCAGATTCTATACACTGACAATGCACAAGTAGAAAAGGAACTTGATTTCACACAATTAGGTATTTGGACTATATGATTTAAAAAAGAGTATATATTAATTCACTGAGAATATTTGCAAATATTCAGTAAAATGATATATATATATGTATTTCACTTTATTTCTCCTTGTATGTGCACCACATATAAATTAATAAAAAATAAAGTACATCAACAACTAAAAAATATTTTTAAAAAAATAGAGCTGGGGATGTGGCTCAGTGGTTGAGTGTCTCTGAGTTCAATCCCTAGTACAAAAAAAAAAAAAAAAAAAAGAGAAGAAGAAGAAGGAGGAGGAGGAGAAGGAGGAGGAGGAGGAGGAGGAAGAGGAGGAAAAGAGAAAACTAGACTAAGAAAATATTTTCCACATATCCAAAAAAAGGACTAGTAGTATCTAGAATTATATAAAGAACTCTCAAAACTCAACCATAAACAGTTTAGTCAGAAAACATATTTTACTGAAGAATATATACAGATGTAAATAATCACATGAGAAGATGTACAACATCAATATATCTGAATTTATATGCCTTTTTATTAGTACATGAGCTTGGAAAAATGTAGAAGGATACTATTAGGTTGTTAATTATCTCCCCTGGGGAGAAAAGGTGCTTGAAGACATCAATGTGGTGAAATAAGAATGGCAGAGCAAAGAAGAAGGAAATTTTAAAAAGTTAGATTGCATTAATATGCATATGATGAATATTATGTATTATGCAAAACAATATTTCAATTGGTACTTTTTTCATTACATTTTCTAACAGATGTAATATGTAAGATTTTTTTTTTCTTTTAGGTATTGGGGATTGAACTCAGGGGCACCTGAGCCATTGGGATACAGGCATGAGCAACTGTGCTCAGCAAGATGTACATTTTTAATTTCTGTTTATATCTGGTCCCCATACTGAAATGTCTTATTAGTTCTGATAGGCTTTGCATTGATTTTCTTGGGTAAACAATCATATAAGTTGAAAATAAAACTCTGGGTCCCATTTTATAATTTGTATGTTTGTTATTTCTTTTATTTTTGTCTCCTTTGATTACAGCTTGAAATTTCAGCTTTCAAAGAAATATTAAAGAATACTGGTTTTCTCAGTCAACCATATTTTATTTCTTTAATATTTCTAGGGTTTACAGTTGACTACAGTGTGGGTTACACATCTGAGATTTGTTTCAGAGGTATGTTTGTATAGTTTATAGGGAAAATATTCTGAATGCTAATGGGTCTCTTTTTGACATCTATAAACATAACATTTAATTCTTTGACCTGTTAACATGATATAGCATATGAATAGATTTCTTTAATATCAAACCATCATTGCATTTTAGAAAACAGACTCCCTACTGGCATTGCTTATTTATTCAATATAGTTCTGAGTTTAATTGATTAATATTTTATTTAAAAGGTATTACATATTCATGGATTTTTCTATAGTTTTCTCTTTGTGAATTTTGTCAGATTTTCATATCAGGATTATTAACATGAGCTGAGGTGTTCTTATATTTTCTGTGCTCAGAAATGTTTTGAAAAGCATATGAGTTATTTCTTTATAATTTGATAGTAATAATCATTCAAATGCTTAAGGCCTGAAACAGCCTACAGAGGTAAATTTTAATAAAACTTCAACTTGTTACATGATTATTTTTATTTTGAGACAATTTTAGTAAATTATATTTTCCTAGAAAATCATTCATTCCATCAAATAGTCTTGTCAAGATCTTCCCATTTTCAAGAGAAGCCAGAAATTGAGTTTTATTAGTACTCCCTTTATTAAAAATAATTTTGGATTTACATTAATGTTAAAATCTTATATAACCATAGTATAACAATTAAAGCCAGAAATTAATATTGATATGATGTTATTAGCTAATTTGCAGGCTTTCTTTGAATTTCTCCAATTGTTTCACTAATATTCTTTAAGACAAGATCCAGATTCCACAATGTGTTTAGTCATATCTTATTTGTTCTGATTTTTTTTTATGTTAGCAAATTGCTTATAGTGATGCATAGGACCAACAGGATCCTCAGATCTCCAGTTTACTACTCTTGGACAAATAGGGCATAGTTAAAGCTATGTCTTGTGTAAGATCAGCAACAGCTGTCCTGTAACTCAATACAGAACTAAGGGAGAGTTGATGGAGCATGTTCATTACATCTCTTCTTTCTCTAATTTGCCAGATGGATATTTTTGCACTTATTGTACCATGTAGAAACAAATTGTTTATTTGCTTATTCTGTTATCCCTTACACCTTGAATGGCCTACCATATACAAGTAAATTCTAACAAGAACAAAATGCTGTTTGGGAAAAGTTTCTACTAGCAAGAATTCATGTGTACTATATATTGTCATGGATATGTAATGTTTTTGCTAATCCACCTATTTTTCTTTCTTTTAGAATGGCAACTCACTTTTCCTTTTGGAAATAACTGCTACCAACTCCATGCTATCTTATTAGAACTATCAATCAGATGCAAAGGAGAATATATGACCCAGGTTAGGCTAACAGTTTTTCCTGGAATTTTGTATCTTAGGTAAGTAATATAAGATGGGAAAATGACTGGATCTCATTCATTTCATTAGCAGAACCCTGAATAGACTTAGATCCCTGGAATTTTTCTGGTTCCTTTTCTTACAAAGGTTTAATTTGTTCAATTTTTACTTGTATTTTACAAGCTACTCCCACTTTTCCAATAAATCTTTTTTTTTTAAGAGAGAGAGAGAATTATTTTTTAATATTTTATTTTTTAGTTTTCAGTGGACACAACATCTTTATTTTATTTTTATGTGGTGCTGAGGATCGAACCCAGTGCCCTGCGCATGCCAGGCAAGTGCACTACTGCTTGAGCCACATCCCCAGCCCTCCAATAAATCTTTACCTTCCCCTCACTCTGGTTTTGGCTTAATATTGTTGAAGTCACTTGCTATTGCTTAGAAATCTAAGATATACGTGTAAAAGAGAAGAGAAAGGCTGTTTCTAGATTTTCTTCCCTGAACGAGTGGAAATTAACAAAGAGGAAAGTTGTGACATATGAAATTCAGACTCTCTCTCCTTTGATTGGTAAGCTAAATTTATATCCTTCATAATAGTTAATTTAGTGCTCATATACCAACTATTTTAGTTGCTGTTGATACATATGTATTATTTTATGTACATCAATAAAGTTACAGCAAGTAGATAGCATAAATATAACTGCAACATATATTAAATTTGACTATATATATACTGTAATGTAATAGTTAGATAAGATGTACAAAATTGATAGAGCTCTTGCCTATATGTGCAAGGCCCTGGATTTGACTCCAGAGTTGAAGAAAGAAAGAGAGGAGTGAGGGGAGTAAAAGATACAGTAAAAGATACAATACAATATTGTCTACTGTTTTCTGAAAAAAAATTCAAGTAAGCATTTCATTTTGGAAAACAATAATCAGGCATTTCTCAAGCTAGTAGATTAACATTTACTTAAATTGAATATAACCTTCTTAAATATGAATCTGAAAAAATACATTATAATATTTTACTTCTAACTCCTAGGTATAGCCAATTCATTGTTTTCAAAAATATCCTACCCCAAAACAGTTCTCATAGTTGACTCATAATAGAGAGAGAGAGAGAGAGAGAGAGAGAGAGAGAGAGAGAGAGAGATTTAAACTACTTGTATATAAGACTAATTCTGGTCACATTTTGTATGATTTTCCATTTTATGTGTTTATAGTGTTAGGCTTAGAGATAGAAATCTGTGCTTATTAACATAATAAAAATGCATGCATTTGTACCCAATTTCATAACTTATAAAGATGTGGTAAAAGCATTGACCATCAAATGTCATCTCTCATATAATGATAGTCTAGACAAAAGATAACTATATTTGAAGTCCTGGAAAAAATTGCTAAGCCTTCAGCATTCCCTTGTCAAAGGAATCATTGTGACTAACAAGCAGCAATAAATGACAAAAACCAGAAATACAAATAGTGTTATGTTATGCTAGTACTTAAATTGACTTACCCTCTGTGTTTAGTCTCTGATGATCTTAATTCTAAGATATAATTTCCTTTAGGAACTAAAGGAAAAAAAATATATAAGGCCTCATGAAATTTCAAATAGTTATTATGGATTGGTCTTAGTTTTAAGAAAAGGAAGAATCAGAGGGCTGGGGTTGTAGCTCAGTGACAGAGCGCTTGCCTCGCATATGTGAGGCACTAGGTTCAATCCTCAGCACCACATAAAATTAAATAAACCAAATAAAGATATTGTTCCCATGTATAACTGAAAAAAATATTTAAAAAAAAGAATCAGAACATGAAAAATATTAATTTATGTAAATGAATCCTCTTATACAGCTTTAAAAAAATTCTCCTTGTTTTCTAAACCGAATAATACTCAGGTGAAAGTTCCTAAGTATAGGTGAAAGTTTTTTTTTTAAATTTAAACCATATTTATTTATTTATTATTTTTTTAGTTTTTTATTTATTTTATTATTTTTTTTAAATACATGACAACAGTGGAGTGCATTACAATCCTTATTAAACATATAGAGCACAATGTTTTGTATCTCTGTATATAAAGTATGTTCACATCAATTTATGCCATTATACATGTACTTTTTTTTGCATTACAATTCTTAATACACATATATACCACATTTTTTCATATCTCTGTATATTAGGTATGTTGACTCCCAATTCAAGTCTTCATACATGTTCTAGGTGAAAGTTTTTAAGAAGTAAATTGTAGGGGCTGGGATTGTGGCTCAGAGGGAGAGCACTCGCCTCGAATGCATGGGGCACTGGGTTTGATCCTCAGCACCACATAAAAATAAAACAAAGATATTGTGTCCACCTATAACTAAAAATAAATATAAAAAAAGAAAAAGAAAGAAGACATGATAAAAAAAAGTAAACTGTAGCAGTATATATGAAGATTATATTATTATTATATTATATTATCATTGTAATTTCTATACTCTTTATTTGGTTCAGGTCACTTGTACCTTCCAAAAAGGCATAATTCTTCTAATATAAAAAAAAGGTTTGCCCATAGTCACATGTTTTTCTTGTTAAATAAAACAGAAGAGGGCTAGGATTGTGGCTCAGCGGCAGAGCACTTGCCTAGCATGTGTGAGGCACTGGGTTCGATTCTCAGCACCACGTATCAATAAATAAAAATAAAGGCCCAATGGCAACTAAAAATTTTTTTTAAAAAACCCAAAACAGAAGAACTTGCTCCATTATTAAAAAATAATTAAATGGTAATTTCTAAAGCATATTTCCCTAGGTTTTTCTGGTCTATAGATTTTGGTAATTTTTATAAAAAAATTTAATAAGTTATACAAATATTTATAGAGTATTTCACATAATATTATGTGAAAAATCTTGTTAGATGTTTTGGAAATAGTAGTGAATGAGACAGACTTTTCCCTTTACATTCGGAACTTGTGGTCTAGTAGTAGATACAAACATTAAAGCATATATTATTGTATAATTAAAATTGTGATCAATTATATGAAGGAGGTATGCAGAGTATTATGTCAGTGTAGAGGAGGCATACTAGCAATCTGTGGGACAGAAGGGCTTTTTGAGGAAGTCACAGAAATCCAGTGAAAATACTAGTAAAGTCTATGGTTTTCCCCAGACCTGACGCCAAATCTATGGTTATTTTCATGTATAAACCAGTCCAAATTGGGTGTCTCTTCCTTCCATCCCAGAATCTTAATCAACATGCCATTTAAAGACAAATAAAATATAAAATTAATAATAAACAGGCAGAATATCCAACCTAAAAGCAATACATATTCTTAAGAATATACAAAACTTTCTCAAATACAGATGGCATGTTAAATCACAAAGCAAGTCTTAGATCCAAGTATCTTTACTGACCATGAAGTGAAACTTGAAATCAGTATCATTTTTCTCTTTTGCCCCTCTGGGAACCAGAAATTAAAGACCAGGATATTTAAAACAACTGCATATATGGGGAAAATTAGAAAGCAAACATGCATGCCTAGAGAAAGGTAGAACCTTAGAAAAGACCTGAGAAAATCTTAAGTTTTTATCTCACACTGATCCTTGGAATGAGACAGCCTATAATAATCAGAAAAACAAAACAATCACAAAGTATAGCAAACCCCAAGAAAGGGAGAATCTAATTTCCAGAGTTATCACCTAAATAGATTCAAATATCCAGTTTTTGACAAAAAAAGTCACAAGTCATACAAGGAAGTAGGAAAATATGGACCACACAAAGGGAAAATAAATAAATAGGAACTGTCCCTGAAAAAAACTTGATGACAGATTTATTAGACAAATACTTTAAAGTAATTGTCCTAAAAATGCCCAAAGAATTAAGAAAAGAAGTTGAGAAAGTCAACATTGTATGAACAAAATGGAAGTACCAATAAAGAGAAAACCCAGAAATAAACCTGCTGGGAGCCATCAGCCAAGTAGGTATGACAATTTCCTTGCCAGCTACTCCCATGCTGTCTAGTGGAAGGACTCCTGAAAGGTGACCTTGCTCAAGGACCAGGGCGGATCCGTGTTTAGTGTGTCCCGGTTTAGCATAACAGGAGATTAGGGTGTTCCCCCTTTAGAATAGGGCGGTTTAGCATAATAGATTAGGGTGTTCCCCCTTTAGAATAGGGCATATCCTGCTGCCTGAGTTCCTCTTGAGTTCTTAGGGTCAGACAATATATTTGGGAGACAGAAGCCCAGGAGGTGTGGATTTGGGCAGAGAACGTGGATTTCCCCAGAACGTGTTTGTAGAAGGCCGGTGTGAGATCGGGAATAAAGAATTGCTGTTTGAATCTACAAGCTGTGTGGTGGCTCGTGATTTGTGCGCAGCCAGAGACTGCGGCATAAACCAAAAAAGACTTTCTGGAATATGAGTATAATAGTTGAAATGAAAAATTCTTTAAAGGGATTCAGTGGCAGATATGAGCAGGCAGAAGGAGATATTAGCAAATTTAAAGAAGAAACAATACAAGCCAGTGCAGTGGTATGTCTGTAGTTCTAGCTACTTGGTAGGCTAAAGCAGGAGAATCTTTGAGTTCACAAGTTCAAGGCAGCATGGACAACACTGTGAGACCCCCACAATAAAACAAATCATAAAAAATATATATAGGACATTACATTTTTATATGTTGTGGGTGCCAAAACACAAACCAATAATTCTTTGAAATGCATTAATCTCTTAAAATATGTAGAAAATACATGTGGAGTTCCAAATAAATTACAATAATATTAGCTTTTAGCTAATATTATTGTATTATTTGTATTTTTAATGTATTTGTCTCTTCAATCATGTAGAAAACAAAAAAACTTGAGTTACAAACCAGTTATAATATTAGCTTTTAAAAACATTTGAGGGGCTGGGGTTGTGGCTCAGCAGTAGAGTGCTCACCTATTACATGCAAGGCTCTGGGTTTGACACTCAGCACCACATAAAAATAAATAAATAAAATAAAGATATTGTGTTCAATTACAACTAAAAAAAATAAAAAATAAAAACATTTGATATATCAAAAAATAATAATAGCTTTTATAATTGCCATGTATTTATCTTTATTGAGATCTTCTTCTCTTCATATGGCTTCAAGTTACTGTTTAGTGTCATTTTGTTTTGGTACTGGGGATGGAACCCAGAGGTTTAACCACTGAGTCACATCCACAGCCCTTACATTTTATTTTGAGACAGGGTTTCACTAAGTTGCATAGGGCACTAAGGTGCTGAGTCTGGTACCACACTTATGATCCTCCTGCCTCAGCCTCATGAGCTGCTGGGATTACAGGTGTGCACCACCATGCCCAGCTGTGTCCTTTCATTTTACCCTTCAGGAATCCCTTGAACATTTCTTGCAGTGTAGATGTAGTGGTAACAATCTCTCTCAGCTTTTGTTTATCTGGAAATATTTTAGTTTCTTCCTCAATGTTAAAACAAAGTCTCACTAGATATAAGAGTCTTGGTTGACAAGATTTTTTCCTATAGCATTTTTATATATTGGCCCACTGCCTTCTGGCCTCTAAGGTTACTGATGAGAAATTTGCTGATAAATTTATTGAAGGTTCAACAAATGGGTGAAAGGAGAAATCATAAGAGAAATTAGAAAATAATTAGAGAAAAATGAAAATAAATCATACCAAAACTTATGGGAGTCAGAGAAAATAGTACAAGAGGAAAATTAATAACCATAAATGCTCAAGAATAACTCAAATCAACAACCTAATTTAACACCTTATGAAGAAACAAAACCAAAATCTAGCATAAGGAAGGAAATAATAAAGATTAGAGCAGAAATAAATAAAGAAAAGACAAGACTATAGAGGAAATCAATTAAATCAAAAGTTGACAAAAATTGTCAAAACTTTAGCTAGATAAACTAAAAAAACATGAAAGAAGATTTACATATTAAAATATAAAATGAGAGCAGAGACATTACTGTTGACTCTACAGACATAAAAATGATTGATAATCCTTTGATAGTATTACGAACAATTTTATGCCAATAAATTGTATAAACTAGAAGAAATGGACAAATTCCTAGAAATGCAAAGTCTACCAAGACGAAATCACAAAGAAATAGAAAATCTGAATAGACTTAAAAATAGTAAGGAGATTAAATCAGCAATCAAATCTCCCAACAAAGAACAGGCCCACTGGATCCAATGCCTTCACTGGTAAATTCTATCAAATATTTAAAGAACTTACACCAATATTTCTCAAACTTTTGCAAAAAAAAAAAAAAAAAAAAGAAGAAGAAGAAGAAGAGAAGGGAACACTTCCTAACTCATTTTATGAAGCCCCAATTACCCTGACACCAAAGCCAGACAAAGATACTGCTCTAACCAATGTCTCTTAAGAACACTGATGTCAAAATCATAAAAAAATACTATCAAACCAAATTCAGCAACATAATGAAAAGATTATACACTATGACCAAATGGGGTTTATTTTGGAGTGCATAGATGGTTCAACCTACAATGAACCAATCAATGGAGAAAAAAAAGAATCAAGGTAACAAGCCACATTAACAGAATAAAGAACAAAAACTACATGATCATCTCAATTAATGCAGAAAAAGCAAATAACAAAATTCAACACTTTCATGATTAAAAAAAAGAGAGAGAGAACTCAATAAACCAGGAGTAGAATGAAACTACTTAAACATAACAAAAGGCTTGTATGAAAAGCCCATAGGAACATCATACTTAGTAACAAGAGACTGAATGTATATACTCTAAAATCAAGAACAAAAGAAGACTGCTATTCAAAACAGCACCAGAAATTCAAGCCAAAACAGTTAGGAAAGAGAAAAAGAGAGAAATAAAGAAAGAAATGCATGCATCCAAATTGGAAAAAAAGAAGTAAAACTATCTATTTATATGTTATATGATCTTATATATAGAAAACCCTAAATATTACAAAAAAAATATAAGAACTAATAAATGAATTCAGCAAAGTAGCAGAATACAAAAATCAACATGTCACAATCAGTTGTATTTCTACACACTAACATGAACAATCCAAAAGGAAATTAAGAAAACAATTCCATTTATAGCATCAATAAAGATCAGATACTTACAAATAAACCTACCGAAGAGGTTACACTAAAAACTACAAACATTAATGAAAGAAATTACAGAAGATGTAAATAAATGGGAATACATCCCACATTCATGGATTGGAAGACTCAATATTGTTAAGGCATTAGTACTATCCAAAATGATCTTCAGATTAATTGAAATCCCAATCAAAATCCCAATGACTTTTTCATGTAAACAGAAAAAACTATACTAAAATTCACATGGAATTTCAGTGGACGAAAAATAGCTTAAAACAATATTGAAAAAGAACAAGGCTAGAAGACTCACCCTACCGAATTTCAAAATTACCATAAAAGTATATTAATCAAGATACACTACCCCAGTATCCATCAATAGATAAACTGATTACAAAATATGGTATATACATACAATGGAATATTATTAAATCCTAAAAAGGAAAAAAATTCTGATATATGCTATAACATGAATAAGACATTAAGCCAAGTAAAATAAGCCAGTCACAAAAGGACAAATACTATTATGGTTCTACTTATATAAGGTACTTAAAGTAGTCAAAAATCAGAGAAACAGAAAACAGAATGGAGGTTATCAGAGGCTGTAGGAGGGTAGAATTGGGAGTTATTGCTTAATGAGTATAGAGTTTCACAATATGAAGAATTATGGAGAATGATGATGGTAATGGTTGCATGTTATCCATTAATTTAATACCATTGAACTGTACACTTACAATGAAGTAGTTTCCCCTCACCCAGGGGAATATGTCCCAAGATCTCCAGTATATGAGTGAGATGTCTGAGACTACAAAGTACTACTGAACCCTATACATTATGCTTTTTCCTATATGTACATACATATGGTAAAGTTTAACTTATAAATTAATCACACCAAGGCATTAACACTAGCAATAATAATAAAAACAATTACAACCATGTATTATAATAAATGTTACACAAATATGGACTCCTTTTCTCTAAGATGACTACTAAGTGACTAATAGGCAGTTAGCATATATAGCATGGATACACTGGACAAAGGGATGATTTAGGCCCTGGGTGAAACAGCAGGATGGTGTGAATTTTAAGCTATTCAGAATGGGGGAGTACAATTTAAAGTTTATGAATTATTTCTGGAAATGTCCACACAGTTTCAACTGTGTTGGCATGGAAAGTGAAATCATAAATAATAAGGCGGAACATGTTGGTTAAGATAGTAAATTTTATGTGTATTTTAACACAATAAAAAAAATGAGGGAAGTCAGTCATGGTGGCACATACTCATAATCTGGGCTGTTCAGGAGGCTGAAGCAGGAAGATTTCAAGTTTGAGACCAGCCTCAGCAATTTATCGAGACCATGTCTCAAAACTAAAATAAAAGGGACTGATGATATATTTCAGTGGTACAGCATTTGCCTGGTATGCATGGGACCCAGGATTCACTTTTCTGCACACATACCAAAAAAAGTAGAAATTAATGCCAATAAAAAGCCATTTAAAATACACATATGTATTTTTTAATATGAATATTCTCATGTGTAACCATAATACCATTATTACACTTAAGAAATATAATACTGAAATAAAAATATTATCTGATATACAATTTATATTATAAATTAAAGCAAATAAAATTAAAACAGTAACATTATTATACAGAATACACTTACTTTTAATATTTTGGCATTTCATAGCCATCATTTTACATTTTTATTTTTTGACATAGTTGAACACACATTACACATAAAACACATTTTAGCTCTAAAAAAATTTTTTTTTCTGACCAATAGGATATAACACAAATCTGATGGTATTATTAAATATGCTTTTAAAAATTAAAATGATGGTTTCAAAGCAGAACTGCTGAGCTGCAAAGAACATGGGTGTGAGTCAGAGAATATTAGGACAAGCCTGTCCACCAGGAATATAGATTTGATTACATGTGACTTGTGTCAACTTTGGAGAAATCAAGGGCAAAATGTAAAGCAAGGCAATGGAGATGTTTCTAAATGAGCCATTCAGCCTCTAAGGCAAGTTTTATGACTACAATTGAAAGTCAAAGGGAATGCCATGTATTAACATGCCAGGTTTACCATCTTTAAATTATACATCACTTGTCTATTCATTTCTTCAAAAGGTCAGAATTTTTTGTTTTTAAAATTGCAATAATAGCCCTTTAAAATTACGAGCACTCTGTTCTTTTAGCAATAATAAATGCTCTAGTCAGTTACCTATTCAAGCCCCTGAAACTCTAATAGCTACACAGTTGGAAAAAACAAGAAAAATAATCTTTATATTACTCAAAAGATTAGGAATGGAACCACCCTATAACCCAGATATTTCACTCTTTGGTATTTATCCAAAAGACCTAAAATCAGCATAGTACAGAGATAAATATAAACCAATATCTATAGCAGCACCATTCACAATAGCCAAGTTATGGAACCAGTTTAGGTATCGGTCAACAGATGAATGAATAAAGAAAAGGTGGTATATTTACACAATGGAGTTTTATTCCATCATAAAGAAGAATTAAATTATGTCACTTGTGGGTAAATGGATGGAACATTATGCTAAGAGAAATAAAGTAAAAAATCAAGGGTCAAGGGGCTGGGGATGTAGTTCAGTTGGTAGAGTGCTTGCCTCACATGCACAAGTCCTGGGTTCAATCCCCAGCACTGCAAAAAAAAAAAGAAAAAGAAAAAGAAAAAAAGGAAATCAAGGGTCTATGCAGAAGCTAGAGAGAGAGAAAAAAATAAATAAATAAAAAATCAGGGGAGGATCTCACAAAAATAGAAGGAAGACCAATAGAGTACAAGAAAAGGAATGAGAGGGAGGACATAGGAAGGCACAGAATTAAAATCTACCAAATTATGCTATGTGTATCCCAATGAATGCCATTTATATTTATGTGTATTTATATAATTATAGCACACTAATTAAAATAGCAACAATAGAATAGAGATCAGTACTAGAACAATCAGATGGGGAAGGGGAGTGGAGAGTAAAAGGGAAAGTACTGAGGAATGAGATTGATCAAATTATGTTATATACATGTGCAAATATAGTATAATGAATCCCACTATTATGTACCAATTAAAAAATTTAAAAGTCAATTTTTTACTTTTCATTTATCAAAAGGATTTACAATTCTGAATCAGCAGGGTATTAAACTGCTTACTGTTATTTATTCATTTATTTTTTGTGTACTGCTTTTTATAATGTGAATCTATACATTGCAATCTGTTCTAATCAGTATGGCTATGACTATCTTATATCTTCTGACTATGCTTAAGGACACTGATGTTACAACATACAAGTACAGAGTTATTCTATTCCCTTAGCTTTATATTTGATATAAATTACATGGTTAAAAACCTCACAGAACACTGAAAAAAGTAGTCAGTTTAATGGTGAATTGTGTGAATACCTACACTAAATCTAACACTCAACAACAAGTCAAGTGATTTCTGCATAGTGATGGTACAATTTGAGAATGCTTAAGAAAGTCAATTCAATTTAAATAAGTATCTTTAAGAGGTCAAAATACTGTCTAAATTTCAATGTCAAAGATAAATATTTCTTGTAAGACAAAAGGAGTTTCCAGTGCTGGCCCTTGCACAGAATTATCAATTTGAACAACTATCTAAGAAAACAGCTTCACAAGAGCTAAGGAATCCAGATGGGAGATTACAGTGCCTGGGTGAAGCACAGAAATAAGAAAAAATGCATTGCCCTTGTCATTCTACTCCCAAGCCCAAGTTTCACAGCGCGGAGAGATGCCTTATGCATGGGAGTTCAGCACTCAATTTTGGTACTGACCACAGGACTTCCGCTTATGAAGATTTGTTCTAACCCCAGGCTCCCCCAAGACCCAGGCTCCAGGCCTACCCCTGCAGCCATAGACTCACAGCCCATCGTTTTGGACTCAGGCTCCAAGTCTACTTAGCACCAGGTCAGTGGTACCCACAACCCCAGACTCCAGGCCATTCAAGCCTGCCCAGGCTTGTCTATTAACTAAAAAACAAAAGATAACAAATGTAAGCAAATAATTAGAGAAAGGGGACCTCTTTTCGCTGTAAACTAGTACAGTTATTATGAAAAATGGTAATGTAAACTAGTACAGTCAGTATGGAAAACAGTATGGAGATTGCTCAAAAAATTAAAAATAGAACTACCAGGTGATCCAGCAATCTCTCTCTCTCTCTTTCTCTCTTTTACACACACACACACACACACACACAGAGCAAATGAAATCAGCATGTCAAGAGATATCTGCATTCCCATGTTCACTGTAGTATTGTTGACAATAGTCAAGATATGGAAACTATCTAAATGTTCTATGACAGATGAATGAATAAAGAAAAGGTGATACACACACACACACACGCACACACACACACACACACACACACACAATTATTTATCTTTTAAAAAGAAGGAAATCCTGTCATTTCTGCATTTGCAACAGCATGGGTGAACCTAGAAGACTAAGGGAAATAATGCTAAGAGAAATAAGCTAGGCAGAGAAAGACAAAATAGTGATCATCTTATCTATATGTAGAATATAAAAAAGTAAAATTCATAGAAACAGAGATTAGAATGGCAGTTACCAGGGGCTGGGGTGTGGGGAACACCAGGAGATATTGGTTAAAGGGTACACAAAGTTATAGTTAGGCAAGATGAAAAGTTCTGGAGAGCTAATCTACAACATAATGACTATAGTTAATAACACTGCATTGTAAACCTGGATTTGCTAAAAGTATTGATTTTAATTTTTTTCATCATGAAAAAGAATATAAATATCTAAGATGATATATATGCTAATTAGCTTGATTTGGGTAATCATTTCACAAGTATACATCTATCAAAATATCAGGTTGTAAAGATAACAGAATGGCATTTATCCTCAGTGGTGATGGGGGTTAGGAGACAAGATTCAATGGGGGTAGGACACAGGTAGGGAAGAGAAGACTGCTTATTATTTCATATACCTACTTGTGTGTGTGTGACTTTGTTTTTTTTGTTGTTGTTGTTGTTGTTGTTATTGTTTTGGTACTGGGAATTGAACTCAGGGCCACTTGACTACTGAGTCACATCCTCCCAGCCCTATTTTGTATTTTATTTAGAGACAGGTGGCTTAGCACGTTGCTTTTGCTGAGGCTAGCTTTGAACTCTGGATCTTCCTGCCTTAGGCTTCCTAGCTGTTGGGATTACAGGTGTGCACAGCTGTGACTTGTTTATAAAATATGGCATAATAAAAAAATTAAAAGCAACTTAAAAATTGTACACTAAAATACACATAGCATACAATTATTAATTATTGATCTTACCTCAATAAAGCTGAAAAATGTTATTTAAAAAGATATAAATATTTGCTATTTTGTAGAATTTTTTTCCTTAAGTTTTGTATTTAACTTGATTCAATAATTAATACTTACTGGGCACAGAGGCACACACCTATAATCCCAGCAGCTTGAGAGACTGAGGCAGAGGATCACAAGTTCAAGTTGGAATCAGCAAGTTAGCAAGGCCCTGATAATCTTAATAATAATAACATTATTATTATTTATACTGAAATAATATTTTTAATAATTTAAGTATTAAGTTATTACTAATACTTAGAATGATAGGATTGATTTTTTTTTTGGAAAGAAGCAAATACACCCTAACTCATTCCCAAATATTTTATTTTCTAAAGACTGCTGATTACAGAACAAAATAATGTTTAACAACTAAAACACTGATACTGATTGGAGAATATGTAATTACTCCATATTTTATAGATTTTCCAATAATTTCTAAAGGCCATTTTTTAAAAATACTACAAATAAAGACACTATAAGAATATAAAACAAAGATGGAAAAGAAATATGGCCTATTGACTCTCTCCGTAAAACCCAAACCTAGAAATATCATAAAACATAGAGAAAAGTTGAGATATCTGTCAAAGTAAAATAAATATTATGAGGAAACCATTAGGGTTGAATATCTGTATTAGAGTTCTCCAGAGAAATAGAACCAATGGGAAATAGAGATGATAGATGTAGATATGGATATAGATATAGATAAATAAAGAGACTTATTTTAAGGAATTGACTCATAGTATTATAGAGGCCAAGATCTGCATTCACACAAGGGGAAGATCTAAAGGCAAGGACAGAACAGGCAGTGGCAAACAAAACAAAACAAAACAAAAAAAACAACTCTGGAAAACAAGGTAACATCATAAATACAAGGTGTCACTAGAGAAATCTGATTTATAGTGTACTAAAGGTAACTTTTTCAACCACAAATCTTAAATCCAGTCAAATTTCTTATTAGAGTAAGTCAGAGCACCATCTAAAGCTTAAAAAAAGGAAAGAGATTCCATTTTGAGACATTAAAATTGTACTTTACCTTCTTTTATCTTACACAACATGCCTTGCTTGAACAAAATATGAAGCATGTGGAAAGGAAAAAAGCAAAATCATACTTGCAAGAGATAAACTAATCATCAAATCAGAGTCAATTTTGAGCAAAATATTGGATCAATTTGCCAGGGAATTTAAAATAACAATGATTAGTGTATTGAGGACTATAGTTTGAAATACAGACAAGATGTTAGACCAGATGGATACTTATAGCAGAGAGATAGAAATTGTAAAGAATTAAATTAAAAAGAATTAAATGGAAATGATAGGAAAAAAAGTAACAAAGAAGAATGCCTTTGATAGGGTTCATCAGTAGATTCAACATACCAGAAGAACAAATCAGTTAATATAAAAATAGGTCTATAGATATTATTATCAACTAAAACACAAAAGGAAAAGAGTTGAAAAAGAGAATGCATTCAAGAGCTGTGGACAATGTCAAACATTTTAACACACACCTAATTTGAATCCCCCCAGAAAAAGAAAGGAGAGAGAAGAAAATAAAGAGCAGGGCAGAAGAAATGTTTGAAGAAAAAATAGCTGAGAATTTTCCAAAATGAATAACATACACCAAACAACAAACTTTAGAAGAATGGCTATAAATACCCAAAAGACAAATAAACACCTAAGTATATATTCCAGCTACTGAGAAAAAGACAATGAACAAGTCCCAGAGGTACCTAAAGAAAAAAATTACATGTGTAGAACGAAGATAAAAACTACAATAAACTTTAGTTCAGGAACCATGCAAGTTAGATAATGAGAGGTTGACTTTTTTTTTTTTTTTTTAAAGCACTGAAAGAAAAACAAACAAACAAAAAACTTGTCAATCCAGAATTCTATATCCAGTAATAAGATCTACCAAAAATAAAGAAGAAACAAAAAATTATTAAGCAAAAGTTGTTTGTAAGTAGACCTATCCTGCAAGAAATATTGAAGAAAGTTCTTCAGGCAGAAAAAATAGGATGCCAGACAAAAATTTAAACTTGCAAAATAAATAAGAACACTGGAAATTGAATAAACAATAGAAAAATAAAAATATTTTCCCCCATTTTTAATTGTTATAAAAAACAATTGGGAGCTTGGGTTGTAGCTCAGCAGCAGAGCACTTGGCCAGCATGTGCGAGGCACTGGGTTCAATCCTCTGTACCACATAAAAATTTTAAAAAATTAAATAAAGGCATTCTTTCCATCTACAACTACAAAAAAAAATCCAACAGCTAATGTCATACTTAATGGCGAAAGACTGAATGATTTTAGCTACGATCAAGTACAGGGTGACAATGTCCTCTCTTCCCATACCTTTTTTTTAAAAAAATTATTAATTATTTTTCTTATACCTTTCAACACCGGACTGGAAATCCTAGTCAGTGAAACAATGAAAGAAGTATTAAAAAGGAACATATACATTGAAAAAGAAGGAATGAAACTCTTTTTATAGGTAACATGATTGTTTCTAAAAACAAAACAAAACAAAAAGTCCTAAAGAATTTACAAAAAAGCAATTAACTCTATGAGGCTTAGTATGATTATGAGGTGTAATGTCAATATGCAAAAATCAACTTTATTTCTACACACTATCAGTGAATAATTGATATTTGAAATAAAAATAGAAAAACAATGCCATTTATAATACTACCCAAAATTTAAAAAAATAATTAGGCATTTAATAAAATATGTGCAGGATATGCACTATGAAAACTATCAAATATGATGGAAAAGTTTAAAAATATATAATTGGAGATATATATCTTGTTCACAGATTGGAAGACTCAAAACTGTCAGAATGTTGAATGTATAGGTTCAATGCAATACCAATTAAAATCCACAGGCGGGGCTGGGGTGTGGCTCAGTGGTAGAGTGCTTACCTAGCGTGTCCGAGGCCCTGGGTTCGATCCTCAGCACCACATAAAAAGAAAGAAAGAAAGAAAAAAAAATCCACAGGCATTGAAAAAATATCAATAACATTTTAAACTATACGTGGAAAGACAAAAGTAATAATATTTATTTATTTGTTTGTTTGTTTGTTTATTTATTTATTTATTTATTTATTTATTTATTTATTTATTTTTGTGCTGCTGAGGATTGAATCCAGGGCATTGTGCATGTGTGGCAGCACTCTATCAATTGAGCTATATCCCCAAAAGTAATAATTTTTAGAAAGAACAAAGTTGGAGGGTTCACACTACCCCAATTTTTTAAAAAAATTAAATTAAATCCATAAATATACTTGTAGAGATCAGGAATTATACCATGTTATTTAAATATGGAAAATACTTAAGTCCAACTAATTTCAAATATTCAGTAGTTTCTGGATGGCCTACTGTGTGCTAAAACAATGCTAAGCAACTACAAACTATCACCTTTTGTTATAGGTCTGAGGAACCCATTGTAGAGAATATTCATTTGTTTCTTTCCTTTTTATTTGTTTTAAATTTATTTTTAACTGATAAAGTGGTTTTAAATTTATGATATACAACATATTTTGAAATATGTGTGCATTGTGGAATGGCAAAAATCAAACTAGCATACACATTGCTTCACACACATTTTGTATGTGTGTAGTGAGAACATTTAAAATCTACTCATCAATTTTCAAGTGTATAATACATGTTACTAAGTCACTGTGCGGCACACTAACTCTCTTAAATTTAATCCTACGAACAAAATGTTGTGTCATTTGACTAACATCTCCTAACAACCCTGCCCACATCCCGGAATGATAAATACCATTATTCTCTCTGCTTCTATGAGTTCAAGTTTTTTTCTTTATTATTCCATATATAAATGAAATCAGGCAGTATTGTCTTTGTGTGCCTGACTTACTTCATTTAACATAATATCATCCAGATTCATCCATATTGTTGCAAATGATAGGATTTCCTTCTATTTAATGGCTGAATAATTCCCCCTCAAGTATAAATTCTTCATTCATCTGTTGTTGGACACTTAGATTAATTCCCTGTTTTGGCTATTTTTATGAATAATACTGCAATAAACATGAGAGCACAGATATTTTGACATACTGGTTTAATTTCCTTTGATTACATACTCAATAGTGAGATTACTGGGTCATATGGTAGTTCTATTTTTAATTTTTTTGAGGAATCTCTATAATATTTTCCATAATTACTATACTAATTTGCATTCCCATCAAAAGCAACACTACTCAATTTCAAGATTCATTTTAAAGCTATGGAAAACAAGACAATGTAGTATTGATGATAAAACAGACACATAAATCAGTAGAACAGAATAGAGAGCACAGAAATAAGTCCACACCAATAGAGTCAATTGATTTTTGCCAGAGGTGCAAAGCCAATTTAATGGAGAAAGGGTAATCTTTTCAACAAAAAGTACAAAAAAAAAAAAAAAGCGGATCTTGATACATACCTCACCTTATCCAAAAATTAACTTTAAAAAGATTACAGATCTAAGTGTAAATGTAAAATTCTAAAACGGATGAAAGAAACAGAGATGAAAGTATGTTTGATCTTAGGCTTGAAGTTTTTAGGTATAATACCTAAAGTGCAATTCAATGACAGACTGGACTTTATCAAAATTTAAAACTTCTACTCTGTGAAAGATACTGTTAAGAGAATACAGAAATAAGTCACTAATGGGGAGAAAAAATATTTTAAAGTCACATATCTGATAAAGGACTTGTATCCAAAATATATAAAGAATTGTACAATTCAATCAGAAAACAAACAACTATTTTTAAATGAGCATTCAGATGTAAATAAGGATATGAAAATATGCTCATTGTTATTAGACACTAGGAAAATATAAATTAAAATTACAATCATATACTATCCTATAACTATTAAAATGGTTAAAATTTTAAATTTGATAATACTAAGAGCTGTCAAGGACTGGAATGTTCATTCATTGCTTGTGGAAATGTAAAATGGTATAGTCAATTAGACAACATTTGGCAATCTTAAAAAATTTAGCATATATTATTACACAATGCAGGAATCCCAATTACACTATGAAATGAGTGATCTTAATGTTTGTATATCTTAATGTTTGTGTACTCCCAAATTTCATATGCTGAAATCTTAATCCAGATATGACATTAGGAGGGAGAGCCTTTAGGAGGTAATTAGATCATGAGGGCTTTCATCAGATTAATGTCCTTATAAAAGATGTCTTAAACCTTCTCATCATGTGAGGGAACAGCTAGAAGGCACCAGATGTGAACCAGAAAGCCAGCCTCCACCAGACATCAAATCCACTAGTGCCTTGGTGTTAGAGTCTGTAAACAAGTCTGGATGGCGCCTGGCAAAATGCCAGAGGGAGTGGTTTGTGAAGTAATGCCAGCAAGCCATTAAGTGTGGAGATTCCTTATTGGTTGACTGCTGTATCTATTTTATGTTAATTAGATAAGCTGTGTGGAATGTATAAATACCGTTCCTGTCCTACAATAAACGGCTCCCACTCCCGCTGTATCAATGTACGCAAGTTGTTTGTTACCCCCGGGTTATTTTGCTGCAGCCGGACTGTGGGACCTTGGTCTTAAGAGTTCCCAGCCTTCAGGACTATAAGAAATAGTCATTGTTTATGAGTTACCCAGTTTTTGGTATTTTGTTATAGCATCCACATGGACTAAGATGTTCATATTTTTCACATAAAATCTTGTACATAAATGTTTTTAGAAGTTTTATTCATAACTACCAAAGGCCACAAAAAAGCCATTAAAACAGATCTTATCCCCTCACCCCCTATCAATGGGTAAATAAATTGTACTACATACATACAGTGGGATATTTAAGCAATAAAAATTAACAATCTACTATTTATGCAACACTGATGAAGTTTAAATGCACTTTGCTAAGCCAAAGTAACCAGCCCCTAAAGGCTACTTATTATATGATTCTACTTCTAGGACATTCTGGAAAAGACAAAATTACAGGAGAAATCAGATCTATAGTTTCCAGGTTTTGAAAGGAGAGGGATTGACTACAAACGGTCAACACTATGGAATGTGGGGGTGATTGGACTGTTTTTTATGGTACTATAGTACCATAAACATTGTTTTCAAAAGATAATTATAAGATTAAAGACCAGGGGCTGGGGTTATGGCTCAGCAGTAGAGCACTCGCCTTTCAAGTGTGAGGCCCTGGGTTCGATCCTCAGCACCACATAAAAATAAATAAAATAACAATATTGTGTTCAACTACAATAAAAAAAAAAAGACTAAAGACCAAAAGAAAGTATACAAATACTACAACCTGTGTCATAGGCTGTAAATGTACCCCCCAAGGATTCAGAATCAAATCTCTGGAGTCTGTGAATGTTACTTTATACTGAAATAAGTGGGATCTTGAGATAGGAAGATTATCTAAATTGTCCATCTAGATGGACCCCAAATATATTACATGTATACTTACAAAGGAAAGCAGAGGGAGATTTCATATGCAGAGAGGACTAAAGAAGGTGGAACAGAGAGAATTTTGAAATGTTGGCTGTGATTGCTAATTTTATGTCAACTTGGTCTGTATCCAGTTGTTTGGTCAAACACCATTCTATTTTTTGCTATGAAGGTGTTTTTAAATGGGATTAATTTTTTTTCTTTAAAGAAAAGGGGCTTGCTATGTTACTCAGGCTGGCCCTGAACTCTAGGCTCAAGTGATTCTCTAGATCTTCCAGAGAAATTATGGTCTTGCTGACATCTTGATTCCAACCTTGGACTTTGGTCTGCAAAACTGTGGAAGAACAACTTTCTGTTGTTTCAATTCAGAAAGGCTGCAGTAATTTGCTATAGCTGCCACAGGAAATTAGTATGTACTAGCTGATACATTTTGTTGATTACAAAATGTGTTATGTATGTACACCAGAACTGAACAAGAATATATTCTTATATTGTAGATAACACCTAGGTTTCTTACTGTCAGATAAAACAGTTACAAATAAAAGGAGAACACTAGAATATATTAGTCAGCTTTGTATTCCTACAGCAAAATACCTGAGGCAGCTAATTTATAGAGAAAATATTTAGTTAACTCATAGCTTTGGAGGTTCAAAGTTGAAGATCAGGTGGTGGAGGCATTGGTTTTGTCTCTGACAAGGGTGGCAGATAGTGGCACATCATAGCAGAAGTGCAAGTAGGAGCAAATAGTCACATCTCTAACAAGAAGAGAGAGAGAGAAAGAAAAATAGACGAAGGTCCCACGATCCTTTTTGAGGACATGCCCCCAATGACATAAGAACTTCCCACTCTTTCTTCTTTCTTTCTCTTTCTTTCTTTCTTTTCTTTCCCTCCCTCCCTCCCTCCCTCCTTCCTTCCTTCCTTTCTTTCTTTCTTTCGTACCAGGGATTGAACCCAGGGGCATTTAACCATTGAGCCACATTTCCAGCCCTTTCTATATATTTTTTTATTTTTTTACTTTAAATATTTTTTATTTTGGGGCAGAGTCTCACTAAGTTGGCAAGGTTGAATTTAAACTCACTATCCTCCTGTCTCAGCCTCCTGAATCACTGGGATTACAGGCATGTACCACCATACCTAGCAAGAACTTCCCACTCTTAGAAGTTCCATCACATTAGTGCTACCCAAGGAACGAAGTCTTTAACATATGACATTTGGGTACACTCAGCATCAAAACCTAGCATAAAATAAATCTCATGTTGCTTGAGTTTTCAGCATAAATTTGTGTTTTTCTTTATTTTTATCAGATAGATAAAAGACACACAAACATGTGTATTTATACATAGGTAAGTATGCATACATACATTTCCTAGCTCTGTTCATTGAGAAGCAGTGATATTCCAGAAGCTGTTGCATGCTCAGACATATACTTCTCTTGAGAATAAACCAGACTTGATTGATTTTGGAGTATTTCTCTTATATTCTTAGAAAGTTTTTTTTCTTATCATATAGAGACAAAATTAGTCTAATATTAAAATACTTCATTTCCTTAAAGATAATTAGTAAACAGTATTGATTTTTCTTCTACATGCATTAGGAAACTCTGGGACTAGACCACAGATTTTGAAATCTAAATAAAAGTGGACATAAATTCCTATTTTGAAAATGATAGCAGATTTGATTGCTTTTAGAGGAATACTTTTTTAAAAAAATTATCTTTAGAAGTTTATTTGATTAAAAGTTATTTTTGTGATTTGTATTAGGAAATTGCATGTGCCCCCATTAACTGGATGACCTATTATATCAAACACAACTAAACAATTCTGGTTCCTTTCTCCTTTTATCTTATACCCAGATGGAATTCTATCAAGTAGATTTCTTTTAACTAAGATATAATTTTCCAATTTTAGGTATCAGTAGTATCAAACTGCAAAAATATCAATTATTACCTGGAACATACTACCACAGACCTGGACCACTGCAAATGACTCCAAATTCATTTATCTAATTCTAATTTCTCCCATCTCTGACTGTATTATCAGTTTAATCTTCCTTAGCCATTCTTTTTCTCTTGCAGATCTGGCATTTAATAAATAAGTTCCTTTTTTGGCCTCAGAAATCAATACGCTTCATGATTCTCAATAAATCAGTCCTACCATATATATTAAACTCAATTTCCTATTATCCTGTACTCTAATTAGGTCTGTTCTTTAATTTCCTCCACACATAGTTAATTTGTAATTCCATTTTTCTTTTGCTCATAGTATTTTATTTACCCAGAAAGCTCTTTTTGTCATATTTACCAGTTCAGTTTAATTATATTAAGTCAATAAATGCTTAATGAATTCCTACCAAAAATTAGCCATTACAGTTCAACAATAAAAAAAATGCAAAGCTAAAAAAGGCTTCAATTCAGGGCTGGAGAGTAGTTCAATGGTAAAGTATGTACTTAGTATGTGCAAGGCCCTGAGTTCAATGCCCAGGATCACAATCAAAAAAAGTCTACAAAAATGCATTAGCTTTTCACGTAAGAATTTTACAATCTACATACCTTCAAAGTCCCAATTAAAATTCTGCCTCTTGGGCTGGGTTGTCGCTCAGTGGTAGAGCACTTGCCTAGCATTTGCGAGGCACTGGGTTCGATCCCTGGCACCACATACAAATAAACAAAGTAAAGGTATTGTGTGCATCTACAACTAAAAGAAAAATATACATTTAAAATTCTACCTCTTCAGTGAATCCTTTCAGCTTTCCAGTTCACGATGACCTTTCTAATTCTTAAAGCAATTGGTTTCTTCTCTACCACAGATCAAGTTACAAACCATAGAATTTAACTTTATTGTAATGTACTTTTGTTGTTTTCTGAGTTTTGTCTCAACCAAGTTCTAGTTACCTGAATGTAGGACTATGTTTTCCAGACATTTTATATTCTCCCAAGTTGCCATATGCACTATAGATATTTTAAAGTACTTGTTTTAGAGGCTGGTTTGTAGCTCAGAGGCAGAAAACTTGCCTAGCATGTGCAGGGCCTAGTACTGCAGAACAAAAACCAAAAATATTTATATTCTGCCAATTACTGATGCATAATTTAACTACACTACTGTGCTAGATATTACTCTGAAGTAAAAATAAACTATAGACTCACTGAGTCACTCAAGGCTAAAACCAGTTTTGAATTTCTTAATAAACAACAAATAAACCAATTTCAACTTTTTTTTCTCCTTTCTCATATATTGTCAATTTCTTTATTATATCAAAACCGCCAATTAATTAAATCATGGGGTTATAAAACAAATACCTAATATGAAAAGAAAAACTTCAGCTTTAAAAAAAATTTTATAGTTGTAGATGGATCGAACGCCTTTGTTTGCTTATTTTTATGTGTTGCTAAGGATCAAACCCAGTGCCTTTCAGGTTAGGTAACTACTCTGCCACTGAGCTATAGCCCCAGCCCCAAATTTCAGCTTTTTAACTAGAATTTTAATATTCCAATCAGTTGAAGATTTGTGGGTTTTTCTTCCTTAACACAGTCTAAAGTTTTAAAAATACTATCATTAGTTAGATTAGTCTTTTTTACAAGTCTTTTGGAAGGTTTAATTTAAGACAATTGTGATGTTTTGGATATCTGATGAAACAGTATAGACCCTCACCCATAATGTGGTTTGCATATTGAGATTGATGATGCCACACATCCCCACTCAAATAGGATATGAAAAGATTTTCTACTCACATAACAAGATTTTATGGGGAGGGGAGGGCAGGCCTCCATATTGATCTGAAAATGGCCTAAGAAAAGAGACTGCTCATGGGTTTTTAAGGTGGTTAGGGGTGAAGCTGGGGTGAGAGTTCTTGTACACTTGTTACTGACACCAAAGGAGAGAGCCCCTAGATTTTCTTATCAGTTTGACCAGATGTGGGAAAGAAGGGGAATCAGAAGAAATAAGGTTTAAAAATGTGACAGCAGTTACACATCAAATATGGATTTATACTCTTTAATACTTAACATTACAACCAATTTAAAAAGCAAAAAATACAAGATACTATACAATATTTACATAATTTCAGAAAATTTTAAACATCTTGATTTAAGTTATATATAATTAATTGAAAATACAAAATATAAGTATGAAATTGTTTTCTGTTGAAGACAGGGAATGAAGTTTTAAATGTTCTTCAAAAAACGTTTAAACAAAAAGCAGGAATATCATTGATAACAACAACTCAATTTTCAGAAAATAGTCTTTCTCATACAATTTTCTTCCATTAAAGATAGAAAACATAACTGATAAAATTAGAAATTTACTATTTGTTGTATTTAAGAGAAAACAACAGAGATTTCATTCACTGTCAATAATAAATTATCTGAAATGATTATTAGAATACCATTCACATTCTAGAATACTGATGCATAAGTGAAACCCAGTAATTGTAAAAAAAAAAAAAATGTTTAGTTGCTATAGTATACCCGAGCACTAATTCTAAACAATTGCCACTAAAAAGTCTTCTGATGACCTCAGGAATTCTTCTTCTTATGAAAACAACTAAAATACCATTAAGAATGAAATTTGGACTCCAGGAATAAACAGATTTATATTTATAATAAAGAGAAATGGAAGAAGTATCAAATTTTACTCAGATTAACAAAAGTTCTGCCTGGGTATGCCTTGCAAAATCAAAACCAGAATAAATGACTAGCTAATGTCATAAATAAAAAATATTCAATATTTAAATATTTAAATTAATATAATCAAATAATTTCACTATGGTAAACCATTTCATTTCATCACCAAAAAAGGAGTATCTTCAGTTTTTAGTAGTAATGTAAATTTATGCCCTAGATGATTATAAAATAATAAAATAATTCAAAAATTAATAACTAGTTCAAAAAAAAGTAAATTGTGCCGTATTTTGTGAGGAAGATGAAAAACCTTTTAATGAAGAAGAAGGTATTGTTTGATCCTGTTCAAAAGAAAAGGGAAAACTAAAATCATCTTTTCCAGTACCAAATGTATGAGCTGAAGTGTCTGATGAAAAAGAAAATGTAAAGGTGTCTTCTCCTTCTGGTTTCCCAAATAAATTTCCTGAGGAAGACAAATATTACAAAATCATGCTATCCATGTTATATAGAATGCATACAACCTAGAGGATTACAATACAATGTATACAATAAATACAGTACCACTGAATTATTTACCTGTTTAACAGATATTTAAATGTATTCTTCTCACATGCGAGGCATTATTCTTGACACTATGGAAGGATAAACAGACTCAAACATAAACCCAACTTGTAAGTAATATGAACTCAAGTAAATAAAGAACTACTATATGTGGTAGAAGGTGTAGTAGAACACTTCAAATGAAGAGACTAGCACAGAGGCCCAGAAATAGGCATAGGAAGTATTAGAGTAACAGAAATCAGCTCAACTTGGCAAGATACTGAGAAATAATAATGATATATTAAGCAGGAATTAATGAAGATGAGCTTGGAAAGACAGTTGAATGTCTCACTAGAGAATCAGGACTTTATTTAGTAGGCAACAAGAAAATATTAAGTATTATCAAATACAATATGATATTAAATAAATTGTTTTATAAGGATTCTTTAGGAGAGATGTGTAGAAAGGCTGGAACAAAAGTGTCTAGAAGTGGAGAAAACCAAAAGGAAAAAACTCTATTGTCCAGCAAAGAGATGGTGAAAATTGACCTTACCTATACCATCATAACAATGGAAATGGAGAGAAAAAATGTTAGATCTGAGAGACACTGCATAAGTCAAACTTATCCAACCATTATTTATTGACCAACTACAATATACACTCATAGCATTGTTCAAAAATCAACTTTATGTATAGAATTATTTGGTGTTTGACTCTCTGAATTTCCACTAAAAATACTGTTTTCATCATTTTATTATTTAAAACTATAAATATTAAATTTGTCAACATCTTAAATTTAAAATCAATTATCATTAACTCTACAATAAATGAAAGATTTACCTAAAACAAGTCTTCTAAGGCACTTAATATTTTTTCCATAGAGAACTGATCAACTAGTACATTAAGCAAAAGAAATTACTCTGTACCACTTTGAAGTTTTCTTATTTTTTTTTAATATCTCAGTTATTTTACTCTAAATAAGCCAACTAGCAATTAAAATGGCTGATTGACTGGATGGACTGATTACCAGACAGTTGTGTTTTGTTTCTCTCCCTTTCTCATTTTATTCTACTGTCTTCAGCACACACCCATAAATCTTAAAAAGAAAATTTAGACATGGATCCAGAAAAAACTAAAATCTTGAATCACTCTTTGCATAAATAAATTTGATTTTATTTTTTAATTTCAGAAGATTATATGTGGGCTTCATAAAACTATGTTCACTGTAAATAAATATAGATTGCTATGCAAGGCAGGATTCAAGGTGCTGTGAGGAATTCAGAAGTGAATATAACAGGTCTTTGCCCCTAAAGAACCAAAAATCCAGAGAGTATCTCTCATATATATATATATATATATATATATATATATATATATATATATATATACACACACACACACACACATACATACATACAAATAATAAATGATAGGAGGTAGAATATTTAAAAGTGTAAAAAAGGGGTTGGGGATATAGCTCAGTTGGTAGAGTGCTTGCCTCACATGCACAGGCCTTGGATTCAATCCCCAGCACTACAAAAAAAAAAAAAAAAGAAGAAGAAGAAGAAGAAGAAGAAACATTCACAAAAGTGAAAAAGAGGTCTTTCTGGAATGCAAGTTGAGGGGAAAAAAAAGGTTTTATGAAAGAGAACTTAGTCTTGAAAGATGGTTAGGGATGGAAGTTGGAGATTACAAGAAGAAAAAAAGCAGATAAGAAAATATAGCTCATCTGGCACTATGTTCTTCAGTCTAGCCAAAGCATGGGTAATTCTTAGGGAAAGGGCTTGAAAGGTATGTTGGAGCTAGGTTAGAAAGGTAGGAAAATAATTTGAGTTGATGGAGAGCCACCAAAGGCATCTGATTAGTGCAATTACAAAATCAACATTAGGCATGAGGAAGATTATTTAAACTGTGATTTATAGGTAAGCTAAGAAGATGAAAAGACCAATTAAGATATGACTGCAGTAGCACTGTGAATAGTTATTAGAGTTTGAAATATAACAGTTTTGATTAATATAGGAAAAGGAAATAAGTACTTCAGAGGAAGAACTGATAAAACTTGATTAGCTGAATTTGGTCACAGTCACAAGGAGAAGTTAAAATTATTACTGAATTTTGGTCACCACAATAATGGAGATAACATTAGGGACATTAAAAGAACAAATTTGATTTCAGATATGGTGAGTTTTTAATGTTAAAAGATATCTTCGATATAAAAAGATTTTCATTACAACTTCATTCTTACAGTTATTGTTGTCAAGATCTTAGCATCATCCTTGTTTCCTTCTCATCCTTAAAGGTGATAGACAAATTCTTCCAGATCTATCTTCAGAAAAATGACAACCAAAATCCCATTCCTTCTTACCAATTCTACTGTCATTATCTTAGCCATCACCAATTCTTACTTGTATTATTTTAATAGCTTCCTAATCTGTTTTCACTCATTTCCATTATTTGTTCCCCATATATATAGCAGACAGTAATCTTTTAAAAGCCGGTTAGATCATTTCAGTCCTTTGCTCAAAACCCTCCAATGGTTTCCCATCTCTTTCCAAAGATCTGAACAGTCTATAGGTCCCACAATTTGCTCCCTCTCCAACCTCTCTGATTTAATCTTCCTACATAATTCCTCCTTCCTTATTCCATTCCAGTTATACCAATTTACCTGCTGTTCATTGAACATACTGAGTATGTGCCTATCTCAACTTTTCATCCTTCACTTTGAAAGCTTTTCCCAGTAGCTTGTACTGCACCTCCTTCATGTCTTTCCTCAAATGTCGCCTCTTAATGATTGCCTTCTCTAACTCCCTCGTAACACAGCAACTGCCTTCTCAATCCAAGTTCTTCTTATTCCCCTTATTCTGCTTTACCTTTATTTATATTATTAATTACAACCAGTAAGTACAGAGTTAACCTCAAGCCTAGACTGATTCAGACCCACTTGGAAGAATGATCTTGGAGTCTGATTTCTCACAGCACTGTCTCCTTAGAAAATACAGAATTAAGGTAGATATGGAATGCTGAGTCTACAGCATTACTTGTCTACAGTTCTATGTGAAACTACACCTGAATTATAAGAGTTGTATAGGTCTTGGGCCTCATGACTAGATTTCTTTAAGAGCCTGCTGAAAACTGAGGCTGCAGCTTTTGTGTGCCAAGGCAACCTACATGCAATATAACTTATCCACAGCTGCCTGAAATCTTTCACATGGATGAGGTGGCAGAAGTAAGATTATTACTTGGGTATCTGATGAGCCTCTCAATGAGACAAAGATATTGTACCTATGTTATTTCTTATTCCTCCTCTTATTAAGCCATTCACATTTCAATAAATTCTTACAGTATTGTCAAACCTTGGCATCATCCTTGTTAGCTATAGAGTAAATTAAATACTGAATTAAAAATCACAACATATGATCAGTTGCCAATTCAAACCCATAAAAATTGTTGTTTAATGTACCACTTGATATATTATATATTGACTTGTCTTATCTTCAGTCTCTCCCACTCTAGTGGGACAGAAACCCTATGAGAATTTTGCATGTTTGTCCACTGTTCTATCATCAAAACCAAAGTAGTAACTGATAAAACAATATAATATATACACACGCTTATTTATATTTTGAACAGATAAAAGAATAAAAGAAAGAAAATGCAATAAAAAATAAGCACAGAGAGATAGGAAGAAATCCAAAGAGTCCAGAAAGAAGATGTGAACAGTCAACAATATCATGCTGCAAAGGGACAATATGATAAACAATGCAAAATATTCATAATGTTTGAAAATTGAGAAGCTATTAGTAATCTTGGAGAAAGCAAGTGTTGTCAATGCAGTGAAAAAAAATCAAGCTAAATTGCTAAAAATAAAAGCAGTGAATAGTACAGAAGTCAAGAGTAATTTTTTAAAGAATTAACTGAATGCCTAGAAAAATCTATTAGAAACAAACTAAAATACCAAGGGGGAAAGTTAGCATGTTTTTATAAGTAGTAAATCACTTACCAATTCCTTGTTGTGATGAGGGAGGATTTAGATTTGCTTCAGAAAAATGTTCATTAAGCTGGAAAATAATTTCCATAAAATATTACTTGTCAAACCAGTAGAAAAACATACATAGTATTTGTATTTGAATCCAAAGCCTGGTACTTCTAATATGCAGCATTAGAGTAAGCATATAGCAATATTCTATACAGCACACTACTGTACTTTTTTTTTAAAAAAAGTTGTATTTTTAGGCTGGGGATGTAGCTCAGTGGTACAGTGCTTGCCTAGAATATGTTAGGCCCTGGGTTCAATCTCCAAAACTAAAGAGAGGTGGGGGGAGTGTTCTGTCTTCAAAAGCTGTCATTTACTTATTAAAATAAGGCCTACTAATTTTACTATACCAATAGATAAAGAATTAATAGGCAATATGTATTGCACTAAGGATAATTCCTGCTTCAGGATCTTACTATAACATTAAATTCTAATAAAACTTGCTTGATTCTGAAGGCCTTTAACAAATCAGGGTCTTAGTACTGCTTTTCTGATTATAAAAGTAAAAGGATGCTGACAGGTCCATTCAGATCAAATTTTGCTGCCAAAAAAAAAAAGTCTATTTTCTCAGTAGGATGGGCTTTTAAAAATGTTTTCATGATGGTTTAGTTTTTTTGTCCTTTTTTTTTATCTTAATATTACCATATGACCATGTTGCTATTCTTCTGAAACCTCTTTGTGGCAGTATAATATTCCTCCATATAGACATACTGTACTATTTCAATTATTCATTTATTTTGAACATTTAGGTTGTTTTGCTTTTTCTATTTATAAACACCACACTTAAAACATTTAAGCACAGAATCATATTTCTTTAACAATTAATAAGAAAAACTGTTTTACCATAAATTATGTAATTTAATTTTCTTTTTCAGGGGACTACTCACCAAATGGATTTTGCCCATTTCTATACTGAGGTAGTAATTTAAGTTCTTTTTTTAATTTTTTTAAATTTTTTTAATATTTATTTTTTAGGTGTCGTTGGACACAATACCTTTATTTTATTTACTTGTTTTTATGTGGTGCTGAGCAAACCCAGTGCCTCACACATGCTAGGCGAGCGCTCTACAACAGAGCTACAACTCCAGCCCAGTAATTTAAGTCTTAATATAATAAAGATGTTAATTATTTTTATACTTTTATCATATTGCCTGTCCAATTTTTTAACTTGGAAGTCTGAATGAAATTAACTTAATTGCTTTTTCTTTTGGTTCTTCTTCCACTGCTTTTATGCTTTGAGCATCCATCCTTCTGAGGTCTAGTAAATATTAACTTATATTTCCTCTGAAGTATTTTATGGTTAATATTTTTTCATTTATTTTAATTCATCTGTAAATTTACTGGTGTACAGTGTAAGTTGAGTGTCTAATTTATCCCTGTGTGGTCTCATCTTTATCATATTCTAAATTCTTTTGTATCAAGACTATTTAACCCATACCAAATATCATTCTTTCAATCCTTATATCACACCATTTTGATTACTCTAAGTTTATATAGGGATGTTTTAATGTGTAAAAAGTGAAGTTCCCTTCACCAATCTATTTCACAATATATAGGATTTGTAATGATATTCTCTCATGTTTAATAACTATCTTTCCTTCTCTGTCAATCTAGATGGGAATGTATCAATTCTGTCAATTATTTTAAAGTACAATCTTAGTTTTGTTTATTCTTATTTATTTATTTGTTCTATTTCAATTATGTCATTTTTTTTATTTCTTCATTCTACTTACTTTGGATTTGCTTCATTGCTCTTTTTCTAGTTTCTCAATATAGGTCATTAATTTTAAATCTTTCCTCTTTTCTATTAAAGTAATTATTTAAGTTATTAACTAACTAAATTATTTAAAGTTATAGTTTTGCTCTGGCTTTGGCAGCATCCCGCAATTTCTGATAAACTGAATTTTCATGATAATTCAGCTCAAAATGTTTTCTGACTTCTCTCATGATTCATTCTTTGATTCATGACCTACATATTTAGGATTTTTCTAGATATCTTATTGTTACTGAGTTCTAATTTAACACACTCTAATTCCAATGCTTTTAAATTCCTTTACTCTTATTATAGCCCATAATATAGTTGATCTTGGTGAATGTACTATTAGCACTTGAAAAGAACATGTATGAGGCAGTTGTGGGATAGTGTTTAAAAATGGTGTAGGGGATTGATGCTGTATACAGATATTACAGAAGATCTGATTGTGTTGTGTGATTCTATCAATTGCTGATAAAAGGGTATTAAAAACTTCCAACTATGCTTGAATATTTGACAACTTTGATTTTATGTATATTGGAGCTGTTATTAGGCACAGTTACACATTTGTGATTGTTGTATATTCCTTATAAAGTGGACTTTTTACCATTCTGAACCATTTCTATCTTCAGTAATACTCTGAATCTCAAGACTACCAAAAATGGTATCAATATATCCATCATGAACCATTTGTTTTTAGGGAGGGGAGTACCATGGATTGAACTCAAGGGCATTTGACCACTGAGCCACATTCCCAACCCTATTTTATATTTTATTTAGAGACAGTGTCTCACTTAGTTGCTTAGCACTTCACTGTTGCTAAGGCTGGCTTTGAACTTGAGATTCTCCTGCCTCAGCCTCCCGAGCCAGTAGGATTTACATGTGTGCACCACTGCATCTGGCAGCCCTTTTTATTTTTTATTTTTAAAACAGAATCTCACTGAATTCCCAAGTCTGGCCTTGAACTTTCTATTTTCTTGCCTCAGACTCCCAAATAGCTGTGATTACAGGAGTGCACCACCACATTCAATTTATTTTTTTATGCATTCTTATAGTCTCTACCTTTTAATGGAGTTACCTATTCATATTTAAAAAATCATTTGAAAGTTCATGATTAGGTCTAACATATTGCTATTTATGTTTGTTCCCTTGTTTTTTTGTCACTCCATTCCTTCTTTTTTGCCTTCTTTTGGATGAAACTTTTTCTTAGAATTCTATTTTAATCTATCACCAATCTTATTTTTGAAAATGTTCTTGCTTATTCTTGAATACATTTCTCCCAGGACACACAGTAATTACTTGGTCAATCTCCTTCCCCAGCTCTACCACCACAAAAACAAAACATAACAAAAACTAAAGACATCTTGCCAGGACTTTAATTAGATCCATAATGGATTACGTTTATAAATTATTTTGAGAGGGAATTTATCTTTATAATATTTTCTTTCTAAACAAGTACATCATGTTATATATTCAATAATTTTCAGTAGTTTTCTGTTTTCAAAATGTACATGTCCCCTGATGAGGTTATTTATATACACTTATTTTAACATTCATAGTATTACTGTAAATGAGAATTTAGTAACTCTAATCTATTTTTCTAATGTACTTTTCCAGGGATTACTAATTTTTTGTTGTTGTTTTTTGGGGTGCTGGGGATTGAACCCATGACCTTGTACATGTCAGGCAACACTCTACCAACTGAGCTATATCCTCAGCCCCACTAGTTTTTGAAATAAGTATTTAAGTAAAATTGAGACCAAAGTTAAAAGAAACAAAATATGAAATGTATACTACTATATCATCAACAAACTTATAATTTCAACAACTTAATATAGTGCAAGGAACACAGTAATAAAAATTCTAATAAATATAAAAATGGCTAAATAAGACTAATTTAAATAAGTAATAATACTTATATTACATTGGTACTTATATGGTATTATTAAGTGATTGAAACTTTTCTAAATGTTTTATGTGCATAAACTCACCTAAATATTTACAAACCTTATGGTAATAATTATTTTCATTTTACAGATAAGGAAACTGAGAGTTACCCAAAATCTTACATATAGTATACACTCAAGTAATCAGGCTTCAGAGTCTAGTTTTAACCACAAATTTATATTGTCTCTGCTTTTCAAATAAAGCATGTCTTAATTTTGGGGCTTAATTACTAAATACAGAAATAAGCATTTCCACTGAACAGTAGCAATGTTGATGCAGGAAATTCCTTAGGTCTTTTAAAATGAACCAATGATAATGTTGCCATGTACACACACATAGTTGAAAAGACAAAACATGAAGCCATTGTAAGTTCATTAATAATATGTAAAGTTTGTTTTCAGAATATGTAGTTTGTTTAGTAGGCACATTAATTAAAAAGACAAGTTCATTGCAAATTGCCCTTAACTGAAATTTAAATCATCCCTATCTTGAAATTTAAAAAAATAAATACAGTGAATTTGGGGCATCTAAAGTTAAGAGCAAAAAGATAATAGGGAACTTTGCTATACTACAGCTACCCAGAATTTTTTTTTAAATTGCCTTTACTAGCACTCTGTCCCAGGATAGTTTGGTACTAAGGAAATAAAATTACCCCAAAGTTTCAGTGTACAATTTTTAGAAATCAACTTTAGTTTCTCGTTTTACCTGATCTGATGAAATTTCTGAATCAAATACAGAAGAATCAAATAAATTCAATCTAGGTGATCTAGAAGTATAACTTGTAAGAAATGAAAATCCAGAGGATTCTTTTTGTGTTTGACCTTCAGGTACTGCATTTCTGTTGCAAAGAGATTTTAAAAAATCATCAATGAATTTTTAAAAATTCACTAAACACTGAAGATTGACCACAAGCAATGTCATGGGGGTAAAAATTAGCATAGAAGGGAAGGTAGGAAGTAGTTATTGAAGCAACCTATAAAGAAAAGATGGTTTGGGAGGAGACTACTACGGAGAATCAACTTTGGGATAAGTATTATGAATATCTATTCAATATACTGTCAGGCACTCTTCTAGGTACTTCCATAAGCATAACTTATTCCTCATAATAACTCTATAATACAGATATTATTTCAGTCACTTTAATTTTACAGTAAAAGATTTTTAAGCACAGAAAGTATAAATGATTTGCTCAAAAAAATACAGTAAGTTCTAGAGTTGAGAATTGAATTCAGCGCTTCAGATTCAAAGTCCAAGCCCTTAACCCCAACACGGTCTTCAAGATCTTGAAAGTCAGTAACAAGCTGTGTCTATTTTGTTTTTAAATATTTTTTTTTTTTTTTTTTAGTTTTTGATAGACCTTTACTTCATTTATTTATCTGTGGTGCTGAGAATCGAACCCAGTGCCTCACACATACCAGGCAAGGGCATTACTGCTGAGCCCCAGCCCCAGCCCCAACAAGCTGTGTCTGGATTAGAAGCCAGCCATTACTAAGTGTCTATCAGGGAGTTAAACAGTAAAATGATCTGGAAAAAATAGACAATACAATGTGTAACACATTGGTTAGGAGAATGGATTCTAAAACCAGAACTACCTGGGTTTAAAATCTCAACTCTAACATTGATTACTTGTATTACCTATAATTATGTTTCCTCATTTATAAAATAATGATAATAATGTACCTAAAATGTATAAGATTGTTGTGAACATTAAATGATCAATATTAAATGGTCTAAAGTGCTTATAACAGTGGCTCACAGATAGTGCTACATAAGTGTTTTTAAAATATAATAGGGGCCAGGGGAATAGCTCAACAGAAGATTAAGTACTTAGTATTCACAAGGCCTTGGAGACAATTCCAAATACCAAAAAAGGAAAAAAGTGTGTGTGTGTGTGTGTGTGTATGAAGTGTAATAATACTTCCATAAACTATCTCTATGACCATGAATGAGTCATTTAACTTTACAGATCATAATTTTCTCATCCATGGAGAGAAATTTTAGCATATAATCTGATATTCCTTAATAATTCTCAGATTTGAAGTTGAGTTTCACTTTAAACATGCTGTGCTTGAGTCAATAGCATAGTATTCTTATATAAAACTTATTCTAACAATTTAAAATACAAAAGTAGGATATAGGTGAGATATCCCTGATAAAGTGAAATCTATCTGACATATTTTGGTAAAACCTCAGGGATCAGTATTAAGGAAGAGACTGAACTAAAGAAAATGTTTAAAGGTAGCACTATTTTCTTGAATGCAAACCATATATCTATAGTTTTCAAAGATAAATATTCATGTTAGAGATATTTATGCCTAACTAGCTTACTAAGCAGAATGACAATTCTTGCTTCAGACACTATAACGTGGGAAAATGACTGCTGGAACATTATTCAATGATAAGCCCACAATCTTCCAAATATGGCAGTAGTTCTTTAACATTTTAAATTTCTCTACAAAATTTAACCCTTTGGAAAATTTTAAATCTATATAGTATTGCCCTGGGTAAGTACTCAGGATCTACATCATCTTCAGCTAAACGCTGCAGGAAAAATAGGGAGGAAGACCTGTGAAACAAGAACAGCAGAACATTAATAATTCAAACAGGATGATAGGTACTTGGAAGTTCATTATGCTAGTCTCTACTTTGCATGTCTGAAATACTCTATACTAAAAAAAAACTTTTTAAAGTTACAGGTATAAGTCATTTTACTATTCCTATCAATTTTATATGATTTAATGCATAATTTACTTATAATTATCAAATAAAGTCCTACATTTCAAATGAGGGAGCTTTAGGAAACTGTATTTTCTCCAAAGATTCATGTGTCTTCATAGCTTCAGGAGTTTTTAAAAATATAGGAATTTCAGGAGTTGGTGGAAAATTCTCAGGCCTTTCTTCTACTTCATCACTATTATCTTCTATTGACTTTCCAAAATGTTCTGTATGTATAGGCTGCAAATTCAAAGTAACAGAAAACTAAAAATGAATGTTGTTGCAGTAATAGAATGACATATATAAAAATGCACAAGACAGAAAATACCATACTAATCTGTAGTCATTTCACAGATAAGTAAAATAAGAATAACTGGAAAAGTGATATTAAAATACACATTCAAACAATAATTATTTTAATGATCAATTTTTTCTTTTCTTTCCAGCTCCATCTTCCTCATTCCTACTTGAGAAAAGTATAACAACCAGAAAATACTGAACTTGATAAAGAATAATGTTTAGGACTGTAGTATAGATGAAGAATTGTATATACTAACTCCTTGAAAGGAAAGAGTAATTTGGGTCTGACAAAAAAATTTAAATGTACTTATTATTTGTATTTCCTTACAGAATAATACTACTATATTGTTTCTCTTATTTAAACCCTTAGTATCTAGGGTAAAGTTTAAAATATATTGTCTACATCTATCATAATTAAAGCTTTCCACTATTCAAAAATAATTTCAAGACATTTTTATGGAAATTACTGGTCTTGGACTGCCACAACAAATCATTTAATCTTACCAAATTGTAGTCTCAATATATATCAGCACTTAGTTTTTTTAAATTTTTAATTTATCAGCCCTTATTAATGACAAATTTTTGCATATTTATGTGTAAACTTTTTGTGGTTTTGGTTTTCGTCTTATTCTGTTTTATTTTCTTAGTGGTGCTGGGAATGGAACCCAGTGTTTTAAGCATGCTAAGCAAGCACTCTTTTTTGTTTTGTTTTAATTAGTTATAAATGACAGGAGAATGCATTTATGCACTTTGATATATCATATATAGATGGGACATAATTTCTCATTTTACTGAGTGTGTATGTTGTAGAATCATATTGGTCATGCAGATATATATATATATATACATGTTTCATTCTACTATGTTTCCTATTCCCACATCCCCTCCCCTCTCCTCCCTTTTCTTCCCTAAGGTAACGCTATTCTTCTCTCGTGTTTTTGGCCTTGCTTTTGAATCTGAAAAATAGAATCTGTAACTTCCTAGAAACCTGATTAGCAACTAATAAAATCTCACATAAACAATCTTTATTGCACTAAATCCAAAATTAAAATGGACACAAAATTTTAAAATTAGAATGGTCAAATCAAACATTTGACTTACTTGTGAAGTGCATTTTGATTCTCTTAATTGTCTTACTGTCCCTTTTTCTCCACACTCAGCATCTGTTACATGAGAACAAACTGTTTTTCTTTTTGCAATTTTATTATAAAATAAAACACATTAGTTTAACCATATGAAACTGCCAATATTTAACTCTGTTAGTCTACCAAAATGGCAATTTCATGTTTCAATCCAATAATATAAATAAGAGAATAAAATATAATATAAACAGTTTAACAAACAAAATTATAAAGAGAACCCTCATGTAACCACATCAAGTAAAGAAATAAAACATCACAAGCACTCCAAAAGGTCCTATATTCTCCATGTCCTTCTCTTAGAGGTAATCCCTATCCAGACTTTTGTGATAATTTTTTCCTAATTTGTTATATATGGTTTTATCATCTCAATAACATATTTTCCTGTTTTAAAAATTTTATATCATGAAATTAATATGTCCTATCTCTTGCTTTTGTTTACTTTTTTTTTTGTTTGAGTAACATAAGCTTGTGAGATTCATCCATTCTGTAGTACATGACATAGTTTTCTTACTGATATAAAGTATTCCATTGCACAAATAGGACATTATGTATCTATACATTCTACTGCAAATGGGTATTTAGGATGTTTCCACATTAAAACTATTACAAATAATAACATTATTTTGATATAATTGATATAATTGTATGTATATACTTGTATTTCTTTAAGTATATGCCTAGAGGTGGAATTATGAGGAATAGAGTATGTGCATTTCTCAAGACCAGATGCCAACCTTTTCTAATGTAGTTGTACTAATTTCCACTGTGACAACTAGCCACCTTGGAAATCATTCAATCTCATCAGACAAATTAGCTCTAATTTATTAAAGACAATTCCTACCAATAGTTTGAAAGTTCCTATTGTCCTGTATTCTCATCAAAACTTAATATTGTGAGACATTTTGAATTTTGCTAATTCGGTAAACATGTAATGATAACTCAATGTGGGTGGTTTTTTTTCAGTTCCATGATTTGCTGAGTATCTTTTCATGTTTATCTGCCACAAACGTTTCTTTCTCTTTTTAAAATACCTAGTCATATTTTGCATATATTTCTAATTGGGTTATCTTTTTCTTCTTTTGTAAAAGTTCTGTATATACTTTCAAATTACTCTTTTTAGAGCTTTCTGTATTGCAAATATATCCTCTGGCTTGATGATGCACCTGATACTCTTTTAGGGTATCTTTTGATAAACAAAAATCTTAATTTTAATGTGGCCAAATTCATCAATTTTTCTTTTATGACTGAGCTTTTTAATTCCTGTTTAAGAGATCTTTCTCTATATTGAAGTCAATATTATTCTATCTGATCTTCTGAAAGCTTTCTTGTTTTTGTCTCCTGCATTTAAATAAAAATTACTATTTTCATTACATATTAATTTCTTCAAATTTTGGGTCTAAAGATTATTGAAATAAAAATTTTTATCTCAAAATAATTATATGACTTCTTGTGTATGAACAACAGGTAGAGTTATGCCAGCTATATGCAGTTCCCTGCATTGTTTGATTAATTATTTGTCCTTGTTTAACACTGTTGGTTTGGTATATAGAGAGAATTATAAATAGCTAGAACAGATCACCCGTACAGGTAAGTTAAGTTTTTATCTTAGAAGAAAGCAAGGAGACTAATCATTTGTGTACAATAAACATATTGTGTTGGATCTCCTAGTAAGAGTAAGAGAAAAAGACTCTAAGTATATAATTGTTCTAAAATGCATACATTAACAGAATTTTCCCGGGATCAGAAAAAGCCATCTTTAAAACTTCAAAATAAAAGTCAATAATCCAAGAAGAAGAGAAAAAGACTTCCACATGGCATAATAAATTAAATAATTATTGTGAATTACTAGATTACCAAAATACGTATGCATGTATGCACTTAATATACAATATATACTCACGTTTATTTTTATATATTCATGTATACATGTATATACATAACTATACAAACATGCATATTGAAATGTATATGGAGAGAAAGAAAAATAAATTATATTTTCAAAGATATGAAGTTTCAATAGCTAGCTCATTTGAGAATAATAAATTCATGCATATACACTGTGATCTTTCTGTGACTTTATTCAAAGAAAATTGTCCAAGATACTAATATATCAATGCAAAAATATAATAACATTATTTATAATAGTAAAAAACAGGAAATTGAAAAGAATTCAATGTGAAAGAATGGCTAAATAATGGCATATCCACACAATGGGACATTATACAGTCATTACTAATAAAAACTAATTAATGACATGTAGAAATAACCTCAATAATTTATTATGAAGGGAAAAAGGATGCAAAATTATATACATAGTATAATTAAAATTTGGAGGGTAAAAGAACAAAACAAACATACGCATAGAAAAAAAGACTAAAAGAATATACACTGGTATGTATCATGTCTATTATTTCTGGGTGGTAGTATTTTTTATATTTTTTTGTATTTCAAAATTTCTACATTTACTTAATATTACATTTACTTAATATTTAGAGGGAATATGTTTTAAAACCAGGCATGCATGATCAATTATACAGAGATGTAAACAATCCAAATAATTCTAGTATAAAAAACTGATGTAATTTATTATCCTTATTTATTAGGAAAAATATGAATAGCAAATACCTGTTTGTCTTTTTTCAAACCACTGATTGTTGTTTGATCGTTTCTGAGGACTTAACAATCTAAAATGCAATGCATATAATTTTTATATTATTTTGAATTGATATTCACAAATTGCAGAAATTAAAGTTTTTTTTATTGGGGGCAGGTAGGGGTGGGGATTGAAACCAGGACCTAGTAGCATGCCATGTAAGTCCTCTACCACTGAAATACATCCTCACCTCTTTAAGAATTTTCTTATTTTAAAAAATTACCTGAACTGCATAAAATTTTGTGAACTTTTAATAGCAGTAACATGTGAACATTTTGAATTGTTATTCACACCAGAATCATTAAATACCTGAAAGAAAAAAAGAAAGCATTGAATTGACTACATACGATGTGGGGAGAAAGGTACACTCATACATTGCTGGTGGGACTACAAATTGGTACAGCCAATAAGGAAAGCAGTATAAAGATTCCTTGGCAATCTGGGAATGGACCCATCTATCCCTCTCCTCAGTCTATACCTAAAGGACTTAAAAACAGTATACTACAGGGACACAGCCACATCAATGTTTATAGCAGCACAATTCACAATACCTAAACTTTGGAGCCAACCTAGATGCCCTTTCAGTGGATGAATAGATTAAAAAAAAATGTGGCATATATACACAATAGAATTTTACTCATCATTAAAAGAGAATAAAATCATGGCATTTGTAGGTAAATGGATGGCATTGGAGAAGATAATGCTAAGTGAAGTTAGCCAATCCCTAAAAACCAAATGCTGAATATTTTCTCTGATATAAGGAGGCTGACTCATAGTGGGGTAGGGATGGGGAGCATGGGAGGATTAGATGAATTCTAGATAGGGAAGAAGGGTGGGAGGGAAAAGGAGAGGCAGGGGATTAGCAAGGACCATGGAATGTGATGGACATCATTATCTGAAGTACATGTATGAAGACTCGAATTGGGTATCAACATACTTTATATACAAACAGAGATATGAAAAATTGTGGTATATTGTGGGAGACCAACCTTACATGTGACTGAGTCACACTCCCCGACTGGGTTCTGAGGTACTCAGTCACAGAAATGTGGCAGAGCTTTCCCCACCCTTCTTGGGTTCGAGGGACAGTGTCTTGTGCATGGGTGTGTCTTGCTACAGCCCCATGGGTGAAGCTATGCTCACCTGCTCCTTTGTAATATAACCCCTTGCCCTGTTTAGGATAGAATCTTCCATGGAAGAGCCTTGTGTGTCCCCTTCTCTTACTGTGTCCTTGGGTGTGGCCTACCCAGGTGTCAGTCAACCTGCTGACAGTGGACATCATGAAGATAGACTCAGCCCTCTTAAACCTGACCCCTTGCCTCATTTGAATAGCTTCTCCTCAATAAAAGGGGTCAGCGTGTGCTCTCACTCTCTCTATTCCTGCGGACCATTAAGGTCAGAGGAGCCGTCACAGTAACCCCAAAGAAAAAGATATTTGTGTCTCTTGTGTGGTTATTTTGCACAGCCCAGTCAGCCCAGTTTAACTGGAGTAAACTCTGAGCCTTTTAGTCGAGAGAACAGAAACCCGGCAGTATATATGTGTAATAAGAACTGCAATGCAAAAAAAAAAAAAAAAAAAAGTACATGTAAAAAGGCATGAATTGAACATACTTTATATACAAAGATATGAAAAATTGTACTCTATATGTGTAATAAGAATTGTAATGCATTCCGCTGTTGTGTACTTAAAAAAATAAAATCAATAAAACTAAAAAAAAAAAAACAATAAACATTTGCGAAAGCTATACAAGGTTCTCTCATTTCATTGGCATTTCAACCTTATCATCATCATTAGCAATATAATGCTTATACACATTAATTGAAACTACTACATATAAGACATACAAATACTGGAAAACAAATTCAAAACCCTCAATGAATTTGATGTTTATAATAAATATAATAACTATTTTTATAACAGTTAAGGTAAATCTTTTTAAAATTTATTCCCTTCATATTATAACTAATTAAGAAAATCTTGCCATTTCTCAATTGATGATCTGCTCTGTGTCCCTCTATCCTCTAAAATCTTTAAAACAGAATACAGAAAAGTAAAACAACAAATTAAAAGATTGAAGCCTGAACTTTCTTTTTTATTTACATATGAAAGAGCTAATACTTCATTTTTAACTTCAAATAAAATTTGTTTTATATTAACATGTAAGCCACTGCTTTATTATGTTCATTTACAGCCTTTAATTTTCCCTAAAAATATCTGGCTTAAATGGAAAGTTTATTTCATTGTTTTTGTTATGATATATGTTCTGCCAATTTTTGCTTTGCATAATTTGGTGCAACATGGTTTTTATGATTTCTCAATGAACTGTTCTCTTTAAAAAATAAGAAATATATATATCCTTGCTAATGCTTTTCATCTTGAACTCCATTTAATATGACATTGTTATTTCTATATATTGTTACACTTGCTTTTTTGTTTGTATTTGCCTGATACATACTTTCCATTTTTTATTTTTAGCCTTTATTTGTAAAATTGTTTCAGCTATTCTGTTTTAATAGTATGTAACTGTATTTTTAAAATATATCCCATACAAGTACCTCTGTCTTCTAATAGTGGTTTAACCCAGTCAGATTTTTATGATTGTTTATCTGTTCAGAACTTTTTCCAGCATCTTGTTTGTTTTCTATCTAAATGCTAACTGTTGTTTCCACTCTGTTGACCTAATTTTTATCTTTTTTCTTTTACTTTTAAAAAATTTACACCTTCCATTTCTCTTCTGATGATTTTCTTAAATATTTGACATACAGACATAAATTTACATTTTTCCAGAATGTATACTTAATCAGCATTTATATTTTCTCCCTACATCTACTACCCCTCCACCACCAAAAAATTAAAAACATCGGTAAACATTTGCTTTCCTCATTTATCTACCTTCATCCCATATTAAAATCATCTGTAATTTTAGATTTCTATAATACATATTTAGACTTAAGTTTCATTTTAGTGTCTGTATTAATTACAAATAAGTGAAAGGACAAATATTTTTTTCATTGAGGAATTCCCTCTGGACTGTTTTCAAGGGAAAAATAAAGATATGCAATATCAGCAGTTAGTTATTTGGTTGGTGTAGTCCTTATTTTTCACAGGCATCAAGAACCACCCAGGACATGAGCCAGTTTCTCTTACCCATGCTCCCCTACTCACTGCTTCCACCTGGAGTCAGTCATCCCATTACTGAGGCTGACCAAAGGCAAAGTAGAGAAACAAAGATGAACATGAGTTAAGTTACTTAACTCCCTCTGAAGGAGCCCAACAAATTATCCTATTGATTGTCCCTGGATCTCTATTTTGTTAACAGAATTATCCTATGCATGTCCCAGGCTATAATTTCCTTCTTCAATCCAATCAGTGTTTCTTCTTCCAGAGATTTTTCAAGTTTTTGGTTTAATAGATATAGGGCTTGGTATTTTAAAATATTTTTTCCATTATTTTGAAAGCACTGGAGCATATTGTAGTCTATATTCAGAATGTCATATTCAAATTTTAATTTTTTTAGATCCCAAAGGTTATGCTAATGGCTGATTTAACTGCACACACACATCTCTGTCTCAAGTGTAGTACATTACTCTCATTTAACAAAAGCAAGTATTTAATCTATATTATTTAAAAAGAAATACCTACATGTGGATCTTTTTCCTTTTGTCTGAAGTCAATATTGGCAAGATTTGACTGCTGCACAAAACTTTCTTCTTTTTTATCTAGATTATTAAGTAATACTACTTAAAATCAATTCTGAAGATAGAATCAAACATCAACTCTGACTTTTTTCTCATACTGAGGATTGAACCCAGGGCCTTATGCACACTAAGTTTGCACTCTACCACTTAGCTACAACCCTGGTCCTCATCTCCACCACTTAATCTAACCTTATCATTTAGACAATCAAGTCTATATGAATATTAAATTTTAATTTAAGTACACAATTTTTAAACATCACATCTCTTAATTTATCACTCTATATTCACTATGATAGCAATTAAATATGAAATGATAAAATGACCAACTGACAAAACTGTATCTTTAGAATCCATAACCAAAAAAGACCAAGTAATAATAGTAATGATGGAGGGGAGACAGATAATATAGTTAAACTAGTTAATCTATGGACCCTTGAATGAAATCTAATTCAAATGTCTCAATGACCAAGTCTCAAACACTATTAACACAAGTATGCTACCCATAGAAATCATACATATGACAATATAATTCCTCAAATAAAAATATGTAATTACTTATATTCCTCTGACAGCTGAGCAATCCAACCAGAACACATTTTATGTAAAAAGTTTCCTTCTCAGAGGGAAAAAATATGTAGAGAAGACATTTCTTGTTTGCTCTCCAACTCAAAGCAGTACTTTCCTGAGTCTGTAAGTCTCCAGTACTGTTTGTTCTTGCTCACGTCAAATGATAACTAAAATTTATTTTTATTTCTCCTTCTGTGGGTTTACCCAAACAAATAAAGTTATTAAATAATAAACAATTCTGTACCTGTAACTCTTGGTTCTGAAGAATGCATCTTTTTTGGTCTTACTAATTTATGAGGTTCATAAGGAAGAAATAATTGAGTGCTTTGAGGGATTTTATTCAATACAAGCATATGCTCATCTTTTTCAAAAATTCTAAAGAGAAGAATAGATTACATTAAATATGAGCTAAGTAAAAATTAACATATTCTGAAGCTAGAAGGGATATTTAGATACTATGTAGTTAAAATCCTCCACTTTGCAAATAATGAAACTAAGTTCCAGAGATTTTTTTTAAAGAGAGAGAGAGAGAGAGAGAGAGAGAGAGGGAGAGAGAATTTTTTTTTAATATTTATTTTTTAGTTTTTCGGTGGACACAACATCTTTTGTTTGCATGTGGTACTGAGGATAGAACCCGGGCCGCACACATGCCAGGCAAGCGCGCTACCGCTTGAGCCACATCCCCAGCCCCAGTTCCAGAGATTTTTAACAGACTTTTGTACAATATTATTAAATTACTTGATAATAGCGTCAGAGCTAAAACACCTTTTCTGAATAAGTCCAGTAGTCTTCGAATAAATGCTATCAAAATACACTGATTCTACCTTATCAATTTAGGATACATGATAAGTTTCCCAGTACCGAACTTTATATATACATACATAGACAAATTTAACACCTTTTCCATCTTAACTAAGCAAGCATTTATTACACATTGTAGCTTTTTTTCCTCCTGTGGTGGATTTAACCCAGGAGTACTTAATCACTGAGCTACATCTCCAGTCCTTTATATTTATTTTTAAAATTTTGAGACAAGTTATCTCTAAGCTGCTTAGGGCCTAAGTTGCTGAGGCTGGTCTCCAACTTGCAATCCTCCTGTCTTAGTCTCCCAAGGCATGCACCCCCACACTCAGCTGTGGCCTAACTTTTGCAGTGTGAGGTATGATAGCAAAACTAGCATAAATTTATTTTTCCTTCTTCACAATTTCATGGACAGATAAATCTAATCACAGATCTTGGCATCCTAAGCATATAACTGTTTTTTTTCCCTTATGTTAAGAACTTTCACCTTTTCACTTAAATAAAGCATTTTACAGCTTCTATTCAACATATCCAAATTGCCAGAATCACTAATCTTTCACTTTGGGGTCATTTTTAAGTAAAATAAGGGTTACTTGAACACCAGCGCCATGATAATATAACATTCAATGGGATAATTGAAATGGCCACTAAGTAACTAACAGGCAGGTAATGTATACAGTTTAGACATACTGAACAAAGTGATGATTCACATCCCAGGTAGGATAGAGTACAATGACATGAAATTTCATTAGACTATTCAGAACAGCATGCAATTTAATTGTTTATTTCCAGAATTTTCTATCTAATATTTCTGGATCATGGTTGACTACAGGTAATTGAAATCATGGAAAGCAAAACCATGAATAAGGGGGTGCTACTGTATACACTGAGTAAAAAATGACTAAATATTTATATAAGTTCCTCTCAATATACAGAATTTTATGTTAAAACATTGTTGGCAAAGCAAAATTCTGTATGTTTGCCTATTTTTTTAAATCAATTTCATCATAAAACTAAATACATACTGCCATAGATACGATATGTGGGAGTGCAACATGTTAGGGAGGAGGTCAAGCAAATAATAGATCCAAGGAAGTGGGTTCAGGGGAATAAACTCTTCAAGAAGAGTGTGTTGAAAAATCAACACAAAGGCAATGAAGACTGAGGAATGGAAATTTAGAATGAAAAAAGGGCACAGGCAAAAAGAAAAAAAAATAGAAAGTAGATCAGAAACAGCAAGAGTAACACATCTATTTTTCTTTAAGAGAAAAATTAATGACTTTTTCTTCATGATTCCATCACTAAGGTCTATTTGATCAAAAAACAGGACAAAAAAACAAGGAAACATATGATGTCATGGATTAAGTCACAATTATAGGCTCATCTACACTCTCCATGATAAAGAAAGAACTAAACAAGTTGGTGACAAGATGATAAAAGGTGGATTGTGCATCAGATGTGCTGTTGCTACCCTCTCTCCCTCTACAATTATAATATCCTCAGCCTCACTAAAGCATACTAAATAATAATAGTTCAAAATATTTAAATTAATATTTTAAAAAATATTTTATTGGGCTGGGGATGTGGCTCAAGCGGTAGCGCGCTCGCCTTGCATGCATGTGGTCCGGGTTCGATCCCCAGCACCACATACAAACAAAGATGTTGTGTCTGCCGAAAACTGAAAAAATAAATATTAAAATTCTCTCTCTCTCTCTCTCTCTCTCTCTCTCTCTCTCTCTCTCCTCACTCTCTCTTAAAAAAATATATTTTATTTTTTAGTTATAGTTGGATACAATAGGTTTTTTAAATTTATTTATTTTTATGTGGTGCTGAGGATCGAACCCAGGGCCCCACACGTGCTAGGCGAGCACTCCACCACTGAGCCACAACCTCAACCCCTTAAATTAATATTTTTCATAAGAAATTAATAGAAGATAACCTGCATGACAAAGGTGTAGAAAACATACATTGGAGAAAAGATAGCCTCTTCAACACATGATGCTGGGAAAACTGGAAATCATATGCAGCAAAATGAAATTAAATTCCTCTCTCTCATCATGTACAAAACTCAACTCAAAATGGATCAAGGACCTAGGAATTAGACCAGAGACCCTGTGCCTAATAGAAGGAAAAGTAGGCCCAAATCTTCATCATGTCAGATTAGGTCCTGACTTCCTTCATCAGACTCCTAAAGCACAAGAAATAAAATCAAGAATCAATAAATGGAATGGATTCAAACTAAACAGCTTCTTCTCATCAAAGGAAAAGATAAATAACATGAAGACAGAGCCCACAGAGTGGGAGAACATCTTTACTAGACACACATCAGATAGAGCACTAACTTCCAGGATATATAAAGAACTCAAAAAACACCAAAAAAAACCAAATAACCCAATCAACAAATGGTCTATGAAACTGAATAGACACTTCTCAGAAGAAGATATACAATCCATCAACAAATATACAAAAAAATATTCAACATCTCTAGTAATTAGAGAAATGCAAATCAAAACTACTCTAAGATTGCATCTCACTCCAGTCCGAATGGCAATTATCAAGTATACAAGCAACAAAAAATGCTGGGAGGATGTGGGGAAAAGGTACGCTGCAAATTGGTGCAATCACTCTGGAAAGCAGTATGGAGATTCCTCAGAGAACTACGAATGGAACCACCATTTGACCCAGCTATCCCACTCCTCTGTCTATACCCAAAGAACTTAAGATCAGCATACTATAGTGATACAGCCACATCAATTTTTATAGCAGCTCAATTCACAATAACAAAACTGTCTGATCTGGATGCCTTTCAATAGATGAACAGATAAAGAAACTGTGGTAAATATATATACACAACGGAATATTACTCAGTATTAAAAGAGAATAAAATTCTGGTATTTGCAGGTAAATAGATGGAGTTGGAGAATATCATGCTAAGCAAAGTAAGCTAATCCCCCAAAACCAAAGGCTGAATGTTCTCTCTGATAAGTGGATGCTGATCCATAATGAGGGGAGGGGGCATGGAAAGAATGAAGGGACTTTGGATTGGGCAAAGGGGAGGGAGGGAAGGAGAACAGGAATGGGGGTAGGAAAGATGGTGGAATGAGAACATTATTACCTTAGGTATATATATGACTGCACAAATTGGTGACTCTACATCATGTACAACCAGAGAAATGAAAAGTTGTGCTCCATTTGTGTACAATAAATCGAAATGCATTCTGCTGTCATGTATAAACAAAAAAAAGAGGATAGAATACAGAATCAAACTTTTAGATGCAGAATCTCTGGTCACATAAAATTCAATTTTAAAATTTACCTATACCTTTCTTTCAATTCCTTTCTCTTTTCTGTACTTTTTTTCTTTTCTTCAAGAGTTTCTGAAAGATTCTTGGTTTCATAAAGTCTTGCAATCAGCTAAAAAGAAAAATGGAAAAGGAAAATGAAATAATTACCTGCAAAGAAGAACTTTTATCTTAATTAATGAATATGATTTTTTTCTGTAGAATCACAAGATTTGTATTTTTGGCAGAATTTACTATCTTCTATTGAAAGTCATTAAGAGTTACACGAATATTAAATCATACCCCTTTAACTTTTCCTTACTACTAAATTTTCAATCATAAATATCAATAATTTCCATTTTTTAAAAGAATAATCATAAGCAAAATAGACATTGAATATTTACATAGGGACATAGTTATCACATATTTTAAAGGAAATAGCATCCATTTTTCTCTCATTATTAAAATTATATTGCCGGGGGCACTGGGGTTGTGGCTCAGTGGTAGAGTGCTCGCATAGCATGCATGAGGCACTGGGTTCGATCCTCAGGACCACATAAAAAAATAAAATAAAGATATGTGTCCACCTAAAACTAACAAATAAATATTTAGAAAAAAAATAAAATTATATTGATATTATTTTGTACCTTATAACTATGAATGATCACTATAAAATCTAATTTTCAAAAAATTTAGAAAATTTAATTTTCAATTTTTTCTCAAAATTCATAAAATGATTTTGATGAGTTCTTGTATGTATGTGAATCAAAGCCACAATTCAATGGATGATACTAAAAATATTCAATAAAACCTTAAAAACTTAACTGTTTCTAGACTGGCTTCCTAAAAATTATAAACTACAGTTGTAAATTTTGCAAGATTAAATTATTTAAACTATTTACTGTTCACCTTTTTGAAAACACTGTTACTTTTTCAATGCTTTTAAATTCCTGTTACAGGGCCAGAGGTATTAGGTACCAGTGGATCAAATCCAGAGCCTAGTATACATGAGGCCTTGGGTTTAACCTACTGCACCACAAGTCAGTAAGTAAATTCCTCTTAACCTACATCTTGATCCTTCTTCAGGCCCTCCCAAAAGCCAACCTATTCCCCCAAATTCAGAGTTAAATAAATTCCACACCTGAAATACATTTTGGCTTCAAAGTGATCTAAAGCTTATCAATTGGCCTTTGTCCACATTGAGGCTATCTTAACAGCTTTTCTAAGGTGTCTACTAACACACTATTATACAATAATACATATTTTAGAAACAATAACAAAATATATACCTTGTTTAATGAATTAATTTCCATTTCTGCTTCATCTGCTTCTTTCTTCAATTCAGATGAACTTTTGGTAAAACTGTTGGCATGTTTGAGGATATCTTGTGTTTTACATCTCAGATTAACTCTTTTTATGTTAAGGAACTATGCTGTGCAAGTAAACCTTACATTTAAAATAAATGTACTATGTCAGAAATAGTTAATATTATATAATGTCATTTATATGTGTGGTATATATAAGCAATAAGCACTGTTTCTGAAACAGGTAAGATTAATATAAATATTTGGCAGACTAATGAAGATAAGTTAGTATTGATCTCTATTAACTTAAAAGTAACATCCATCAAAAATATTTGTTAGAACTTTTTCATTCAGTTAAATATTTTCACAAGGTGTTATTTGGTTTTTTTAAACTAAGTTCACTGTGTCATTGGGATGACTAATAAAATATAATAAATTCAGGTCCCAATTTAACTTTTTATGCTTCCATCATGTATTATTCCAAAATCAACATTAAAAATCCACCCAATTTCCCTTTTCTTGCCTTATAAGGTTCATCAATGCACCCTGTAAAACTGAGAACTTTCATCTGGACATTCTGTTTAGGGAGGATTTAGACTCAATTTCAAGTAGAAAATTTATCTGCTATTAATAGACATCCTACATAATTATTAATTAACACAATTACTTAAGTTCCTTTATTATCTATCTAGAATTTAGAAATGAATAGAAGAGTAACAGTGAACAAGAACTCTAGAGAAATTTTATCAGAACTTCCTATCCTGCCTTAAAAATATGTGACTTATATGATAGAACAAACATTTCAGGTGAATATTATTTATAAAGCTAAGTTATTACCAAAAGTATCAGTTTAAATTTTTAGAAATAGATATTTAAATCCTAATCTTTAATTCTTCCTACCTCCATCTACCTCTTCTTGTTTGACATGCAACTTTACATCTCATCCCAACTCATATCCAACTCCCTTATACTTTCTGTACTTCATCTACCAACTAACCTCTGCCCTTTCCCACTAAGAAGTTAATGCAGAGATAAACAACAAATGTTCATAAAAATATAATAGGCTCAAACCAAAACATGAAGGATAAAAAGCAGCAGAGGAGATAAAAGAATGGTTTAGGATGAAACAGAAAGGAAGCAAGGTAGAATACAGGGATAAAGAAGACTTAGTACAAACATAGGAGTTATAATCTGATAGAAAAGCATATAAAGGATTGTGGAGGTTGAAAGAGGATTAAAGTTTCAAGTTCAGCATCAGGAAAGATCTCTCTGACAAACAGGTGAGACTTAGACCAATTAAGAATTACTTAAGCATCTATTACAGTGATACTGTATTAGAATTCTTTATTTGTCTTTCTCCTCTACTAAACTGTGAGCTCTTTGCAAGAGAGCTTTGTAATTTCTTCAGTACTGCCTGACACAAGGTAAGTACCCAATGAATTTTTAAATATTAGTGAATAATTGTTGACTCACTTCCTTACCATCATCTATCATAACAAGTAATAATTAATCAATTTAATCAGAACTTCTTTGATAAGACAAAGCAAGATGACATTTTCATTAGTTTGATTGTTGATACGCCACTTTAAAGCCAAATACATATACAATTTTATTCCCCTTAAAATTACTTACTTTTGATCACATGTACATGAGAACTAATCCCAAAAGACCTTAAAGTGACCTTTAAAATCTGAATTAAACACAAAAACAAATCTATGAAGCTCTCACCAGGAAAACAAAATAATAATTAAAATACAGAAACAATACTTATCTAATAAAATTATAAATAGAAATACTATTGTGGATACATGTGTAATGTCCACTTGGTAAGTGATGGAAAGGGTGCAGGCACTGAAAAAAAGTCATAGTTGAGACTGATTTATTATATTCTTCTCAGTACAAAGATATAATAATTAAAGCAACATATTACAGAAAGGTTAATACCTAGAAATTCCATAAGAATAGTTTCATTCATTTTTAGTTGTTCAGAACATGCCAACACTCTCTTTTGAATTTCTTCATGTTCTCTTTTCTTCTCATAATATTCACGTGAAAAGGGTGTTTCTGAATATTTTAGTTGGTATTGCTTCAAAACTTCTTTATACTGACATACATAATCATGATACATTTTTCTGTTAAAAATAAATGATGTAGAATAAATCTAAAAACCTAATAAATATCACTTGTTAAAGTCTCCTAAATTAAGTATAAAAAGCAATTCAAACATCTATTTGTATTTCCCTCATTATTGTCTGTCCTTCAACTTTCTTTAACCCCAAGACACTTCTCAGCTACACTTTTTTTATTCCTCACCTGGTTAATCTTCTTCAATTTAACTTCCACTCCCACCAGTATAATGACATTATTCTTTCCATGGTCATCAATGATCTAAATTGTCCAATCAAATGATCTCTTTTTCATGTTCATCCTAACTGACATTGCAGAACTAGGTTCTTTTAGTCACACCTTTTTTTCCCCACATTTTTTATTGGTGCATTACAGTTGTACATAATGATGGGATTTGTTGTTACATATTCATTCATGCACAGGATATAACAATATAATTTGGCCAATATCAGTTATACCTTCTTAAATATCTATGCTCCCTGGGTTCTGACCTCTGTAACTATGCCTTTTAAATCTCCTTTAATTTTCTTTAGCTGAAACTATTACATGAAGTCACGTTCTGTGTGTTAAAACTCTGGGTTCATAATCATTCATGTATACCCCACAAGTATTCTTATGAAAAAAATTTGAGTCATTTGGAGGAACTCTTCTATATCAATTCAACTAATAATGGGTGACCATCTATTTAGGCACAAGTCGTAAGTGAGGCATTATTCTTACAAAAGAATATTAAGACTTCTTTCTTATTTGACCCATACGGACAAAGGAGTTGATTACTACTGCCTATGTGCCAAAACTTTGTGATGGGGTAGGGGAGGAGATACTGAGGATTGAATCTAGAGCCTTGCATGTTAAGCAAGTGCTCTACCACTGAGCTACATCCCCAGGCTGCCTATGTGCCAAATCTAATCCATCCTCTGTTGTCTGTGAACTAAGAATGGTTTTTAAATTATTGAAAAAAACTCGAAATATACTCCATGTCATAATAAAATTATATGAAGTTCAAATTTCACTATCCAATAAGGTTTTATTGGATCATATCTCATTTATTTATATATGGCCTAAAGCCATCTTGTACCACATAGTAGAGTTGAGTTACAATACTTACTATCTGGTATTTTACAAAAAATGTTTGCCAATCATGATCTATAACACTGAAAGTACTCAATACAGTTCTTCACAGAAAATATACCCTCAGCCTCAGTGTTAGGGACTGCACCGAGAGCCTCACTCATTGAGCTATACATCCCCAGTCCTACAGAAAATATATTCCTGAATCCTCTTTTTACCAAATTCTGGTTTCAAAAATAATATTCATAGTAAACTTTCTGAAAATATATAGTCCTTATATTCCTCAAGATTTTATTTCTTGGATCAAGAAATTTCTTAAAAGATGCTATAATGATTATTCTCCTTAGCAGAGAATAGGAGCAAGTATTCTTAAAACTTCTGGTTTAATAAGTAATGATTAATAAGTACTGGGTCAACAAGTCTGAATTTTAAGAATGATCTAATTTTTTAGTATTGCTAAACTCTGTCCCCTTTAGCAAGATAAAGCAGTTGAGCCCCAAATAAGTTCCTATTCTTCTAAATGTATATTTATAAATTAAGACCCCATTTATATAATAACTTGGGAAAATGGTCCAGGGAGAAGAGAAATACCATTGAAAAATTAGGCCTGGGTCACCTGTTTCATATGAGATTAGCATACCATATTCTATCTTGTTTATACTATATAGTCATATCCACTTCTAACACCTTCCATATAGAAACTTTGGCAGAACACAGCATAGCTAAGTCATGATCAGAAAGTCATTATTCTAATTTATTCTAGCAGTACTAGTCTTCATGAATGCTCAGAACAAGAATGAGAGATCAGAAATAAGTAGCTAGTGCCCCTACTTCCTTCCTACTTCTCAGTACTGATTGTTGAAATGAAGGAAATTATATGCATTTATGAATATGTCAAAATGAATACCACTATTATGTATAACTTAATGCATTAATAAAAACATTAAAAACGGGGACTTTTTTGAAAGAATTTACTGAAAATATTACCACACTCCCCAATTTCCCCTTTTTGAAGACCCAGGAGAAAAATTTCTCTCAAGTCTTGGGAAAAACTTCATAACTTATCCTAAGCACGTAAACTGCTAAGGATTAAAACCAGGGCCTTGAGCATCCTAGGAAAATGTTCTACCATTGAGTCACACCCCCAGCCTCTAATTGAATTTTTTTAAATGAATACTCTGATCATATTTCTTGATCAATGCCTTGACTACTAAGAATTTCAAAGCCTAATTTCTGTACTTTTAACAAACAATATGCAGGACCACACGTAGCCTTGATTTTTTTTAAACACTGTGGTATTATTATACAAATATCTCAAATTCTTTTGGGATTGAAGCAGGATCTATAAATGACAACCTAATAGTCTCCTTCATCTTTTCCACCCTCTGTCTACTCTTTGGATGATAGCATACTTTTGCCTTTCTCCACTTTGCTCCATATGTTTTCCTGAGAAACCTCATCTACATACAAGATTTCTAATGCCATTAAGTCCCAATTTTAAACTTCAGTTCTAACCTAAGACTCATCTTTGAAAATAATGGATTATAGATTTTACATGGGTAGTTATTTTAGGAGGGTTTTTTGTTTGATATTGGGGACTGAAATCAAGGGTGCTTTACCACTGAGCTTTATCCCCGGCTTGCTTTATTTATTTATTTATTTTTATTTATTTATTTATTTATTATTTTTGAGACAGTATCTTGCTAAGTTGCTTAGGGTCTCACTAAGTTGCTACAGCTGCCCTTGAACTTGAGATCCTCCTATCTCAACCTTCAACTTGTTAGGATTATAGGTATGCACCACAAGGCCTTCAACATATGTGTTTCTTAAGTAAAATGTAAAAACTGATAAGTGTTCTCAAATCACTTCAGTTTTTAAAATTAGGTAAAATTTTAATGCTATATATATCATGTTCAAAGTCTCTAACCTGGTTTTATTACATTCATTAATTACATTTAATCCCTAAGATGATGTGATTTTACACGAAGTAAAATAAATTCACATAACTACTGGTATTTCTCCATTAGAATATAACCACTTTACTAAATTAGCAATCTGAAAAACTGAAATTTGACACAAAATCCCTTTTAAAAACCAATACCTCAAATTTTTCAAAATGTTTATTCTACAAATAATTATCCTCCTAAATGTTTGCTTACACTGTTTAGTCATAAATACCATTAATTGAAGAACTTTGCTATAAATGCTGCTGATAGATAAATGGTTTATATCTAAGGCAATATCTCAACATATTCAAGCTTTTACAACAAATATGGAGACCTTCAATGATTCAGTCCAAGATATCACATTTACTTAAAATAATATTCCCTCACAATACACACTTTCTAAATTCTTACAAAGCATGTTCCAGTAATACTAATTTATAAAACTGATACACTTAAGTTAATATATATACTGTACTTGTCTTTTTCAATGGTTTCTTGAAAAATAGTAAATTGGTCCTGCATATAATCTTCATGTTTATGAAAAACATCACATGTTGGCTTCCAGCTATAGAAAAAAGTTATAGTTGTAATTAGCACTTCAGAATGATAAACAAATAAAAAAATTGGCAGAGATAATAAAAAATGAACAAAATTATTTAAAGAGAAATGAATGTGTCTTCCTAGAGAAAACAAGTTTACATCAAGAAAACATTCCCTATGCCACAATGAAATCTACTACTCTGTATAATTAATATGAACCAATTTTTAAAATAATAAATACAACAGTATAAAAAAGAAAAAAATTGCATATCCTATCCCCATCACTATCAATATCCACACACTCATATGCTCAAATATTAATATTCATTAATTTTTACATAAAATTTGTTTTTGAGATATGACAGGGAAAGAAGCAAATATAGCATGGCTGAAACTAGGCCAAAATAGATTATCAAATCAGATAGAATAAAATGAATATTCACCTCATATACTTTTGTTTTATCATATAACTTGAAAACTATTACCAATACAAAAAACTAAAATTACTATATATACCATGGCAGCTTCCATTCTAAGTATTGTTTGAATATTTCCTCTATTTTCATTTTTTTTCCAAATTCAAAAAGTACATATGCAAAATGAAAAAGAAAATAAAAAGTACATATGCCCATTTGGAAGCACAGAAGAGTATACATAAGAAACTATCATACATATTCTCAATATTAAATAACTACTATGATTTTAAAATTGTTTCAAGATTTTGCTACAATTATATATTTTAACATTACTTAGATCATATTCACATAAAATTTATCCTCCTTTATCACTTACTGAAATTATACTTAAATATTTGTCTTAATTTCTTTTCTTTCTTTTTTTTTTTTTTTTTTTTTTTTTTTTTTGTGGTGCTGGGGATTGAACCCAGGGCCTTGTGCATTCCAGGTGAGCACTCTACCAACTGAGATATATCCCCAACCCCTTAATTTCTGATACTTAAAAAATATTCCCCAAAAGGAAAATTTTTTTTTTAAGAGAGGAGAGAGAGGGAGAGGGGAGAGAGAGAGAGAGAGAACTTTTTAATATTTATTTTTTAGTTATCGGCAGGCACAACATCTTTGTTTGTATGTGGTGCTGAGGATCGAACCCGGGCCGCACGCATGCCAGGCAAGCACGCTACCGCTTGAGCCACATCCTCAGTCCCCCAAAAGGAAATTTGAAGGTCTAAGATTATACATGCATATATTCTGAGTATTTAAAAATTCCATAAGAAACATATGCTCACTGAGAAGATATTCACTATAAGCTTTTCAATGTGCATCCTTTGAGGTTTTTCTTAGATATAGATATATCATCATGCATTGGGTTCATATTATGAATAATGATGCATAAACTGCTTTGTTCAATTTGCAATATACTACTAACATTTTCCCATGTCAAACATACACCTATGTCATGATTTTATTGGCTGCCTAGTGTTCAGTCATCTGGATATACCAAAATTCATTTAACCAGTCCCCTAATGTTGAACATTTAGAGTTACTTCCAATATTTTCCTATCATAAAAATGGTTGAAGTAGAAGTCATACAATTCCATGGCAAGAAAAGAAATAGCTTGATTAGAAATTGGACAAAAGACCTAGAGAGATATTTCTCAAAAGAAGTGTTTTTATCTTGAAAAGTTTTAGGTTGGATTCCCTTATACAAACTAAGATCTTAAGCCAGAGTGTAGCTCAGTGGTTCTTGTCTATCATGTATCAAGGTAGCACTTGCTTATCATGCATAAGGCCCTGGATTTGATTCCCAGCACCACATAAACAAAAACACTAAGATCTTGAAAAGTCAAAAAATGGAAATTATTTCAGACTAATAGGACTTACATAGACTACACTAAAATTCTTTATTTATACTAACTATATCTAAGTTAGTGAAATCTCATAATTCAGCACTTAGGGCAATGGTAGAGAACATGCTTAGCATGTACAAGGAAGACCCTGAGTTCAACCCCCAATACCAAAAAACCAAACCAAACCAAAACAAAACAAGCAATGGTGTCTTCAACTATAAACCTAGAAATCTTGAATAAAAAAAATCAAATGGCAATTACTGAAGGTTCATTTCTTTAAAATACTCACTTACTACAGTTGTCTTTGATTTCATTACTATGTTTACAGTAATGAGCAATTTCCTCATCTGTTGTATTTATAGTTTCATGTATCTTACAAATAGTTGATTTGTTTTCTTTTATGTCTTCAAAGCATTCTAAAAGAGGAAATGTTTATTTTCTTACGGTAGAAATTATAAATTCAAAATAAACGAATACAGTAAGAAAACCAGTTTATGTCAACTTACCTAAAAGGAGGACAGCCAGAAAGGAGAGGAAGTGAGGCTTGAGAAGGGAAGGCTCCTGTACTAAAAAGTAGAAAACCACAGCCACCCCCACACCCCCCCCCCAAACTAAGGAGGATTTGTATTTGCAATTGAAGAATGTACGCTGGGCTAGATTAGGTGACACTTGAGGTCAATTCATCTTATGATGCTATAAATTCATGCAAATGTTTACTCATTAATTATATTAACATAAGGATTTTGTTATTGACAAATACATAATTTCTATCAATTAATTATTAAATATACCATCAACTAACTTATTTACCAATGATTTAAGATAAACTTAGTTCTTGAAAATATTAAATAATTTCATAATATTTTATTTTTTGATTGTAGAAAAAAACCAAATTCAATCTTTCTGTGACAATTAAGAAGTTAATAGTTATATTTTTAGAACTAAAATATTTAAAGCATTATATTTATTTAAATTTGCCCAGCTACTTCACTTATATTTACTAGCCAATTCACTTATTTTCAGAATTATTATTCCTGAAAATGTGGCATCAATTCTGGTTCCTAATTTTTGATGATTTCTTTAAAGAGAAACATTTCACTCAAATATTTGAAGTAACCTTGTTATTTGAGAAATATAACATTTTTTAACTGCACCTTAGGGGTCATTGCTGCTTAAAGCAAAATTCTTCACAAAATAATTAAATGCAGAATACACAAAATTACTGAAAAACAGTAGGTGAATCACAACTATTTTGCCTAGGCTAAAAAGCTCATTATTACTGGAGAGAATTAGTACAGAATTTCCAGAATTAGTAGAGAATTTATACTAATAAATTAGTAGAGAATTTCCAGAAGAGTTACAATGCCAACTACAAGTTGCCCTAAACAGGGCAATTATATGCTATATGTCATAAAAATTAAGACAAAAACATCTTTAACATGAAAAACTACTTACTATTAATTCTTTGAATCATGTCTTCTTTAGTACTTATATCTTGCTCATACTGGAAAACTAAAACAATTCTCTTGTGACTTTACTTCATTGTTAAAATGTCGAATAATAATACAGTTACCTATTTATTTTCATTTTATACCTACCAAATTCTAACAAAAGTCTGTCCAGACTGACAAAGAGGCTGTCATTCATCTTGAATACTATGTAAAGAAAATAAAAAATAAGTGAATATACACATGAATATAAAATGAAAATACACATGTATATTCGGTAACAACATTTTAAATATAACATTCTCACAAAAAAATGTGGATGGAGCAAGACAGAGGGTAAGAGACGTTTTCAGTCCACAGCCACCTTCCTGGTAGAGCCCTAAGAGACACTTAGGCAGCTGCTGAACGTCGTTGCATGACTGAGACTAGGGGCAAGGGTGGGCGCCTTCATAATTGTTTATTCCTGGTACTGCAGTAAGTCTTTGAATCTCTGGGGATCCAGACACCTAGACTTCTCAAAAGGGCGTGCCCTGTAAAATAAATATCTGAATATGTCCCTGCTTGGCGTGTGTACTGCCCCGCGCAGTGAAAGTCCTTCACCAACAGCAAGGTGAAACCTAGAAAAGTGGTGCAGGTTTTCATTTACCAATTTGCCTCCCAATAATTTAAAAAAAAAAAAAAAAAATCACACGAGAGCCAACTCGCTGTCCAGAACATGCCAGAGGTGGGGTTCGCAGCTCTGGCTCCCCGTAGACCCGAGGGGCGGCTCGCGGCTTTCAGCGGGAATTCGCTGGCCCGCCCTCCCCTCAGGCAGCGCTGCTGGCCTCTGCCCACCACAAGCCAACCACGACGCCGCGCGCGTCCAGCGCCCGCCACGGGATGAGGCGCCACGTCGCGGGTAGTTCTCCGGAGTAGGGCCAGGCTAGCCACTCCCGCCGCTTTCCTCAGAAACCACCACACACGGTTCCTTTTCCCACCCACCTAAACAGCCCCTCGAAACCCCGACGTCCAAACCCTCTTTCCTTAGGGTCCCAAACTCCACTTAGGGCCCGAGTCGTCAGGAACGTGACCCCAAACCTAACTCGAACGTCTGGAGCCCCGTCCTGCCCTCGCCCCCTTGCGTCAGCGTGGGTAGACCCCGCGGAGCACGCAGCAAGAAGCAGATGGCGTGGAAGAGCGAGATCCCGCTCCCGGCGAGAACAGGGTGGCGATCGCGCAGTCCAGGGCGGTTAAAGAGAACCACAGGAGTGAGTGCAGGGTGAGGTAGCACTCAGAAAAACACAGGGGGTCTGTCGTGAACTCTCCCGCTGCCTTGCAACCTGGTGTTAACTTCAAAGACTATCCAGCCCTCTTCTAACATAATAGATTTAGACAAAAATTGCAGAATAGCAATAAAATTAACTTTAACATGACAATAAGAAACTCATCAATCAGAATTCAGTTTTGAATTCAGCATTTTGCTTCTTTGAAAAGCATAATTCAAACACGTTTTAGTAAACATTTTATGACTACCTCATTTGTTGTTGCAAATAAAGCATATTTTCTGCCTAAAACTGTCACCACTAGGTAATTTATGTTTTAGATTTTTCATGTCGAAGTGAAGAGTGAAGAAAAAAATAATGTAAACAATTTGCCTCAATCCGTTGTTGTTGTTCTCAGGACTGAACCCACGGCCTCAAGTATGCTAAGCACCATCTCTACCACTGCGCTAGATCCCTCTTGAATCTTTTATTCCTGGTGAACATGTGAAATAATATCAATAATTGCCTTAAGCCGACAATACTAAATCATTTCATAGATTAAAATGGAAAACAAGCTTTTCTTAAGTACATACCATATGTATATTTTATTATAATGTGTTGTAATGTTGATCACTAGTATTAATGATAGTGAACCATCAAAGCTAAGTTAGGTTCTGATGATTTAAGAATTTACCATATTTATTTGTGTGTGAGAAAGAAAACCTTTATTTTTCCAGCATTATTGAGGTATAATTAATCACTTTCCAAAGGCCCCACCTATGGACTCTGTACTTGAATTGTTCCACCCTGTTAGTATCTCACAATGGGGAGTAAATTTCAACCCATGAAGCCTTGGGGAACACCCTTAAACCATATCCAAGCCATAGCAATTATGAAATAATTATCACAATCAAATTAATTTGTATAACATATTCACCACTTCATATAGTTATCATTTGTGTGTGTGGCATGAACATTTAAGATCTACTCTCTTAGCAAATATCAAGTATGCAATTCAGTGTAATTAACTGTAGTCAGCATGCTACACCATAACTTTTCATCTGCCTAACTCAAACTTCATACCCTTTGACTAAAATCTCCCCATTCCCACTTTCTACTTCCCCTCCCACTGGCAACCATCATTCCACTCTACTTTTATGAATTCAGATTGAACTTGACCCAAATCCAAAATTATATGTTCCTGTCTAATATTTCCTGTCTTTCTGACACTTCCTAAGAATCAACACATGAAACTTGTTATCTTATGTGATTATCCTCATCTCTTATAAATAATTATTCACAAGACATTGATTTTTTTTCCTTTGATATATTCTTTGTATGCATCCAATCCACTGTATACATAGTCTTTGTAGTCAAACAGATATGATTGTAACTATTGGTTCTGTCATTTGTTAGGTCAAAACTGTGAGCAAGTTTCTAACCTAAGCTTCAGTTTTCTCAAAAGCAAAATGAGAATTGTTACGATAGGATAGTTTGAAAATTAAATTATTTCTATAAAGCCCCTAATGTAATGCCCAACTGTAATGGCCAACACATGGTATATAGAAAATTAAAAAGCCATTCAGAACAAAATTCTTCAAGTTCCATGTGATCATATTTCATATGATCCCACTTACATTTTCATTGTAGAGGAGGAATAGTTTATTTGGGGGCTCACAGTGTCAGAGGTCTCAATCCACAGACTGCAAGCTCCATTCCTCAAAATTCAATGTGAGACTGAACATCATGGTGGAACAATGTGGGGGAGGGAGGCAGCTCATAGGATGATCAGAAAGCAGATACAGATTCCACTTGCCAGATATCAGATATATACCCCAAAGGCAGCCCCCAATGACCCACCTCCTCCAGCCACAGTTAATTCTATCAGGGGAATCCATTCATTGATTGGGTTAAGGCTGTCATAACCCAATCATTTCTCTTCTAAATCTTCTTGCTTTGTCACACATGAGCTTTTGGGTGACACCTCACATTCAAAGCATAACAGAAGCTATCTCGTCTCTTCCATAAAGCCATTTCCTCCGTGTCCTGAGTATCATCTCCTTTCACCTCCTCAGTAATGTTAAAATATCAAGTATTCCTTTCCTCTTAGGTGTATTCATCTTTTTCCATTCAGGTAGCTCTTGACCATAAGTTTTTAACTTGGTGAAATCTCTACCAGTAGAAAGAAAAGAGGGCAGAAAGAGAGAGAAAGAAAGGGACGGAGGAAAAGAGGGGAGAGGGAGGGAGGGAGGGATGGAGGAAGGGAGGAAGGAATCAATCTTTCCTAGACACTAAAAATCTCTATTCGTCAACATATTTCTCTCATCCCTCCGATCTGGTAATGCTAACCAGAATACAAGTTAGTTCCACTGGAGCCATGGGTATCCACATGGCACTGGAACAAGTCCAGAGGCTCTAAATAGGGGCACTTCCCTGGAAACAGGGTACACTGGAATCTACCAGATATAGGATTGTACTGACTTGATGCTGAATTCCAAGGCAAAATCCTGTACTTACCTCTCCTCTTTCCCAGCAGATGGAGTCTTTCTCTACTCTGTGCTGTCCAAGGTTGTGGCAAGGAAAGGAGGAGGCAGACCCATGGTGGTCAGTCTAGAGTGGGTTCAGAGGCTCCATTCATAGGCACTGGCCTGGGTGTAAGAGTATGGAGCTCTGGTTGGTACTGGGTTTCTCTGTGGTAAGCCAGGTTTACAATTCTTAGGCTGGATTGTTCCTCCCCAAGAAGAACGCATCTTTCTCTATGCTGCCCTGCTTGGAGTTGGGGGAAAGGTAACAGGAACAACTCTGCTTCTGTCCTTCTTTGATAATTCTTTCATTATTATGCTACCATCTGGACTGGTTTCCTTAGCTCTTGTGAAGGTTATTTCTGAGCATAAGTTGGTGTTCAAATTAATATTTCTGTGGGAAGAGGATTGCTGGAAGGTCTCATTCCATCACCGTCTTACTCTGCTTCTAGCCAACCTGATTTCTAAACAGGTGCCCAAACTCCTACCACATTTCTCAATTTACTTCAATCTGCCTTCCAACCTCATTACACAATAAAATTTGCTCTTGTTAAGGATGACAATGATCTCATGTTATTAAACCCAATGAACATGTTTTAGTCCTTATCTGACCTTACCTCTCCACAGCATTCAACAGTATCATTCCTTAAAACACAAGTTTACCTGATTTTTATCCTATCTACAGAAATTTCTCTATCACTTCCTTCAGGTTCATCTCCTCCTACTCAGCCATTAAATGTTATAAATTTCTCAGGTTCAATCCCAGGTCTCTTCTCATTTTGTATTTCATGTACAAGTTTCCGATACAACCATTACATAGATGACTCACAAATGTGTATCTATAACTCAGGCCTCTAGTACCAATCCAAGTTGGTTATTGCAAACAACTTTTTTTCTTTTCTTTCTTTCTTTTTTTTTTTTTTTTTTTTCTGGTACTGGGTATTGAACTCAGGGCCACTTAACCACGAAGCCACATCCCCAGCCCTTTGTTGTATTTTATTTAGAAACAGGGTCTCACTGAGTTGCTTAGTGCCTCACCATTGCTGAGGCTGGCATTGAATTCACAATCCTCCTGCCTCAGCCTCCTGAACTGCTGGGATTACTAGCATGCGCCACCATGCCCAGCTGCAAACAACTTTCACTTCAAAGTTAGTTTATTCTGGCCAACTAAAGCAAAGGTAGAATTTGTTAAAAGATATGGTGTGCTGCAAAACTGCCTAGAATGGCTACAGAGCCAAACTCAGAGGCTATACAAGAAGGAGTACTACCTAAAGTTGCATCACAGATTTGGTGGTCAAGATACCCTCATCACAACCAGCCCCTAAAGTCTGTAGCTCACAACACTGCCATGAACACTAACTACCACAATTACCCTACAAACTATCTTTCTTCAGCTGTTACCAGTGGCAAAGAGGATACTTCCTAGGGCACACTTCTTTGTGTTATGCATTTCCAATTCAAAACCTTGAGTAGGTACACTTGTTTAAAAAACAAGCACTTACCTGGCATGTGTGAGGCACTGGGTTCAATGCTCAGCACCACATATAAGTAAATAAATTAAATAAAAGTTCATCAACAACTAAATATTTCTTATTTATATATAACAGTGGAATACATTACAATTATTATTACATATATAGAGCACAATTTTTCATATCTCTTGTTGTTTACATAGTATATTCACACCAATTCGTGTCTTCATACATGTACTTTGTTTTTGTTTGTTTTTTTAATATTTATTTTTTTTTTAAGTTTTAGGTGGACACAATATTTTACATCTATGTGGTGCTGAGGATTGAACCCAGTACCTTATGCATGGTAGATGAGTGCTCTATACTGAGCCATAACCCCAGCCCCATACATGTACTTTGAATAATAATGATCATCACATTCAACCATCATTAATTACCGAATGCCCCCTCCCTTCCCCTCCAACCCCTCTGCCCTACTAGAGTTCGCCTATTCCTCCCATGCTCCCTCTCCCTATCCCACTCTGAATCAGCCTCCTTATATCAAAGAAAACATTCAGCATTTGGTTTTTTGGGATTGGCTAACTTCACTTAGCATTATCTTCTCTAACTCCATCCGTTTACTTGCAAATGCCATGGTTTTATTCTCTTTTATTGCTGAGTAATATTCCATTGTGTGTATATGCCACATTTTAATCCATTCATCTATTGAAGGGCATCTAGATTGGTTCCACAACTTAGCTATTGTGAATTGTGCTGCTATAAATATTGATGTCTGTGTCCCTGAAGTATGCTGTTTTTAAGTCCTTTGGGTATAGACCAGGAGAAGGATAGCTGGATCAAATGGTTGTTCCATTCCCAATTTTCCAAGAAATCTCCATACTGCTTTCCATATTGGCTGCACCAATTTGCAGTCAGTCTCACCAGCAGTGTATGAATGTACCTTTTCCCCCACATCCTCACCAACACTTATTTTTATTTGTATGTATAATAGCTGCCATTCTGACTGGAGTGAGATGAAATCTTAGAGTGGTTTTGATTTGCATTTCTCTAATTGCTAGTGATGATGAACATTTTTTCATGTGTTTGTTGATTGATTGTTCATCATCTTCTGAGAAGTGTCTCTTCATGCCCTTGGCCCATTTATTGATTGGGTTATTTGTTTTTTGGTATCTAGCTTTTTGAGTTCTTTATATACTCTCGTGATTAGTGCTCTATTTGATGTGTGAGGGGTAAAGATTTGCGCCTAAGGTGTAGGCTCTCTATTCAGTTCACAGATTGTTTCTTTTTTTTTTTTTTTTAAAGAGAGAGAGAGAGAATATTTTAATATTTATTTATTTATTTTAGTTTTTGGCGGACACAACATCTTTGTTTGTATGTGGTGCTGAGGATCGAACCCGGGCTGCACGCATGCCAGGCAAGCGCGCTACTGCTTGAGCCACATCCCCAGCCCAACAGATTGTTTCTTTTGCTGAGAAGAAACTTTTTAGATTGAGTCCATCCCATTTATTGATTCTTAATTTTAATTCTTATTAAGGAAGTCGGGGCCTAATCCCACATGATAGAGATTAGAGTCTACTTTTTCTTCTATTAGACACAGGGTCTCTGGTTGTATTCCTAAGTTCTTGATCCATTTTGAGTTGAGTTTTGTTCATGGTGAGAGATAGGGGTTTAATTTCATTTTGTTGCATATGGATTTCCAGTTTTCCCAGCACCATTTGTTGAAGAGGCTATCTTTTCTCCAATGCTTTTTTGGGGGGGCGCCTTTGCCTAATATAAGATAATTGTAGGGGCTGCCGATGGACTCAAGAGGTAGTGCGCTCGCCTGGCATGCGTGCGGCCCAGGTTCAATCCTAAGCACCACATACAAACAAAGATGTTTTGTCCGCCGAAAACTAAAAAAATAAATATTAAAAAATAATTCTCTCTCTCTCTCTCTCTCTCTCTCTCTCTCTCTCTTTAAAAAAAAAGCTAATTGTAATTTTGTGGGTTAGTCTCTGTGTCCTCTATTCTGTACCATTGGTCTACTAGTCTGTTTTGGTGCCAATACCATGACGTTTTTGTTACTATTGCTCTGTAGTATAGATTAAGTTCTGGTATAGTGATGCCACCTGCTTCACTCTTCCTGCTAAGGATTGCTTTAGCTATTCTGGGTCTCTTATTTTTCCAGATAAATTTCATGATTGCTTTTTCTATTTCTATGAGGAATGTCATTGGGATTTTGATCAGAATGGCATTAAATCCGTATAGTGCTTTTGGAAGTATGGTCACTTTGATAATATTAATTCTGTCTATTCAAGAGCAAGGTAGATCTTTCCATCTTCTAAGGTCTTCTTTGATTTCTTTCTTTAGGGTTCTGTAATTTTCATTATATAGGTCTTTCACCTCTTTCATGAAGTTGATTCCCAAGTTTTTTTTTTTTTTTTTTTTTTTTTTTTAGGTAGTTTTCCTCATTTCCCTTTCTGAGGACCAATGCCTTTGATTTATGGGTGTTGATTTTATACTCTGCTACTTTGCTGAATTCATTTACTAGTTCTAGAAGTTTTCTGGTGGAACTTTTAGGGTCTTCCAGGTATAGAATCATATCATCAGCAAATATTGCCAATTTGAGTTCTTCTTTTCCTGTGTATCCCTTTGCTTTCTTTCGTTTAATTGCTCTGGCCAGTGTTTCAAGAACTATGTTATATAGAAGTGGTGAAAGAGGGCATCGCTGTCTTGTTGCAGTTTTTAGAGGGAATGCCTTTATTTTTTCTCCATTTAGAAGGATGTTGTTCAATGCTCAGCACCACATATAAATAAATAAATTAAATACAGTTTCATCGACAACTAAAAATATATATATCTTTATTTAACAACTCAGGAAAAGCAAAAATTGATGGATTTTAACATGATATGTGGAGAACAAAGTCAAAGAATACAAAGTGCCCCAAAAATCATTCTGTTCAATACCGGTGCCTTCAATATTACCAAACTTCTGTGAAAGAAGCCTTATAACAAAGAAAGACTAAAATCAACATGGAAATTTATTTTTTTTAAAAAGTTCATTTAGCAGTTCTGAAAATCTAGAAAACAAGGTCTGACTATAATACTGGATAACATAGACATCATGTTTTAAGTAGAAAACACAAGAACAAAAAGTAATTATCACTGAAAATATTGCACAACTTCAGCTGTTTCCTCCAAATTTGCTTTATATAATTGGATGGATATAAATTAATGAACAAAAAATTAAGCAAGATACTTTAACAATTTAACAGAACCCAATAATCTAATTTCTTCCAATTTTTCTCAAATTCATTTGAGTGTTTCCATAATGGTGCTCATAAGGAAATCAAAGAACATATGGCTACTATAGTTGAATGTCAAATTAAGTGCTTATGACTTACTAAATTCTTCTACAATACAATTATGAAGAATCTTTAAGGAACTCTCATGTTTTACACACAAATACAGAATTTTATAACCACATGACTTTATAGTTGTGATCTCAAAAAAGGAATTTCTCCTTTAATTTTTCTTGCAGTTAATGTAAAAATACTCTAAATCTCTAAGCTGCTGAAGTGTTAGAGGTAGAGATGGTCTAATAAAGATGTAGCAGTAATGTTTATCCATTTAGCATGTGTTTATTTTTCCTTATGTACTCAAGGTGATTTATTTGTTCAGTTCAGTAATATTACAGCTACAAAACATTCATTAGCAAAAGGAGAAGCAGTCTATGCCTAACAGAGGAATCAAAAATGTTTCTTATTTTTGTTGAGTTGAATGTTTGACTCTAACACTTTTCCACATACTATTCATAAGTTCCTTAAATATATATATTTTTAAAAACGTCTAGAATATATGCTCAGTCTCTCCTTCCTTCCATACTACTCAAATAGGCATTCTCCAAATAAAAGAGTTACATATAGACAAATAGTCAAAAAGAACAGCAACTTTTTATGTTATCTACCCTCTGAGTTCCAGACCCATGTATCTAATCACCAACATTAGAAGCTGTCTTAGTTCATTGCTGCTGTTATAACAAAATACCATAGACTAGGCAATTTTTAAATAATAAAAGATTATTTTTCATATATCTAGAAGCCATGAAGACCAAGATCAAGATATTAGCACATTGGTGTCTTGTAAGGGTTTGGTCTCTTCTTCCAAGACAGCACTTTGTTGCTGTGTTTTCCAGAGGAGATGAACGTTGTGTCCTCACATGGTAAAAGGGACAGAAGGGATGGAAGGGATAAACTTGTTCCCTGGGCACTAATCCCATCTCTAAGGGCAATGCCACCTATAAGGTCTTTGGGAGGTGATTAGGCCACCTCCTAAAGGCCTTACCTCTTGATAATGTTGCATTGGGGATTAAATTTCAACATAAATGTTGGAGGGACACACACACAAAAATTCAACTTGATTCCCCCCCTTCACTAATGCTAGGCTTCTTTCAATGTTCATTCTTTTTTCATGTACGAGATCAGTATCCATTTATACATACCAGAAATGATCTTCCTCTCCTATCATCCCCCATACCTAATCAACCATAAATCTTACCAATTTCACCTCTTAAACATAATTCAAATCCATCCATTGCTCTCATTTTCAACTGCTAGCATCTTAGTTTCTAAGTTATCATCATTCATTCTTGTATCTGGATTTTTGTAATAGCTTTCAAACTAATTTTGCTGCATATCTACTTTGACCCTCTTGTCCTTTCTCTACCCATCCTGATCATCCTGATAGAGCAATTCTTTTTTTGGCGGGGGGAGAGGGAGGGATTGAACTCAGGAATACTTGTCCACTGAGCCACATTCCCAGCACTATTTTGTATTTTATTTAGAGACAGGGTCTCACTGAATTATTTAGTACCTCGCTAAATTGCTGAGGCTTCTGCCTCCGGAGCCACTGGGATTACAGGCATGTGCCACTACAACTGGCCTAATAGAGCAATTCTTAAATAAAAATTTAATACTCTATCTCCCCCCATACATACACACACACCTTAAAATACATTAGTGATTTCTACTGCTCTAGGGATAAAGAACAAAATTGTTATCATGACCTATAGGGTCCTTTATAGTCCTGTCCCTACCTATCTCTGTATCTTCATATTATACTAACTCCATCTTCCTCTCTGAAATCCAGCCTTATTAAAAACCTTTCAGTTCTCAACATAATCCTTTCCATCACAGGGACATATTATTTGCCAGTTCCTCAGCCTAGACTGCTCTATCTTTCTTCGTTTAATAACCTCCTACTTATTCTTCAACTCTCAACTCAAGTATCACAGCCTCTGTAATGTTTAAGCACTTATCCTTCATAGCCATTAAGACAGTTGTAATTCTCCACTATTTGTATAATTATTGTATGAATATCTACATCATCCACTTATTGTAGGTGCCATGAGAAAAGACTCAACCCCATCTTGCCTCCCCTACCCCTTGGTAGCCACAACAAATAGCTTACAGCAGTAGTTTTTTAATAGCTACAATCCCAATTCAACTCATGAGCACTTCCAAGAGAATGGATGCCACTTCACTTTACAAATAGTCTTCATAGGAAAAAGAGTTACAGAATAGGAAGTGAAAAATGTGAATTTGCTAAGACCAATTTATTTATAGACATGGCAGTCAAATCAATAGAGAAAACAGGTTTATAATGTGCAATGATTTTCAAATAGCATGATTGGATTTATACCCAAAGCTTTTTCTTTGACCCCTCATTGGATCTTCTAAGTCTGGGTCAGTGCAGCTGACTTTCTAGGCTAAATCAGGCTTATATCTTCATCACTGCCTTAAATTATCATGTTGATAAAATATGGGTAATTGTTTGACAATTCTGCTTTTCTGACAATAATCTTAATGCTAGAGGATATGCAAACTTTTTGAAACAAATGCGAAAAGCAGACTTTTTCATTACAATATATCTTGTAGACACCACCAAATGTTAATCTAACCCATCCACTATTTTACTGTTTATGCACCTTGATTCTGTTCTTGGTATTTTTGAGGATATTTCTCCTCAAATATGTTTTCTTACTTCTAAAATCCATTTCAACTCATTCCCTCTTATCCTATCCTTTATCTTACACAATTCTTTAACTTTACTCCTGTTTTTTACTCCATTGTATCTTCAGCACCTAACACAGGGCCTAACTCATAGTAGAAACTCAACATAAATTAATTTATGAATAAATGAATGAATGAGAAGTGGGTACCCCAAAATGGATACACTGTTTCAGTATGGATTACTGTAACAGACTGGGGATACCTTCTATTTGATCTACTCTGTAGTTTTCTATTCCATGCAATAATAATACTGATTTTTCTTATATCTATTCCATCATATTACTTACCTGATTTTAAAAAATCAAAACATTTTCCTCTGCTTCAAATTGGAATGCCTCTTCAGTATTTTAAGACTATATTATGACCCCAACTTTATTTCTCAACAAAATCTTTCTACTTTAATCAAGACAGATCCCTCAATGATCAATGAAGATATTGTGCTTATTGAAGCCTCTGTGGCTTTGTGCTCAGGTTGTTCCACTTGACTGAAAAGTTTCTTCTTCTTGACCCAATTAAGATCTACTTATTCTTCATGGTGAAGTCCCAACCTCCGCAGAAATCCTATACTAATATCTTGATTCTTACTTTTCTCTCCTGCATCTCACATGGGATATGAAATGTGGGTTTCTCTTGCGTGAAATGTACTTGCTGAGAAATATGGCGAAAAATCACACAACACAGAAATAATTTTGAAAAACAAGGGTGGGATGGCTCCGTGACCTTAAGGGTCCTGCTTCTACACTGGAAGGAGAGAGAGAGAGAGGAGCCTGCGTTTTCTTTATTTTTACAAGGGGGCTTCATAGGATTTCAACGGAATGTTCTTTTGCCAAATTAGGTGGGGCGGAGGGGGGTGCTGTCCAAGGCCAATGGGTAACACCCAAATCTGGAGCTACAGAGCAGCCTCTCTAGCCCATTGAAGACTGAGGTCACCATGTGCTTTGCATAATAAGCCACAAAATGACTTGCAATGCCAGACCAAAATCTCCTTGGCTCCAAGGCCGAGTAGAGGCCATTCAGATAGCTCAGGATTGGCCCCCCCAAACTAATACACATATCCCTTTCACTGAAGTCTATGGCACTTTATAGAAAACTTCATGTAATTATGTAGTATACTAAACACTGGGATTACAAAGAAGAACAAAGTCCTCACTCTCAAAAACATCACCATTTAACAGCAAAGGCAGATGATAATGGTGATGAAAACCATATGAAATATATACATGTAATTGGGATGATATTGAGAAAAAAATCAATGATCTCAATGACCTTTAGTTCAAAGTCAGCCAGTAGCTCAGGACAGAAAACAAAATTCACACCAAAAAATTAAAATGATAAGACATTAGTAAAGAGACTACTTATAGAGATATGGGCAAAGACAATTAAATAGTGTTTCCCTCCTGAAGGTAAATGTCTAGAAGTCCAGATGCTAGCACTGAACGCCTGCATAACACTCCAACATAACACACACCATAAAGTCATTTGTTCTACAGCAGAGACCAGAAAGGAGCAAAAAAACATCAAATATACCCAAGGCACCATCTACCGAATCATGAAGTCACATTTGCCCCATATCCCGCATAAAAAAGATGCCATTTTAGAGAGGCAGAGGAAATTGTAAAGATTTAGTATTTAACTAAAAAATAATAAATTACCTAAAAGAAACTTACATGCTGGCAGTAACTAAGATATCTCTGATTGAGAAATTTAAAGTTTTTCCCCATCTACCCCTATGTTCCTGAAATGTAGAAGGGTGGAAGATTTAAAAGATTGAATCAGTTATAGAGAAATAAAGACTCATGACATTCAAAATTCATCCTCAGACAACAAAACTACTTTTTCCCCCACAGGAACCAAACCATATCTTGCTCCCACAGGGGTATGCCCTTTTGGAAAGACATGTAAATTGGTGTGGTCCATTAGAGCACACCATTGCCAGAGTCAATATTTTCTTAAATGATATAGAAGAAAGATGTCTCTCAACTAGTAAACTCCAAAACCTTGTAAGCCTGTGGCTGCTAATAATTATGTATCACATTAAATGGAAAAAGCCTGTTCTACAATGAAGGCAACACAGATGAAAGAAAATGTAAGGCATAGAAGAATTAGCTACTTCCAGTTCTATAACACAGTAGATTCCCTTTTTGTTCAAGGTAGTCTAACTTGGATTTCTACTACCTGCACCTACAGGGTCCTGTGAAATGCAAAAAACATAGAGGTAGTGAAATTCTGTGTCACTGCACATGCCACTTGAAAATTTACTTGCATCAGATTTCCAAGCATCAAAATCAATTACATTTTTCTTTGTTTAGTCTCCACCAATTATTTATAATACTGCCATACTTTAGGGTTTTTTTCATATTAATCCATGGCTTCTTATACAAATTTTGTTTTCCCTAGAGTTTCTAATAGCATTTCTTTTTTTTTTTTTTTTCTATGTACAGAATCCCACATACTCATTGTAGCATCAAAACCTTTGGCTTCTTATTAGTTATTGAATGAGTTGGCATACAATTCATTGTCAAATGAGCTAACATTATTTCTAAGCCCAGAATAAGTATGAACACTCCATTTAGAGAGACCTATACCTTCCCAGATTAATCACTCAATTCCATTAGTTACAATTTCTCAGGTGTATCTTGGATGCATTCACAGATTAAGAAGGGATAGGAAAGGCCAGTTATCAAAGCCCTTGTTCCAAACAGCTCTTTAAGCTCTAACCTCATTTTCTGCTCATCCTTCCCTCCAATTATCTGTATCTATCGACTGAAGGGAACTCAAGGGGAAAACCTTCTCATTCATTTAAAACAATACTAAGTGTTAGTTATTGTACTATGCTGTAATACAATGATGGCATTAAACTCTGCAGTTTTATAGGATTTAAGGCCTTTACACTAATAACCTCAAATTGAGAAACTTTTTCAATTCTTATGTCTGTTTTTCTACATGAGGAAACTATAAAATTTAACTGAAGGGCATAAAAGAACATTTGAGTAAATGAAAAACATTCCATGTACCTGAATTGGAACATTCAACATGGTGAAGATTTATCCCAAATCAATCTATTTATGTGTTAGAGTCTGTAAACAAGTCAGGATGGCGCCTGGCATTTTGCCAGGGGGAGTGGTTTGTGAGGTGGCGCCAGCGAGCCATTAAGTGTGGAGATTTCTTATTGGTTGACTGCTGTATCTAGTTTATGTTAATTAAGATAAGCTGTGTGGAATGTATAAATACCTCTGTTGTCCTACAATAAAGGGCTCCTACTCCTGCTGTATCAATTCCCCCCCCCCCCCCCCCCCCCCGTTATTTTGCTGCAGCCGGACTGTGGCATTTTTATGTAATGTAATTCCGTGAAAATTCTCACTAGACTCATCGGGGTAGTAAAAAAGAAATTTGACAAATTATTATGGTTTAGATATGCGGTATTCCTCAAAAGCTCATGTGTGAGACAATGCAAAAAGTTTAGGGATGAAACAATTAGGTTATGAGAGTTTTAACTTAATCAGCGAATCAATCCCCTGATAGGGATGAGCTATGTGGTAAGTACAGGCAGGTAGGGTGTGGCTAGAGAAGGTGGTCATTGGGATGTGTCTTTGAGGTATATACTTTGTTCCTGGTAAGGGAAAACTCTCTCTGCTTCCAGATCCTCACATCCTCCACTGGCTGCCTCTGTCTTGGTCTTCTGCCTTGATGTTCTGCTTTCCCTCAGGCATAGAGTTGGCCACTTCTGGACTGAGACCTGTAAAACCATGAGCACCAAATAAACTTCCTCTTCTAAGATTGTTCTTGTCAGGTCTCTGGTCACAGTAGCAAAAAGTTCACCCTAAATGCAAACAGATTTTGAAGTTCATATGGAAGAAAATATTCACAAAACAAAGAATTTTTTTTTAAAAAATTCTAGAAATTTTGATCTACCTGATATTAAAATGTAGCTCAACTAGCATACTAAAACCACAAGAATAAGTAGACATAATGATGAAAGACAATAGGAGGTCCTGAAGAATTTCTATGTGTACATAGAAATTTATCATGTGATAAAGGTACAATTTTCCTGGGGAAAGAACAGATCAATCAATAAATAATAGCAGTAACATTAGAAAATGATATTAGGAGGGGAAATAAAACCCTGTTTGATTCCAAATTTATATCAGATATCAAAATAAATCAAGATGGAATAAAAAGTCTAAGATTTTTTTTAATCTAAGAAGAATAGGGTAAGAATATACAGATTGTTTCTATAGTTGACTAGAGGGCCTATACTTATATGATACCCAAGGCAGAACCAGACTTGATTACGTAAAAACTATAAACCTATAGGGCAAACAACACCATGAAGTTAAAAGGCAAATGAAAAACTTGAAAAAATTTTTGCAATATATGACAGGAAGAAAATGTATCTGTTGTGGTTTGAATGTGGAATGTTCCCCAACAGCTCATATGTTGAATGCTTGATCCCCATAGTAAGTATTCACAGGTAAGACTTTTGGGGAGTGATTGTATCATGAGAGCTCTAACCTCATCAGGGAATTAATCCATTGATGGACCATAATTGAATAGACTACTGGGAGGTGGTAGAAACTGTCAGAGGTGAGGCCTAGTTTTAGAGAATGGGTCCATGAGGGAGTGCCCTTATGGTCTATAACTTATACTTGGCCTTTGGCTGCCATGAGGTGAGCAGTTTTTCTCTACCATACCCTTCTCCCATGATGTTCCATCTGACCACAGGCCCACAAACAATGGAGATAGCTGACCATGGACTGAAACCTCTGAAACTATGAGCCAAAATAATTTTTTCCTCTTTTAATTTTGTTTTTCTCAGGAATTTATCACAGCAATGGAAAGATGGGAACAGTATCCTTAATATCAGAAGAGATCTTACAAATAATTTTAAAAGAACAAAAATTCCAATCAAGGAATGTAAGTAGAAAATTCTGAAAAGAAAGAAAATATATGGCCAGTACTTAGATGAAAATGCATAACCTAATTAATAATAAGAGAAATACCTATTTTAAAAAATGAAAAGAAACATTTTTCACCTATCAAGTTGGCAAATATTTCTGAGAAGAATAATGGTCAGGATATGGGGAAAATAAATTCATATGCAGTATGGTAGACATAAAACTGATAGAAATATTTTTGAATGGTAATTTGGAAATATGTGCCAATTTTTTAAAATATGTATACCTTTTGGTATACATATTTACTTCCAAGAATTTTACTTCCAAGAATTTGAAGGAAAAGCCTGAATGATACATAAAGATGTTCATTGCTTTATTGTTTATAATGTGAAAATCTGGAAACAATTTAAACATTAGTAGAAACTAGTTAATTACATTACAGCATTTATGAAGGAATATAACCATTCAAAATGGTAACATGTATTTATTATCAGAAACAATGTTTGAGAAATTTTATCATGAAAAAGGATTCTAAAACAGTGCAAATAATATGGCTGTTTCTGCCAAAGGGGGAAAAAAGTGTGTATATCTAATCCCAGTGTGGTGACCCATACCGGTAACCCCAGCGACTAGGGAGGTTGAGGCAGGAGGATTGAGAGTTCAAGGTCAGCCTCAGCAACTTAGTGAGGCCCTAAGCAAGTTAGTAAAACCATGTCTCAAATTAAAAAATAAAAAGGACTGGGGATGTGACTTAGTGGTAAAACACCACTGGGTTAAATTCCTAGTACTCCCCCCCCCCAAAAGTATAGATCTCTATACAAAGAGAAATATATCTGTAAAGATATGCACCTCATACTGATAAGTTCTGGTTATCTCTGGAATAACAGCACTACAAGAAACTTTCACTTTTGACTCCATATAATCTTAGTGTTTGGATTTTTATTTCAATGAGCATTAGAGATTTTATAAGAAGAAAAACAAAGAAGATATTTCCAGTAAGGGGAAAAATGAATATTCTAGATGAAGAAAATGTATAAAAACCTAAATTTTAACAAATAAAGCAAAGCAAAGTGAAGAATGAAGAGAGGGACATGTGTATGTGTATACTAGACAGTCTATTCTTGTCCCATACAAGAATAGACTGTCTAGTATGGTGTGTAGCTCAGTGGTGAGAGTACTTGCTTAGCATGTGCAAAGTCCTGGGTTCATTTCCCACCACCAAAACCAAAACAAAATGAAGAGTGGACTGTCTAGATATGTGTGACATAATTATTAAAAAGTATTCTTGGGAGCCAGGTGTGGTGGTGCAGGCCTGTAATCCCAGCGACCTGGGAAGCTGAGGCAGGAGGATTGCAAGTTCAAAGCCAGCCTCAGCAAAAAGTGAGGAGCTAAGCAAGTTAGTGAGATCACTCTGTCTCTAAATAAAATACAAAATAGGGCTGGGGATGTGGCTCAGTGATCGAGTACCACTGAGTTCAATCCCTAGTACCCACCACCAAAATAAATACATAAAAATCTCAGACAATATGATATCACCTTAAAAAAAAAGTATTCTTGGAACAGAAGGGACACATTAGAAGGAAAACCCCAGTTAATATACTATTTTAGAAAAAAATGCTAGAATTGGAATAAAGAGGAGGAAAGTGAGAAACTAAAAAGTCTTGATTATATTTGGGTGACAAAAATGGGCAAGGCAGGAGTGTCATGGAAAGAAAAACAGCACATTTTGAGGTGGGAAATATTAAGTGTTTGAGTTATAAATCATATAAATAATAATCTTGTCATATGGAATAATTAAGAGAGCCGGTAAAAATAAGAAAACGAAAAAAAAACATTATATGTATAATGTTTTAAAAAGAGTTAACTGTCTGAATTATGCCTGGAAGGAACTATTTTGAGTCAAGCAAATTTTTTTAAAAACATGCATTTTTGACAAATAGTTGTTTTCTATGTGCCAAAATCTAAATAGAAGAATTGTTGCTATAATAATAACTACTTCCCAACTGCTAAGAATGGAAAAGGAAGATTAGATAAAATAAAATGGAATATTATTTGATATGGATTTTTACTAAATCCAAATAAAAAGCTCACTGACATATGTTAAATTAAGTAAATAATATTGAAGAATTAAATCACTTGTGTAAAGTGATTTACACTTAGTGATTTATTGCCACAAGACTCGTTTAACTCTTGTTTTACAAGATAATATCTATAAGAAAGCAGTGCTTAAAAGAGGAAAGGGTTCTATTTCAACTCCCTGAAATAAGAAAAATGAAAATAAGCTGCAAATTTCTTCATATATCTGTGAACTGTACTTCAACATAATACCATAACAATTCTTCACTGTATACTAGAATAAAATATGCAGAAAGGAATGAAATCTTTCACTTAACTTATTCTGTGACATAAATATACTTCTTTAGTTTTCATTTCTATTTTTATCCCAAGGGAAGCTTTAAAAGCTCTAAAAACACAATATTTTACATAAAATGAAGAAATTATTGAAAATTCTTCTTTGATTAGACTTTTACTAATCTTAACATTGAATAGTATTGAGGTGAAAAGTCTATAATTTATTTTTAAAAATTCAAAAGGATTTATTTTCCAAGTTCTAGATCATCCACTCACAATGTTCTATTATTTCAATTCCCTTCCAAGAAACATTTGAGACTACTATATTTGTCATTCAACTGGGTATGGTATGCAGGAGGAAAGAAGGTCTCCAAAGGTGTGTTCACTTTTGATCCCCAGGATCTGTGACTTTAACTTTATGTAGCAAATTATGTGATTAAGTAAGGGATCTTGAGAAGAGAAGCATATCCTAGATAACCCAGGTGGTTCCTCATGCATTCACCTGGATCCTTATAAAACACAAAGATTTCACATACACACAAAGAAGTGATGTAAGGAGGGAGGAAGAGACTGGAGAGAGGCAGTCACAAACCAAGAAGTGCCGGCAAGGTTCAGAAGCTGATAGAAGAAGACACACTGCTCCCTAGAGTCTCTGGAAAAAGCATGACCCTGCCAACACTTTGATCCAGATTTGTGGCCTCTAGAACTAGGCAAAAATAAATTTCTGTTGCTTTACACCACCCAGTTTGTGGTAATTTGTTACAACAGCCACAGGAAACAAACACAGTGGGCATTTGAGGAATTTCACATAAGCTATCGATGACTTTTTAAGATTAATTTATTGCAACAGTGCTCCGTGGAATAGGAAGGCCTATTTCAAAAGAACCTATTGCTTGCAAAGTTTTAAGAGACCCAAGCAGAACACCAAAGGATGATGATCCCAAGGACAAGATAGAAAGTGATATATCACTAGGACAACATAGGAGGCTTAACTGATAGATTAAGTGGAAGATGGCTCACAAGAGGGGAACTAATAATCAAGAATTTACTCTATATTAGGTCCCATGCAAGGAATAGTTGTTTATAATCTCATTTAATCTCCACACCTACCTTATAGCGTAAGTATAACACTGTATATCAGATAAGGAAAATGCGACCCAAAATCATTATTTAAACTTTAAAATATCTAAAGTCCTCGCTGTTTCTACTAGTTTATCTATCTACTTCCATAAAGTTTAGTTTGAGAAGCATTAGTGCCCAAAATATCATTATAGTGACTATACCCCTCTTTCTCTGAGAACTGCACTCCTTCCCCTTCATATTCTTTCAGTAATAAGCTTTTTGTCTTTGTCTACCTCACAATTTTAAGAGAAGTCTTAAGTCCCAGATCATAAAATCCAGGGTGAAAGATTTCTCTAATATGTGGAAGCTAGAGTAAAATAAGGGGGTGGGGGAGTCAGCTATCAAAAAGATATAAGAAAGATCAGTGAAGTGGAAAGAGACTGGGAAGAAGAAAGGAAGGATGGAAAAGAGAAAAAAATATGGAGTGAATTTGATAAAATCATACCATGTGCATGTATAAATATACCACAGCAAATCCCACCTTATGTATCTATAAAAACCAACCATAAATAAATAAATAAACAAATAAAAAAGCGTGAGAAAAAACAGTAGAGGAAGAAGACTAGGGGAAGGGAGAAGTGAAGAGAGATTAAGGGATCAGGGACTGAAATGGAGAAATCAAATCCCATGCATATATGATTTTGTCAAAATGAACCCAACTACTTGTATAACTATAATGTACTAATAAAAGTCTACTGAGGAGGTACTGGGCAATGGAGACTAGAAAGCAGAAGGAAGGAGTTGTGGAATCAGAACAAACAGAAAGAACATAAATATAAATTATTAGGATGTTGAAATAAAATCATTAGGAAATAAGATAACCATCAGAAACTCCCAAAAGTACAAATAAGGATGAAAAGATGAACAAGCAAAAAGGAGATGCGTGGAACAGAAGAAATTTTATCTAAAGGAAGGGTAAAAAATAAATATAAAATTCAAAAAAATCAGTTCAGCCCCAAATTTTAATATCTGAAATGATGAATTTTACATTAATTACTCCAAAACCTAGCACAACAACAACAAAAAATTCCAGAAAAGAAAAAATAGGAAGGTTTAAATTTTTATAATTTGAAAGAACCTGAAGGGAAAAAAAATGTTGTTAAAGGAAACATGCACACATTTCTCTGTCCCTTAATGTTTTTCTAAATCTATTCCCACTGTCTGCCCATACAATTCCCTGCCAGAGCTTTGCAGCTGGTCCCCACTGGGGCTTAAGCAGCCTCCTCTCTGTGTTTCCATTTAAAAATCTTTATTTCAATAGGTGGGCCTAGAGCATCTGCACTTCCAAAATTACCACACAACTGATCCAAAATGATTGAAACAAAATTGGTTTCAAAAATTGCCCCTAGGCTGAAAAGAAGATGAAGGCTAACATTTCAGACCTAAAGAAACATTTATCACAATTCTGAGGTCTGTAATAGACTTCTGTAGTCATAATAGAAATGTTGACAGCTTGTTAATTATAGAAATGCTTGTAAGCATCACTGTTATTCTTTTGAAAGACCTGACAAAAGAGTTCAGAGTTTTTCCACTTAAACCCAGCTTTACAACAAACACCTCAAGTCCAATCTCTTCTCCCCCACAGGCTGCATTCAGTTCCATTTTTCCTGTTAGTGGACAGTGTGCTGACTCAGGGAAGAGTCTTCATCAGCCTCAGACTCCCCAGAGAAAACAAAGAATGTCCCTGAGTCACATTTTGAAAGGAGGATCACACCACCTGACAAGACTGAGGATAGTTTAAATATCTCTGAAATTCCTGCTGCAAATTATGAAGGTCACAGCAGCATGAAATAGTGCAGAGTCTCATATATGGCAGGCATCAATAATTATTTGTGTAATTCATATCTTCTGCCCTCAACTCAAATGAAATTAAACCACCTTTCCTGACTGAGGGAAACAAGGTATCTAACAGAAGTTTGAATGTATTTTACACCTACCTCTGTCATTAGCTGTGTAATATAGGTAATCATTTAAACTCTTTGATCTTCATATTTTATTCATTTGTAAAACAGAGAGAGACTGATAACCCATTGTTGCCTGTTTCACCAATTATGAAAAAAAAACACATAGATTCCATCATGATAGAAATAAAATCCCCACTTTGGCCACAGATATTTATGGGTTACTAATACCACTTATGGTAAATTCTAAGAAGAAAAATTAATAGTATATTCTTAGGAATAGATTTTATTAGTATGGCCTACATCCAAGGTGAAATTAAAAATGCACTGATTCCTTTGAAAACACTTCGACTCCAGAATAAACAGAATTTTAACAGGTTTTGTATATGCCTTAATTATTTTGAGATCCTGTGAGGCAAAGTTCCTTAACAGCAATGTTATTGATATTTGTCATAGGGAGCTGTTCTGTTTGATTGCAACATGTTTAACAACATGCCCACACCCACTAGATGCCAGTTGCTACAAACAAAAATGTCTTCAGATATTGCCCAATATCTGAGAAGTGGAAAGGGGGGCAAAATTGCCCTCAGCTGAGAATTGCTGCTTTAAAGGGTAAGAATATGTATTTTTTATAATGCAATTTTTTAAAAGTATTTTCTGCTAACCAGCTAGGTCAATTCAGAGAATTTAAGGTATTTATTAAAAGTTACTGTCTCTATTTGACATTACAGTATGTGGAAAGGATTCATGACTTACCAAAATAATATAAATAAACATGTGTGTATGTGTATACATTCATATATACATATATATAATACATATAACTAATATGTACATGATGCCTAACATGTATATGATGCATATAATTTAATGTGAATAATGTTTGGCTAATCCCAGAATATATTAAACAAACTGACACCCTTTTATATCATTGAATTTTAAGGTTTCTATGTGTATTTTAGAAAGATACTTTGACCTTGGATTTGAAAATGGTAAAAAAATAACCTGCTTGTAGAAAAAATAATGTTTCAGTAGAGAACTATGAATTAATCATTTTTTCAGTCATTCAATTAATGGTTCATTACTGATAATAACATGTTCACAAGTGATAGACTGGTTACATTTCTAAGCATTACTCCCTCAGACAAGAACCCATTTGATTCATAGTTCTAAGCAAGCAATGCTGTGGTATGATTAGCCCTGTGTATATTTAGTCTTATTTTAGAGAAGCAGGGGAGAAAACAGTGAATTCAAAAGCACAGCTTATATTTTAGAAGTTATAACTTAATCTCAAAGACTAGGAGGCTGAGTCAGGAGGATTATAAATTTGAGACCAGCCTCAGCAATTTAGTGAGACCTTGTCTCAAAAAACTAAAAAGAGCTGGAAGTGTGGTAAGGTGGAGAGAGGGCTAGAGTTCAATCCCCAGTACCAAAAGAAAAATAAGAATAAGAATTATACCTTGTATATATTCTTGTCTTAAAAGGAAATTCTCATTCAAATGTCTTGGATTTGCCATAAGCTAGAGGTCAAAACAGGGTTGTAGAGGAAGCCTAACTTTTTAAAATTACTACTAATTAATCACTACTTTTAAATAGTACATTTCCACATTTAAAGTTATAAAAATGTCCTCCACTTAGCAACATAAACAAATTTGCATCATTTTAAAATGTTGTCTAAAAACTGGTGAATAATAAAAAAAACTTAATTTCTTAAAATTAGATGAATGTTTTCATTGTAATGTGTTTTTTGTTGGTTAATTTTACTGTGACAGGAAATCTAAAAAATATTTTTTTAAATGGTGTTTGTGCTCAGGAGAATGCAATGGAAAGTTATCTTTATTCTTTGTTACAAGGTGGCATGGGAGAAGTTCATGAAATACAGCAACCTACCTTGGGAATTTATTTAAATAGTTAATACTTTAAAAATAGGATAATGAATTTATTCCATATTCTTTAAATGTGGACTACCAAATATATAAATGTTTTGAACATATATCTATATGCAGATCATATCATTTGAAAATAAGAATAGTACATTAATGAATAAATGAGAGTGTGAAATCTTAATATAGTCCTTTCAAAGTCTATAAATACCTTTCATATTTTTCTACATTATCTTGCTATAAAATATTTTAAATAATAATTTTTAAATTAGAGTTCTAAAAATAAAAAAAAAAATTAGTTCTCACCATCAACATCGGGATTTTAGGCACAGGAAAGGGAAAACAAGACATTTTCCAAAAGTCCGAACAGACATTCAAAAGACTGGGAACTCATTGTCTTCCAGTCTGTGACTTTCAGATACAGTAAAATGTCTTCATCAAGAAATTCAGATGGATTCAATTACTACATTATTAAACTCCCTGACTATTCAAACAAAACAAAACAAAACAAAATTCATTATTTTGAAGGCACTTAACTTAGGAAATAAGACAAAATTGGAACCCAGAGGTAAGAATGTATTGACTTCTAAAAGACACTGCTGTCCTCTGACAAATACGAGCTACATAGTTCAGAAAGGTATGAACAGGGTTCCTCTACAGAAGAAGATCAGTAGCTGCAGAAATAGGGTGAGATCCCAGTATGCATACACATGACTCAGTAAACTCCAAAGATTTCTGGAATGAGCCTCACAACTTCCAGGGGTCACTCTGCTTAAGTCCAAGTACCCACTGAACAGTTAAACACAGAATGTAACTACAGGCATTCTCTTTTACTTGCTTCTATGTCCACATTTTCCTCCTATAAAATAAAACCCTGACTTTGGAGAGCAGAAAATATATCCGGTGAAAATTGAGAATTTGCCCAAATCTTCACATTATCTCCTAGCTGCAAACGATCTGTAGAAAGTTGCAAAGCCACCCAGACAGGCCTGAGGCCAAGGGCTGTCGTCGCCCTTTCTGGATTTCCTGTCCAAGTGCGGGGGAGAGGGGGGTGGGGGAGGAGTGAAGAAACGTGGGGTGAGGAGTGGAGGGTTGCCTGAGGGTTGGCACAGAGCCCAACAATTTCTTCTTCTTCTCCTTTTTTTTTTTTTTTTTAACTCTATCTTTCCATAAAATTAAACGGGGCGGCAGGGTGTAATGGGGAGGACCTGAAGGTGCACTATTCTCCTGGCAAGTCCTGAAGAAGTGAGCTTTAAGGATGGGTTGAAGGTCACTGTCTTTTTCACAACAGGGTTATTTCTAAGGAACCCAGGAAAGCTGCACTTTCTTCCAGGGATGAGGGATCCCCCGCTATTTCTTCCTGTTTGTCGCTGCATGAAGCTAGAGGAAAAAAAAAAAAAGTAATTTCTAAGTGTCCCGGGAAAGTTAATTTCCTTAGAGGTAATAAAATTAAATGAAATCCCTTACAATGGTGAAGATAGGATCTGGTGATAGTAGACTCCAGGCACTTCTATGTCGCATGCAGCAAACCCCTTCTGGTGGCTCTGGCTTCGGCCAATCTAGACCCTGGATCCCAGAGCCTTGAACACGCAGAAGTCAAAGTGCTCCTCTTTTCTAATATTCACAGAACTATTGATTCAAGAAGTGGGCTGTAGGATAAATACTCCCATTTCTCAGATGGGGTGCCTAGGCTAGGAAAATTTAAATGACTTGCTCACAAAGGCTAAGGCTAAAAAGTCAATTCTCCCCTAATCTGCCGCATTCAAACTGGTCATGTGCAGCAAAGGGACGAGGGGGGAAAATGACGAGGAGGACAACCTCTTTCATCTCCAGCAGCTAGACACTGGGATTGGAGTTCGCTCTGGGTTTTCGAGCTAAGGCCGCGGTGTGATTGTGGCCTCTTCAAGGGAAGGGCAAGCGTGATGCTATTCTGCCACCGTGCGAGAGCCTGCAAGGGAGCCATCCCCCGAGAGAATAAAGAAACCTCTGCAAAATGGAACAAGGGGATGCTTCTCTTCACCCCCACGTCCCAGAAAGGCCCTCCAGGCTTTTAGAGCTGCGAATTCTCCTCCGCCTACGTGTTCTGGGCGGCTGTATGCGACGACTCTCCCCTAAAAGTTGTCCTTCCGGCTGATTCGGAAGTCGCTCCAAGCTAGAGAAGGTTTATGCTTTGTCATTATCCTCATCGCCCTCTTTATTTTGCCCCTGCCCTGTCGCATTTCAAGAAAATGAGCTCTTAGAAAAGAAAGCCTCTCCGTTGAGGCGGCTGGCAATCTCACAGAAATGATGTTAATGGTTGCAGGGCTTCTTCCTTCCCCTCTGCTATTTTTTTCGAGTGAACTGTGAAGATCTGTGAAAATAATATCAGGGTTTTCCGTCAGAACGAGCTTTGCCCTGCACTCAGGCGTAGCATGATCTGACCTGACACCTCCAACCATCTGTGCTATCTATCTGCCTTCTGATTTACCAGATCTGTACAAGCCACATACAAATTGTACTTGATACTGAAGAAAAGACAGCCAGGCCCAGTCCAGTTCGATGGTGAACTTTCCATTTGATCCCTTTCTAAAGACCGGCCTCCCAAAGACTTTCCTGGTGTTTTCCTTGGACACACCCTCTACCGAGTATTTTCATCAAACTAAACAAACCCCCATCAAAGGCCCAGATGAGATGTGGTTTCTTTGACCCAGGCCTCAGAAAACGGTATGATGTAGATGTCAATTGGGAATCAATAAAAGTTGCCAATTCAATCTACTGGCCAGAAGGCAAAGCCGCCAAGAAAGCCCTTCCTCTCTGCAGGAGGGGTCAGGGCCCAGCGGCTTAGGAAGTGCTTTCTAGCCCCCGCTCCACGCAAGCGCGCGCGCGCGCACACACACACACACACACACACACACACACACAATTGAGGATCCCCCCTGCTCTATTTTTACTGAATTGCTTTTGGGCTATAAAGTCAAGATTTCTGTCTCCAGTTCCAATTATATGTTCTAGCACAGAAATTAACCTTCAAGGAGAGGTGCAAATCAATATTTTAAAAAACGTGTTTCAAACAAGCCTTTAAGTTGCTGTTCTGACCTACCAATGACTTCTCACTCTAAATGTGGCTACGCTGCACATTTGTTCAAGTCCGTTAAACTGGAGAGGGGGAGTCTAAAGAGCATAATCTTTATTTGGGTGAGAGTTCTCTAAAGCTTGAAATGTTTTTACTTCATGGCCAGCAACTGTTATCAAGTGTGAGCGTGTCTTTGCTCACGTTTAAAATTATTTCAGGAGACTTTTGAAGGGAGTAGGGATAGAATCCAAACTGACCTCTTCTATAGATCCCTGGTCCTGTTTCCTCTGCTGCAGATTTGCTTCCCACCCAGCTGCTTTGACAGCTGGAAAAGGAGAAGTGGCAGGCATGTAGGGATGGGTACTTGGAAGAAATGAGAAGATCCGATTTGCCTCCCTCTCCCCATTGTGCGTGCTCACCCCGTAGGGTTTACTGTTCCGTTATTACAACTAAACTTGAGAATTCTTGGAGGATTTCGATTTTGCCCAGTCCTCTTTGTCCTCTGGAGACCTTTTGACGAGGCATCGCATAACCCCAAAATGAATTCCTGTAGCATCCCTGCCTCTTTGATGGGGAAAAAGAGGGAGGGCCCAGGCAGGAGGAGAGGGGGAGAGCGAAACGCTGTCGCTCTTACTTGTTTTCTTTCCAGCCACTCATTACGTCTTTTCATCCTCTGGGTTCAGTGGAATACTGAGGAAAAGTCCACCGGCGAACAGCGGGCGCTGTCGAGTGCTGGGAGGTGCTGAAATGGCCAGGGCGCACTGGTCGCAGCCTTGATTGGCAGAGCCGACCAGTGACTGACAGGGGGTCTCCATGGCGCCCGCGCCGCCAATCCGCCCACCCCAGTAGTAGCGCCAGCTAGCCTGCCTGCGTGCCTGAGCCAAGCCGAGCCGAACCTCCTCCAGTCCCGGACGTTAGCTCCTAGCCGTTGTGCCGCCACTGCAGCCCCGGCGGTGTAACCCCAAGGCGCCTCGCGGAGAAGAGCCTGGCGCACCCGCCCTGGCCCGCGGGCATCTGCTGTGTGTCCGGCCCCGGGCTCAGTGTCCCTACAGCTGCCGGCGCTGCCTCAATGTTTCAGCTACCCATCTTGAATTTCAGCCCCCAGCAAGTGGCCGGGGTATGTGAGACGCTGGAGGAGAGCGGCGATGTAGAGCGCTTGGGTCGCTTCCTGTGGTCGCTGCCCGTGGCCCCTGCGGCCTGTGAAGCCCTCAACAAGAACGAGTCGGTGCTGCGCGCGAGAGCCATCGTGGCCTTTCACGGTGGCAACTACCGCGAGCTTTACCATATCCTGGAAAACCACAAGTTCACCAAGGAGTCACACGCTAAGCTGCAGGCACTATGGCTTGAAGCGCACTACCAGGAGGCGGAGAAGCTGCGTGGACGGCCGCTGGGGCCAGTGGACAAGTATCGCGTAAGGAAGAAGTTCCCGCTGCCGCGTACCATTTGGGATGGCGAACAGAAGACACATTGCTTCAAGGAGCGCACGCGACACCTGCTCCGAGAGTGGTATCTGCAGGACCCATATCCCAACCCCAGCAAAAAGCGCGAGCTCGCCCAGGCAACCGGACTGACCCCCACGCAGGTGGGCAACTGGTTCAAAAACCGCCGACAAAGGGACCGGGCGGCTGCAGCCAAGAACAGGTCGGTAACTAGCGGCCTTCGCGCTTAGTGAGCAAGGGAAGGGGGCGGGTGGAGACATTCTTGGCGCGGTACCTGGTGCTTGGAGAATCCGATTCAAATCTCAGGAGTTGGGAGCACATTCTATCCTCGGTTTACCAGCCCACTGAGCTTTGGGCTGTCGTGCGCGTGTTCCCTATGGTCACCTAGTTCCTCAACTTCTCTATCGTTCACGGCGTATCTGGGTCACTATAGCAGCTAGCCTGGGTCGCCAAACTAAGGCTTCATGAAGAGGGGTCGGCAGGAGAGAAATAAAGATTAAAATCCTAGAAAAGATCGGGAGACTCCAAGGTCTAAATCTTGTCAGCCAGGGCCCAGACTCCTACTATTAAGGAAAGCCTGGCTTATTACGTGTAGGCTTCAGGTTATCATTTTTAAAGCCCAGGTGTCTCCTTCTCTAATGGTTTGAAAATGGTTTTTGAGAGGACTCCTATTCCTAAGTGCAAAGTCGAGTTTTCTTCTTCCCATGCGCCACTAGTCTCAAGAACAAACTAGTTGGCCCAGGCTTCTCGTTACTGAACGTGTGGATCTCCATTAGTCAAAACATTTTGGCCAACATTTGGCCTCGTTCCCCAGGCCCAAACTCTCCGTGCGACCCTCAGGCAGCAATGTTTGCCTTTAGCTGGAGCCGACCGAGCCTCACGGGTACTGAGTCAGAGGTTAGCCCCAGACAGATGCACTACTGGGAAGGGAGTGCCAAGTCCGAAGCCTTCCGTCCTATTCATCCACATCTCGGCTATTTCCTTAGAGTCCTGTAAGTCTCCCAAAGGTAGGGAACAACTAGGAAAGACCAAAGACAGGGGAAGTGGAGCAGAGAAAGGGAGCGAAGGGGGCGGAGGCAATTGCAGGACTCTGCCAAGAAGCGGCCGAGGACTCCCGCTTGACCTCTGTCGGTTCTCCTTCCCCACCTTAATTGCCCGGGTCTGAGGAAGATCATCTGGTCACGGGGCTGAAGGAATGCGGGCCAGGGGAGGGGGGTGGAAAAAGGAGACGACGGGCGGCGGCAACTTTCCGCAGTGTGACCCGTGTCCCCTTCCTTCCCCGTAGACTACAGCAGCAGGTTCTGTCGCAAGGCTCCGGGCGGGCTCTACGGGCCGAGGGCGAGGGCACCCCGGAGGTGTTGGGCGTCTCCACCAGTCCGGCCGCTAGTCTATCCAGCAAGGCGGCCACTTCGGCCATCTCCATCACATCCAGCGACAGTGAATGCGACATCTAAGCTGCCCAACCAGCACGCTCAGAAACAGAATCCCGTGTAAAAACGAGATAAACAATGAAGCGGAAAAGAGGATGAAAGACCAACAAATACACCACCGACAGAAGCCAGGTGGCCAGGGACCCGCGGGCTTGGGTTTCAGTGTCGGCTCCACGATCCGCCCAACTCCAGTGGCGCCCTTCCGCCGCTATCACAGGCGCCCGCGGTGAGGCCTGACGGCAGCGCCCCGTTGTCCTCGCTTTGCTTTTTCCCAAGGATTTTGCTGCGAAGAAGTCTTCGGAACCCGAACTACACGCTCAGCGCCTGCCCTGAGTCTCTTGTGGGTATTTCACGTCGAAAGGACGCTGTTATATATGTATAACTTTTGCTTTAAAGTTTTTTTTTAACAAAACATATATATGCTGTTTACTTATTTAAGAGACTGCCATGGTAGGTTTCTCTGTAGCTTGGGGAACTTGCTGTTTCTAAACGCAAGCTGGTGCATTCTGTGTGGAGAAGCCAAACAATAAAACAACTTGGTGGACAACCTTTCTTAATTAAGGGAGCTGCTCAGAATTTTTTTTTTTTTTTTAAGATCATTCTTATTTCCTTTACCAGGCATGCAGGGACGGACTGTCCTGCAAATAGTCTCATCAGGATTTTCTCTATATCTTAGGCCATCTCTGGGGTCTCCCAGTGTATTTCTAAAACAACTAATGGTAGGTCCATAACCATCTGCCAAGCCAAGTTGTAATATGTATGTATGTATGTAAGTATGTGTGTACATACATATAAACACACTATGATATATTTAAACCTAGAAACTGGCAACATGAGTATGCCCTATAAGGCAACCCCCCACATCCCCAGGTCAGGTAATTAGAGTTTGTCCACCAACATTAATTTTTATGAAGCAGGAACAGTTTGGGAAATCAGACTGGGCTCTACTAATAGATCCAGTTTTATAAAAAAGCAAAACCATCCTGCCACATACTCGGTAACAAAAAGGCTTTCCATCTCCTTTGAGGCTCCTCTCAAGTAGTGAGCACTCATGATCATGCTAAGTGAGCATATACTCCATTTAGAATTGAGCTTTTATTAAAATAAGACCAAAAAATAAAGAAGATAGGAGAGGTCATAGGTAACTAACTAGCATTTTTTTTTTTTTTTTTTTTTTGCTGCAGAACTTAGTTTTAATCTAACGAATGATTTTCAACTAGACAGATACCAAGATGGAGGGTAGTATAGAATTGTGTCACAAATTGAGGGTAAGACAAGGCTGCAGAAAAATGATAAACCTTTTAAAAGTCTGATTCCACATTTTAGAATCAGTGATCAAGAGCCTCACTCTCCTAGTAATAGCCTCAATTAAAAATATAAAATATTCCTAGCATTAATTTTTCCTTCTGCATACACACACACACACACACACACACGTACTACTATTCTGACACTAAGAAAGAAATGCTATCCAAAGAGTCTCCTAAGCTTTTTACCTAATGAAACAGATTGCATATTATAAAATTTGACACTGATCTTTAAATCACTTGAGCTGGACTTCTCTCCCCACCCCCTTAGAGTCCTTTCAATTTACCTCTCTGTCCTTAGATGTTCTTTGGGTCAGAAGCCTGCTAACTAGTGGATAATTTAGGCAGATATGTTGAACTGCAAACCAACCAAAATAACTGAAGTAATGGAAAACAAAAAGCAGTCAAATGGCGAGATATACTTTGAAAGCCCAGGAAGGATTGATTTTTGATTTTTAAATTACTTAAACAGATCTGGCTCATCTGAACTTTATAAATGACTGTCATTGCACACAGTGGCCCTTTTTGGAGAATTTTTAAAAATCAAAACTCTTTCTTGCACAAGAGCCCTAGACTGAAGCATTGAGAAACACTTTGTGATCAAATTGGTGTTCTTCCCAAAAGCAAGCAAATGCCTTCCTGTAGGTCCTGAAAGGCTAAGATGATAGAGCTCTTTCCAGACTGAAGTTTGTTTCCTAGAGCACATAGTAGTTCCACTAGTTCCTCAAATGCCCAGGAGCAGGAGAGGGCTATAGTGAGGCCAGGGAGGCACCTAGAATGCAAATTTTAAGGAGCCACTCATTTTCAAGGTCATGTAAGTGCCAGTAATCTGAAGGTCTCTGTAAATTTTGCACTCTAAATGCCTGTATTGCCTCACCATAGTCCTGAATCTACCAAGTAGTATTGCACTTCTATGAAAAATCCAGTGATTTCCAGTCCTGTGCCTCAGCTCCATCCCATCCTAGCTATGGAGTTGCCCAGAACCAGCATTTGGAGGACTTTGTTTGGCAAACTTTTTCTCTTAACTTGATGATTCCAGGTCCAAAAGGAAAAGGAAATAATTAATGAGTGGAATAATGTAAAAAAATGATATTCTAAAGATTCCAACCCACTTATCAGTTCAAATGATGTCTAGAAGCAGAAAGAAATGCCCATTCTGCATTTTAAAGGAAACAGGTAACACTTCTAGGAACTAAGCTTTCTCTTGAAAAGAATTTTTAAATGACACTTACTTGTTTGGAGAAAGCAAGAAGGCCAAACAGTGGTGGAAGTTGGTTTTTTGTTTGTTTGTTGTTGTTTTCAACGTTCTGCTTTAGTGAAAGCCTTTAAACTACATCTATCATTTACTTAAATTAACATGCTCCCTAAGGATTACATTATAAAGTGGCTATAATGTTTCAATAATCTGGAGATTTGTTCCTCTAATTTCACTTTAGAATCTTAAGTAGTTAATGCATTTTTAAAGATTCTTTTAAAAAGTATTTATCTGGGGCTGGGGATATAGCTCAGTTGGTAGAGTACTCACCTCACATGCACAAGGCCCTAGGTTCAATCCCCAGCGCGCGCGCGCGCGCGCGCGCGCGCGCGCGCACACACACACACACACACACAAAGTTTATGTGAAATCTGGTGACACCTAACTGCCTTTGTGAATAATCAATTATTTGGCGACCACATACTGGAAATTAGTCCAGATCTTCACAGATATTTCTTTTATTTGAGATTTCTTTTATTTAAAGGTCCAAAATTTCCCATGAACATTATTATAAAAGATTTCTTTTTAAGCCCCCTATTCCCAACATCAGTTTCATCTTGTTCTAGACAGGGTTCTTTTAATCAATAAAATGTAGAAAGGCTTAACGTTCTGAATTTGGAGATATCTCCATATGATGAGTTTCCTTTCTTCTGAAATTCTTTTATCACAGTTGCCCCCAAAGCAGTTACTCGGGCCGGCAGAGTAGAAGAAAGCATTTTTACATTTCAAGAGACCTGACCAATGTCAGGATTTTAACCCGAGTCTCCGCTCAGGTTCTTTTACCGCTTGTAACTATTCCAATCATCCTTCAGTTCCACAAAAAAAGAAAAAAGAAAAGAAAGAAAGAGAAAGAAAACCGATGGCCCTGCTCCCCAAATGCCGCAGTTCCTGTCGCCTCCACTTAATGACCCACTCGGCTTCCACCCGCCGCTGCCCACCCCCTCTTCCCCTTCACCAGTTTGTTTATAAAAATCTGAGAGGGTGGGGAGGAGAGGCTTGGGTGGGGGAGGACTTGCTCTTTGTTTACATTAAACAAATGACAGGCAAAGAGCTCAGGCTAAGTCTTCCTTGACCTCGTTCTCTCTCCCTAATTTTAACAAAAAGGAAAAAAATATTGTATCCAAAGAGAATGTGAATGGGGCGGGAGGAGGAGAGAAGCAGCTTTTCGCTCTATTCAGCGGGGACGCGGGAGCGCGGACGATTTCCGCTCCCATTGTGAGGCGGGGCCGGGGGGCGGCGGTGAATGGGGGGTCTGCCGGGCGGCCCGCGGGGCTGTCAGGCGGCTCAGCGTAATCAGGGCTAATGACAGCGGCCGGGCGCTCGGCGGGACAATGCGCGGGGCCGCGGGGTTTTGTCGGCCTGAATGGCTAATAGGTTTGCCTGCGGGCAAAGAAGGGGCGGTGTCAGGAGAAGGAGGCAGAGAGGGGAGAAGGGGTCATTGTCCGCGCACTGGCCCGGGCGCCGAGGCGCGGCCCTCTGTCGCGCGGCCGCCCCTGGAGCCCGGCGCGAGGGACGGGCGGCAGCGGCCGGGAGGCCTCCTGGAGGCCCGATGGAAAGCGGCCGCGGGAGCGGTGGGCGCGTGGGTCCCCTCGGGGAGGCGGTCCTGTGCGAAATGGTGGGGCCTGAACTTCATTCCGAAGGAAAAGGCTGGCCCGGACCCACAGTTGCCGGGAAGGTGTCCCTTCCTCCGGGCTCGGATCGCGACTCTGAGGGGAGGCAACTCCGCGCACCCACCTTTTCCGTCCAGCACCCGGGGAGCTCGCACACTGTAGACCTCGAGCTATTCCTGTTGTGACGGCCACACTCAACTAGCTCGGGGAGAGAAACCTCTCAAAACCTGGGGACGGGGTTAAATAAAAACCAAGGTGAGCAAAATACACACCCAAGTGAGCGCTCCAGGAGCCACGGAGACGCGCGCTCGGCCTCGGGCCGCGCCGACGGCTGGGCTCTGCTAGAGCCTCAGTTAAGCCATGCAGGGCCGCGGTGCGGGTCTGGGCCTGCGCAAGTGTCTGCGCGCACGTGGGGACTAGGCCTGCGCGAGTCTTGCCGGGACCACTAGCCCCAGCGCAGTAGTAGCCCCTGGCTGTAGGCGGCGCAGAGCTAGATGCCCCGCCAGGGTGAAAAAGCTGAGAGGTTTCAGACCCACGGAGCGGGATATGCAGGCACGGGGACCTCCATGGGGTTTTGCGCAGCCCGCAGAGGCTCAGCTGTCCGGGAGGAGACCCGGAGCAGTGCACTACGAGGAACAAACCGCATATTTAAGCCTGGCAAGCCACCGGGACGCCCCTTCTTTCGGAAACCTTGCGACTCCTGTTTCCCTTTCTAAACTCTTAGACATTTCAGGGTGCATCCTGGCTCGCAGTTCTCTAGATCTTGCCTTGATCCTGTCTCTGCTAGGATTTATATTCCCAAGCATGTTTAGACGTACCCAACCGAGAGAGAACAAACTGGTTTCCTTTCCCCTTTCACCGCCTTGTCCGCAGACAAAGGGTGGTGAGGGCGATCCCAGGGCAGCACAGGCAGTTTCACGCCTCCGTGCCTCTGTTCACGCTGTTTCCGCTTGCGGGGTACTTTGCTCTGTCCACATACTGCCCTCTACCTGGGCCACTAAACGGTCAAGCCACCAAATTTACCCTACCTCCACCAACTTTCTCTTGAACCAGTGAGCCGCCCACAGAAAATTGTTCACTTCCTCCTTAATGCTCAGATTACACTTTATCTAAATGGTGGTTTTAATGCTTGTAACATATTTTTTGTGTATTTATTTGCCCGTTGGACTCCCTTCCTCCATAGAATCTCCTCTTTAAGGGCAAGGACCGAATTTATTCATGCTTGTACACCCAGCGCCTAGACTGAGTAGTACGTGCTGGATGAATACTTTAAACCTGAGTGAATTCATGGATCTTCCTTGAAACCGGCCTATTCCACATTAGTGGAGAACCTCTGCTAGCTCTGAGCTTATTTGAACAGCAAAGATGACATACTGGCTGAACCCAAAGTTTATTTAAATCCTCCCAGGTCGCTGACTGGCTTGTTGAGTTCTATCCCTCTGAGTCTATGGTTTTTCAAAATCCAGTGGTTTTGAGTTCATAACATGAAAATATTCTTCTCACACAACACATTTCCCAAACATTAGGGCGAGAGTCATTCCCTTAGGTTTCAAAAAGTCTAGCCATTACACTCACTAAAGACTATAAAATAGAATTTCTAATATTTTTGTTATAGAGTAATAAAGGTTTCCACCTCCATGATAAGTGCTGTGTTTTGAATGTTTGTATCCTTCCAAAATTCATGTTGAAACTTAATTCCCAGTGCAACAGTATTAAAAGATGGGACCTATTAAGAGGAAGTGATTAAATCATGAAAGCTCTGCCCTCATGAATGGTACTGCCTTTATTTAAAAAAAAAAAAAAAAAGCAAAAAGCTTGACTGCTAGTCTCTTTTCTACCCTTCTACCATGCAGCAAGAAGAGACTATCTTTTTTAAAGTAACATTTATTTTTTAGTTGTAGGTGGACACAATATCTTTATTTCATTTTTATGTGGTGCCTTATACATGCTATGTGAGTGCTCTACCACTGAGCCCCAGCCCCAGCCAGATGAAGAGACCGTCTTACAAGCAGAGAACTCCAGCACTTACCAGGGGCAAATCTGCTGAGCCCTTGATCCTGCACTTCCCACCTCCCTAACTATAAATTTCTTCATTTGTGAATTGCTCAGTCTAAGGTATTTGTTTCTTTCCAGGAGAAATAAACTAAGACAATAATACCCTTCCCTTTCTTTCTGCCTCCCCACTGCCCTCTCCTTTATCCTTCTTCCACCTTTACCTTTAAAAAGTAAACATACACACACACACACACACACACACACACACAAATCTCAAATTCAGACAAGGGGTCCACTTTTAAGACAGAGAATTAGCATCCCACCCTCATGCTTAAGCTAACCTGGAACGGGATAAATCACAGTTTTCATTAAAATCTTAAATTGCAAAGACTCTATGAAAATCTACTTGATAACAAGCTCATCCCAATTTTAAATTTTAATGGACAAAGCAGTGGACTGCATATAATTTTGAATTCCAATAAAATATATATAAGTCTGACTCCTGGAAAGTCATTTTAGCCTGGCACTGTCAATCTGCAACCTGAGTATTCTGATTTTATATATATATTTACACACACACACACACACACACACACACATATATATATATATATATACACACATACATATATGTATAATTTTTTTCTGAAGAGATTAATTTTGAATTTTCTAACATGGAATCAAACACCTAAGTTCAGGTGGCATACATTAATTTGATATTGCAAACATTAGATTCTTTTTAATGATCTGCCTATTTAAATTAAGCATGATTTAAAGCATGTTTTATTGTATCAGGTGTACTCTTGACTTTTTATAAATTCATGATAAATTATGTATTTGAACCAAAGACCTATGCATGCATACTAGACATCAAAATTTTTTTCAGGTAATCTTGACTGTGTGAGAGGATTCATCAGCTTAAAATAGATAAATAGATAGGAAAAATAAGTCTATTTTGTAAAGATACTGTAGCGATGGATTGACACCTGACAAGTGGATCAAATGAACCTGGTTTGAAGTACCTAATTGCTATGAATTTGGACAAGTCACTCAACACTTTGAGATTTAGTTTTTACCGCCATAGAATGAAATTGATAATATTCAGGGATATTATGAATATTACTGGAATAATGAATATAAAACACCTCTCATAGACCCTCACATATAATAGATGTTGAGAGAATGGAACTTCCCTTTTCCCACTCTCCTGGTTAAATATTAAGGCAAAGAAATGCTATATTACTCTCTTGTAATAAGTGTCATTGGCATATTCATAATATTGTTGACTTTGTGAATGGTGCTGGGAATTTAACTCGGCCTCATGCATGCAAAGCACCTGGTTTACAGGTGAGCTACACTATAACCCCTCCCCCAAGCCAAGCTGAATTTAAATGCTAAATGCTGTCCTCAGTATCTAAAGCATCTTCTGTTCACTATCCCCAGGAGTGACCCAAGTTTTTCCATCAGTGGCAATAGATGGGCTTGTGCTAGTGCACCATTATTCTTTCCTAGGCTCTCTACCTTGCCTAGGGCTGCTTGGCATTGATGTGAAGCTCTCCAAGAGGATCCCTGCCCATATTGCAAGTCAAGATAACCCCAGATATAAAGTATGGTCACTGGCTGGGGTTGTGGCTCAGTGGTACAGAGCTTGCCTTGCACACATGAGTCTCTGGGTTCGATCCTTAGCACCATGTAAAAATAAATAAATGAAAAATAAAGATATTTAAAAAAATAAAGTATGGTCACTGAGAAGTAACATAACCTCTTGGGGAAAATAAAAGGCCTGTTTCTTTGAGGAAGAAGCAATGATCTCACTGTACATGTATTTGTATGGATCTGTAGAATTATTTACTTATTTACTGATTGATTTTCTTTAGTTGTAGTTGGACACAATACTTTTATTCCATTCATTTATTTTTATGTGGTGCTGAGGATCGAACACAGGCCCCCCCCCCCCCCCCCCCCCCCCCCCCCCCCCCCGTGCATGCTAGGCAAGCGCTCTACAGCTGAGCCACAATCCCAGCCCCTGGAGCTGTAGAATTAATAATAAAATCCTTTCACCTGCACCATCTCACTCTCAAGAACTTTGTTAGATAAGTCAGCAAATAGGGTGACTCCTACCTTTTAGTTAAGGAAACTGGGGCTCACATTACAAAGTCACAGGACCAGGGAAGAATCTGGATCCTGTAGGACCTTAAGTTTTCACAACTTGGAGGGGGGAAGACACTCTTTAAGATGAAGATACAAAATTATTTGTACAAAATTGGGTATGAGAAAAGAAACCACACAATTACAAATTTTAAAAACCTAGCAAATATAACCACAAAATCTAGACAAATGACAAAATTATTTTATTAACTGTCTTACACACCTCTAGAATAATTTTTTACCCTATGTTTTTTTCTCTATATGTTCTTTGATTGATTCTTTATGACGACAATTTCATAAAACAGCCCCCAAATAGAAAGATAATTCGATCTTTCCCCTAGCTGGGTTAATTTAAATATTTTTATTATTAATAGTTTAGATAAATTGCTTCTATCTTCAAAGCCCATTATTGGCAATGCCATGTATTACTTTTGGATTGGTATAAAATTTGGAAAAGCCTCAATGAAGTTTCTTTCACATGTGATCAATAGGATTTCATGTCACTTCAAGATGCTTTGACCTGTCCTAACTAATCTTTTCAATGACACCCTCACTAATCAGTTTGTGGTCAAGGACTTTACACATTGATGCAGGGGGAAAGTTAGCACATTGGGCAATAGGAATATTCCTGCAAGACATTCCTGAACTTCAGCAGCTGACAACTTTATAAAGAAGTGAAAACAAATCATTAAAATATATGTCACCAAACCCAAATTAATTGCACCTCCAACTCAAGTTCCCAACTCCTTAAGCTACTGGATCCCCAAAATGACTATGGTTATTCAAGTGCCACCCAGCAGGAGAGGAACTAGACAGAAGAAAGATAAGAATAGAAAGAGGCAGTGGCCTACTGTAATTAAATTATCTTATGTTATAAAATTTTCCAAAAATGCAAGATCATGTGAGCAAATCACTAGGACATTAGAAGAGGCCCGTGCAAGTAAGGTATCTCAAAGCCAAAGCATCATTTGCTTCAAGTTAATTCTGCCTCTGCATAAACAATGAGTGATGAGAACAATTTTCTGATTCCAAGTCCATTATTTTTGTTTATCACCTGAGACAGTGTATTTTCCCAGAATAGTACAACAGGGTTCTACTAAAAAGCTATTTTTAAAAATGATTCACGGATGGAGGAGGACAGTTTAGGATTGCTCATGGAGAGCTAGCCCTGGGTAGAACTACCAGGTGGGGTTATCCCTTTGAACCTCCTTACCTATCCTTTTGGGAGTCCCCCCTCCACTTTGCCTCCTTACAAGTGTCCCAACCCAAACTGTCAAAAGCCCTTCAGTGTTCTTCACTCTCCCTTTATCAAAATCTATTCTCAGGAGTCACCAAAAAAGTCAGATAAACCAATTCACATCCACATAAAAATAGCTGCTAAAAGCTTAATGAATTACCTACAGATTGGGACCTGAGATGGTACTTTCTAACTGCTAGGAGATAATCCTTTAATTCAATAACCCAAGTCACTAATGGTGCAATTCAGACATCACATCAGGCTAGTAGAAAATTATTTTGGGTTGGAAGGAAGCCAAGAACCCTTCAAATCACTCCAATGAAGTAGATGACTGTTTTTTAAGTCATATAACAGCAATATTGAAAATGAAATGAAGGGGCTGGGGTGGTAGTTCAGTGGTAGAGTGCTTGCCTAACATGTGTGAGGCATTTGGATGGATTCTCAGCACTGCATATAAATAAATAAAAATAAAGGTCCATTGACAACTAAAAAAATATATTTAAAATAAATAAATAAGAACATCTAGTCAGGCCTCTCAAGCTTTGCTCTCAAGACACAATTCCTTTTCTATTCTTCCCTTTACCATCAGACTTTATGAGTAGCCTACATTATTTGCCCCCATTTCTTCTCTATATGCTCCTCCTTAACTCACACACTATGACTTTTACTTACATCACTCCATCAAAAGTCGCTCTACCTGGTCTTCAAACTTCGCAACCTATTCATCGTCATCTATGGAGTCTCCCTTCCTTCTAACAGGACTAGGATAAGATTAAGGTAAGCAAATTGCCTGAGGTATAAAAGTTAAGGAAGTGTTTACTCAATGTCCTACAAGTTTAGGGTTGGCATCCAAGAATGAGTACCTTCTTAACTTCTGTTCCATAGATGCCTCACCCTAGCCTTCTGGAACATAATGGATCTCACTAAATTCAGAGCAAGGCCTGCAATTTGCTGTCTTCATGCCTTTGTTCATGATGCAGTTGTAAATAGATCTCCATGTTTTGCGTCTGCCTTGCATCCCTTTCTACCTTCTTCTGGTAGCAGCACCCTTAGGGAACTGGCCCTCCCCACTTCAATGTTTCTGTCACATAGAATTTTCCTTCCCCCAACCCATAGTGGGTTCTAACCACCAAGCAGGGCCATCCCTTTCAGAAAAAATTCTGAATTGGAAGCAGAGAAGCAGTTCTCTCTGTACTCTTGGATTGAGATCAGTAAGAACACCATACCTCAGCCTTGTCACCTCTTACAGGAAGGATCCTATTTGTGCTATTGATGCTGAAGCCAGCTCCATGCTGAAGCCATCTCTGGCCTTGTCTCTCTGGTTTGTTTATAGTAGCTAACATGATATCCTCCTCCTTTTTCTTTTGTTGTTTAAACTACTTTTGAGTTTCTGTCACCTCAGAAATATTCTTCCTCTTCCTTCATAGGTACATAGAGTTAACTTTCCTGGGTCAGCTCAAAGGCCAATTTCCTCCCAGAAGCTTCCCTGACCCATAGGATTTAACTAATGGCTCCCTTGTTTGAACTGCTGAGGCATTTTATGTATCTCTCATAGCTATTTAGCTTCAAATCTTATATTTCCCACTATACCATCTGTTCTTCAAGAACAAGATTCATAATATTTTAGATCCTCCAAGAACTGAGGATCCTCCAGGATCTTTCTCACAGCGGAAAACTCAATAGATCTTTGCTGAATACATGAATTAAATAAATGAACATAACATAAAGGATAGCCAGAATCATAATATTTTATATTAGGAAATTTTATTTTGAATGAGCTGAAGTTCAAAGGAAATAATAATAATAAAATAAAGTATTTTTTCCCCAAAGCCAAAATAAAAGAAAGAATAGCCCATTGATTGCTAGGGAAAGATAGCAATCAATGGGCTATTCTTTTTAAAAGGTGAGGAAATAAAAGCTTATGTTTATATTTACTCATATCTGAATAAATAAACTCTGGAAAGACGCACAAGAACCTATACAGTGGTTTCAAGTTTGGTAGAGCAGCTATAACAAATAGAGGCCCAAGATGAGAGGGACACTTTTCAATGTATAACTTTGTATATTTTAAATTTGTTTAACCATGTGAATCATTACCTATTCAAAAGTGAAAATAAAATTAAATGAATAAACCAATAACTAAAGTGAAGTTTTTGGTAAAGATCATTCTTCACCTCCAAGATGAAAAGAGAAACTTACCTTCTAATGAAATATGCATAAGTGATGGCATGTGTTCTTGTTTTGAAAAATGCTATGGCTCTAAAGAAAAATGAAATCATGTCATTTTCAGGAAAATGGTTGGAACTGGAAATCATTTTGTTTAGTGAAATAAGTCAGACTCTGAAAGATACGTATCACATGTTATTTCTCATATATGGAATGTAGTGGGGAGAAGATGATGTGAAAGTAGAAAGAGAGGGAAAGGGGACCAGCAGGAGCGGGGATAAGAGAGGGTAATAGGGAAGGTGTATATGATCAAAGCATGCTATGCATAAGCATGTATGAAAATGTTACAATGAAACCAATCATTTTATACAATTAATAAGTGCTAATAATCATAATAAAATATATATTGTAAAGCAAAAAAGGAACTTAAAGATGAAAATGTTATATTTAAACTAGTTTAACCATGTGAATTATTACCTATTCTAGTAAATTCTATCAGAGTTTGTATTAAATGGAACAAATAGCCCTGGAGATGATAATGACACTGATACTGAAGCTAAATTCAAAG